>NW_024355205.1:16391310-16753851 GCF_902729225.1 Pteropus medius
TCTGTCTCTCTCTCTCTCTCGTCCCATTCCTTCTCCACAGGGACTAACTACTGTGCCACATTTAGGATCAGCGTCTGCACTAGATCATCTTCTGAATGTTTAATCATGTTATTCATTCTAGTTTTGCCCCCAAACCCCAAAATCAGATACACAAATACATCTGGTTTAAATCCAATCATATCCTCATTCCTAGAACTGTTCATGAAACATTTAGATACTTAGAAAACACTTGATGAATGAAGAAAAGTTTGCACAAGCCCCAGGACACCCAAAGTTGCTTAGAAACATGGCATGTCTTTTCATGCTGGCTTTCAGTAACAGACGATATTCACCTGTAGTTTTCACCATCAAAGACCTTTAATCTTCATTCCCTATCCTCTCTCTTCCCCATAGATACTAGAAATATCTCTGATTGCATCAACGACCAACCAGAACCTCTGATCTCCATCAAGTAGCCAGCAGAGTTGTTATCCTGAGTTAATCAGTTAATTTATTTTAGGTCCAACCTAAAATAAATCAAATTTTATTTCATTGCCTTACTGCCTAAACTAAGATTCTCAGAATAATCATTAGACCCCAATAGGCCTCTCGAGGACCTCCAAAGGACAGGAGACTCCATTTATAGCCATACACTATGTGCAAGGCTTTTCTAGAACCAGAAGCAAAACCTCAAAATGTATGAGGTTGAACCATATGAAACTGTCATTTTTTATAGGTCAAAATGGCCAAACAGCAGCATTTTTATATAGTTCATTCTAGTACCTCACTGAGCACCAGCAAATGAACCCTAAGTGTTTTGCTTTCACAAAGAAGGAAAGTGATTGTTTCACTTCTCTCTTCGAAAAATCTCCCATGGCCGCCCACTCTGCATAAACCCCTCGGCCAGCTCTGCAGACCATTCTCGCCTCCAGCCCAGCCTCTCTCCAGATTCCCCTCTTTCCACTTCCTGAGAAGCCTGTGCTGCCCCCTCAGTGCCTGGTCCTTGAGCACGAGCACACCACAGTGTACTCTCTCACCTCAGGGCCTTTGGTCAAGCTGCTGCATCTATGTGAAATGGCCTTTCTGTCTCTGTTGGTTTGCAAATTTGTCCCCATACGTGAGGGCAAGGAGAGATCAAAGAGAAAGGCAGACTGGTAGGTGGCAGTTTCAATAAGCAAGAGACTTACATACCAGGTTTGTCTTGGGCAGCTGCAAGACCCACTCATTAGAATCTTAAAAGTTTATGTAGAGGACTTAACTGGGTTCACTCATATACATAGTTCAGATGGTCTAAACGTATTATTCTTGCAAGGCCGCATCCTTGAAACAGCCCCTAGTGTGGGAGTGGTGGACAGATCCTACGTTCCACGGGCAGAGGACAGAGTGAGGAGCCTCTGATTGCCCCAGCCCAGCTCACAGGTCAATGGTCCATCATATTCTCCCAATGCCTCCCCCAACAGTCCCTACCACCTGTCAAATGTCGGCTGGTCTTTCAAGATGCAACTGAAAAGACAGTACCTCTCCTAAACTTCTCCGAGTTCTTCCCACCCCACCCTCACGCCCCATCAGAATTTGCCACTGTCACCTCAGTGCTCCCATCACCTCTGTCTGACCTCCACGTTAGCACTTAATATCACATGTCTTATGTTATGTGGACACCGAGGTTTAACTTCCGACAGACTTTAAGCCTTATCGAAGAAGAAACTCACTTTATCCATTTCGTGTTCCTTATGCTGAACACAGCACCTGGCACATATTAGGTGGTCATTAAATGTTTACTGAATCGAGTACTGACTGCGGGCTACAGACCAACCTTCCATGACTTATGCCTTGTTCAATATCAAGGTCAAGGACATAGGTGTTGTTTAACCCCTATCTCTGCCATTTACTATCTGAGTTATATTCTGCAATTTACCTAATCTCTATGCCCTCCCCCTCCTCATCTCAAAGGCAGGCTAATAGCTCTCTATTCCTCAATGTAGCTATAAAGAGTAAACGAGGTAACATAGGAAACATGCTTGCTGTAGTGCCTGCCATAGAGTTAGAACTCAGAAATGAGAACAAGTACGACTATCACTCTTAGCAATAATTAGGATTTCCTCTCAAACAGTGAACTGATGATAGGTGATGGATTTAAAGAAAGACTAACATCAGAGACAGAGAGAAGAATAGTCATTTTCAAAGAAGCCTTTACACCCTGAAAGACTGGAGTTTTAAGATCCCGCTAATGGTGGGTGACAGCCTAATGTATTTGGTACAAACATACCAATCCCACTCTCCCCAGGTGACAAGAATAAATTTTTCAGCCTTAATTTCTCACATCTACAGGGACAATATGACTGGATCCGAGCTTTTAAGAAATTAGAGTTTGGCTTCAATGGATCTGCGAGTGCTTATTAAATCATTCCATTCTGCTGCCATTCCCAAATACAGCAGGAGTGGTTCCCTGGGTGTTTTCAGCTTGTGGTTGAGCCCAGAATATGCCAGAATATGCCATGCCCTGAGGTCACCGCGACAGGTAGCTGCAGGCTTTGAGCTGACAAAAATCTCTCCATCTTCCAACAATGGAGGCAATGACAGAAGTTTGGGAACTTTGATTTTTAATTAGGTTTCCTTTTTTTTTTTTTATCTTGGGTGGGAATCAGTAAGGAGTGCTGCTCATTATGTCTTAATAGATACCCCCAAAACAAGGCAGATGGCACAGATGACAAGAATTCCCCCCCAAAGCCTTATCCTGAGAGGAGGAAAGTGGAAGCCCTCCCATCTCCCCCACAGACGGTGCAGAGATGTGAAAAGTTAGCAGCCTTGGCAGGATCTTCCAACTGGTTAGACATGAGACATATGAAAGGGAAAGAGGCTGATATGACTCTTCGGATATTTTATTTGAGTACTGATATAGGCACAGGATTGCAGGAGGAGAGCTCCCTCTCTCTCATCCCATACTTAGCCCTTCACCAAAGCTGACTGGTTTTAGTTGCTAAGTAGCTTTGAAAGCTGATGATAACCCTCATCTCACTGCTTCCTCATTTACCCCACTAAATCCATTCTTCAAACGGCAGTCAGGAGCGTTTTTACTTTGAAACATTATGCTCCATTTCTTAAAAGCCTTCCACAGGTACAGGCACAACTCTACCCTATCTGCAAGACGCCACGGTCTAACCCTGGTCTACCTCTGCCGTTTCCTCAGCCTAGAGGGCTCATCTCCCCTCTGAGGTTACCCTTCAGCTATCAGCCCAGTCATTGCTTCCAGGTCCTCCCTGATTAGGTCAGACAGCTTTTAAAATAAACTCTATGAGTAACAAGTATCATTTTTTGCCCTGGTGATGGGTGCAAATTTACAATCATTTGTCTTATTTTTTCTCCCTCTGCATCCCCCAACTAGAGAGTTCGTCTGTTTCTGCTGCACTGTAGCTATCTCTGAAGCTTGGCCTAGCACCTGAACATAGTCAGGGCTTCATAATTAGCTGTTTGATTGTTAAATGATTGAAAGAGAAACAGAATTGTATTTTTCATTTGTTTAAAAAAATCTACCACACGTTTTTCATTTTCAAGCTTTTCAGAAGGATCAACAAAATGAAACCATACCTAAGAAAGAGATTTTTCTCCGCTCACATGTGAGTGGTCCAGGTGAAGAGTAGACCCCTTCTTCCACAGCACTGCAGAGGCCTCTGTTCTTACATCACTCCCTGTCCTATGTCCACTTGTGTGGGATAAATTACCACCAGAATTAGGAGCCAGGAAGATACTTAATTCTCAAGAACTAACATGATTGGGGGTCATGATGTTCCCTTACAAGGTGTCCTTTCGCCCCTGACCCTCTTCCCCCCAACCCCCGAGTATTGCTGGATCCCCGGAACCTAGAGGCCAAAGCTCCCTGTGCAGCGACATTCAGCAGCACCACCGTCTCTGGCCTGATTTCCCTCCCCGTTTTGATCTGAGAGCCCGGCCTCTTCCTCTAGTTCCAGCCCAGCCCAGCTTTGGATCATCTTCCTGTGAACATGTCTTGCTGAGCCTACATGAGCCTACCTGAGCTACAGCTCCAGTGCTACTCCATTGGGCATCCTGCCACGTGCTTGGACACCATCTGGGATTGTCACACAGACACAAACATAGCCCTGAGTTTCCTGGAGTCACTCATTTCCTTTGAGTAATTACACAGACTTGTGAGAAGCATTAAAGTAAGCAACTCCGTTGGCCATAGGAAAGTAAAGTAACTTATTTTTCCATTAGTGCATCTATTTTGAGCTTCATGGGGGCAAAACATGATAGCGAAAGGAAACTGCCCTTTGAATGCCTTTTCCACAATAGTGCTTAAGTGATCACCCTGTATGTTTATATTAGCGTAGCACCTCAAGTTAAGTTATGAAGCTGAGGGAGCGATTTCAGAATTAAGTCAATTACTAGGTCTGAAAGACATCTATCTGCACCTTCTGACAATATCCAGAAGAATCAATCACTGATTACGCAGAAAACCAACCCATTACATTGACCGCGTGTGTAAAAATAATGCATGTTTGCATATTCCAAATATTAATCATTGCAGATAATGACTCAACATACCGGAAAGTATAATTTTCTGGGAATCATCAGGCAGTGAGCAAGCTTCGAAGACAATTTCTAATCAGTAATGCATTTGTGCTCTTTTCCTCGTTCTCCCCTTTGATTTGTAGCCCTCAGAATAAAGTGCTGAAAAGTACAACTTCAGACGCTGCAACTCGATTCTTATCCCTGAGCAATCTGCGCCATTGTCCTCAGCGTTCCACTGTACCCCCTCCCTCACTGGCCACTCTCACACTGAGGACCATCTCAGATCTCTCCTTGTTTGACACCAAATCCAGCCTGACAGTTCAGATTTCATTATCATTCAGAGGAATGTTTCTTTTCTTTTTAAACAAAACCTTTGAAATCTCAGCGTTGCATTTTGTTCAACCCTGCTTCCTGGACCAAACCTTATGCAAAATCATACTTTGAAACAAGCACCCACTCGTTCTCCACCCCCACATCCTCTCTGAGCAGGTAAAAAATAAAGGGAAATTGAAAATGGAAGGAAAGTTTCCGGAAGGGCACCATATAGCCAAGGGGGACTGAATAACAATTCCAGATACCGGCACCTGCCTGGGGCCAGTCCACAGACAACTCATGGGGCCCTGTGAGGAACAGAAAAGGCACAGTGTCTGGGATCAGAGACATGGCTGTCAGTCTCAGTGCTGCCACTTACTCCTGTGATTTGGGGATGATCTCTGGATTCGGTGTGGTGGTGCTTGCGGTGCCTGGCTGCTTCTAGCGTGGTGCCTGGCACATAATGTGATCAATAACGGCCTTTCAGATGAGTGGATGAATAAATGATGTGAGTGTTTTGTAAATATTGAGCATTATAGCTTCTGGTTTTCCTAGTGCAGGCTGCAGAAACAACCTTCATCTCCACTAGCCCTTTGACCTCCAGAAAGCACACTCAGAACCTGGGGGGAATTGTCCAAATTTTCTATATTACAAATGCAACTCTGTTCACTGCATAGGAGAGGGAGGGGAAGGAGGATTATGATCCAGAGCAGTATGAAAACTAAAAATCAAATCTGCACATATTCAAATCTAGCTTGAATTCTATTCTGGATCCAGAGCGCCAGACAAAACGTACGCAAGGTGAAATGGAGGAACAACTGGCTTCAGAGAGCAGGACGAAATTCTACAACAAAGCAAAAGAAAGCAGAGGCATTCCTGGACAGCGCGCTGTCCTCCTGAGCTCAACCCTTAGCTCACCAACGGGGGCTCAGCCTGCCGTTGCCTTCCAAGTCAATAATCCAATATGACTTGACAGTTGCTTAGTGAGCATCCGTGATGAGTTCAGACCATCGCAGATGTCCTGCAGGGGAGAGGGAAACCGGTGCAAACTCCTGATGATTCAGTAGTTTTAAAGAAAAAACAGCAAGATAATGTTTTTAAGATATTTTTTCAAGAAATTTTTTATAATGAGGAATACAGAGTCCAATGGTGTGAAATTAGCTCATTTTTATTTCTATCACCTGCTCTAAGCCACAACTTATCTTTCTGGCATTCTTAAATATGGTGTACTATGAAGTGAATGGCATGATCGAGATGCTGGATGTATTTAACCTTGGCAGGGGAATAAACTCTTTGAAATGAACTTAGCAGGCTTACTGACACACTGATAATGAGTTCCCCACACATGATGCTTCCTTATGCCTCTGTATTGTGATGGAACTTTCCAGAGCTTTTACGTCCTGTTTCCATATGTGACCTGGTATGGGATGTCTGTATACCCACATTCCAGAAAGCATCTGTGTCAGCATGAACTGAAATGCATACAGCCTGTATTTTGTTTAAGATATCAAAACCATAACATTTATAATTGATAATCAGGAAGTATTCGCACAATCTACTTTATCCTCAAAGGGTCTACTCATATTAAGGTTATTGATAAGGATGTTGGCTTATTAATTAGCATAAGCATTGACATACGAGTAGCACCCCAGTGTACGCTCCCCAAAGGAAAGTATTCTACATCACTCTGAATAAACCCTAAACGAGATATCCATGAACATAAATGTGGTCTATTTTCTAGCCACAGTACCTTTGCACATGCTATTTGCGCTGCCTAGGATGCCCATCCCAATCCGTTTCCAGTTCAACTTCCACATTCCTTCCAGAAGCCTTCCCTGGCTCTTGCCTCTCTTTCTACCAAGCTAACCTGTGTCTTCTCTGTGCACCATTTATACCATGCACATTTTGAACACACTTCTCACCTCTAACTGTAAATATATACAAATTTACTTCTCCATTTGACTTTCTTAAAATAAAGTTTAAAAAACATAACATCTATTCCTCTTTTAGCACTGAATACATGAATAACAGTGAACAGTTACCCACGATGGCAGGGCTGAAAGAATAACTGTCTATTGTGCATTTTTGTTACTGTATACTATTGGAAACTATACATCTGAAATAAATATTCCAGAGCTGATACGTCTTGTTAAGTCTCGTTAGTTGTCATTTCCAATCGATAATAAATAGTAAGCTTGCACAATAGAATCTTTGGCTTCCCTTGGGCATATAGCATGTCCTAAATAGTAAGAATGCTAGCTAATTAGTGCCCATTGTGGTAACAGGGCAGGTGGTCAGGATATAGGCTCCTGGGACAGAATTAACATTTAGTTCTCTTTGCTCACAGCATGGAATTCAGTCCATTGTCAGCATGGGCGAGCGTTCCTCTCCTCCTTATGACATAAACACTCATAACATACTCAGAGTACAACACAGGAACACCTCCCTGAGTTGTCAGAAATGTTCTTAACCAAGCGTGTTAATGACTCAGAAGGGGCATTCGGAAGTTTAAAAGCTCCTAATGAACTGCTTTATGCTCCCGGCACCCGCCCCACTCCTAGTCTCTCAAGACATTGTTATTTTTATCTCCACATTGCTACAGCTACACTTCAGAGAAAGTCAAGCTGAGACAGAGGCACAGCCCTGTTCACAAGATGGGAAAGAAGTCATGGAAAGCAGGGTTGCGAAAAAGAGAGGACATCAAAAGGGTAGGGAGGTCCTAAGAGAGGAGTTCGAAACACTCTTCAGAGACCAGAACGGTCACAATGGTCAAGTAGAACCAGAGGCAACCCTAAGGAATGCAAAGCCATGATGCTCAACCCAATTCTCTAGCTTGGGGTGCAGGAGAAAACACTCCCAGGCCTGACAAAGAACTGAACAAGGATTCAGGATGTCAGGTCTAAGGAAACTAGGAGTTTTGCCAACTGGCGTTAGATAAAAATCTCAGAGGCCATTGTGTATTCTAACCTAAACCAAACCTCCAAGACAAAGTTAATTGTCCTACTAATTTCATATACGACTCTTGGTCTGTGTTATTTTAGAACCTTGGAACTAAAGGAGCAATTTTCAAGACTAAAAGAAGCTAACAAGTTTTGGAATTTCTTTTTCTCTTGTGGCTCTTCTTGGTACCAGTTTTAACTTGATTTCACTCAAGTAAAATTGTCTGATTTGCTCTCATTCTCTTCTTACTAAGCAGAAATGTTTCTGGTTGTCAAACATTCCTATAGTTAGGCTGAATCACCTGTGAATGGCACTCCTGCGGTTGTGTGACGGGAAGACTTGCTTGAAGAAAACCAAGAGAGCTCTCTCAGCATTTCCCTTCCTTGTGTGTCTCTTTAGTCCTTTTCTCATGGGCACGACTAACATGGGCTCTGTTCTTCCGCCAATCTTAAAAGGCAGTGTTTCATGTGGCAGCATCAAATGTATTAGATTTGTATTGCCCATCTTTAATTTTTTATTTCTGAAATAAATAGGTATCACTTGGGGTCCCAACAGAAAACAGTCAACACACTCGAACTAGTTAATCAGAACCAGGTTTATTTGCATAGGTATAGAAGAATCATGAGGGGCACTACAGTAACCCAGGGTGAGCAGCAGCAGAGAGAACAGAGTGGTTGCCAGAATCGGGTTGGAGAGAGTCACATGGAGAAGGCTGTCATGAGTTCATTGTCAAGAACTTACAACTTCTGATCAAAGGATACAGACAGTCTAAGGTAATTCTGTGCAAGAAAAGAGTCAATATCCCAACCTCACTTCCCTCCCCCACTGCTGGGACTTCCCATTGGCCAAACCGGATGATAAAGGCTTCCACACGAGTCACGCGGGTGGTCTGCCTCCTGGGGCAGAGAGCAGAGGTGGAAAAGTGGAGAGAGTAGATCTAGAGAAGCAAACGAAAGATAACTGGCATAGAATAGGAGCTTTATTTTTTAAAAAAAATTAAAATTGAACATTTTATTTTACCTAAAACATCTATAAATTTACCATTTGAATTTCTTAATTTCCAGTTCCTTCTAGGGACAATGTCAGGTTCTGCAAACTTCTTTTAATATGCTCCTTGAAAAATCAAAGGAAAAATAGAAATTCTTGAGGATTTTCCTTGTGTGAGTCCTTTGTTTTTGTTGACACATTTTTTTCCATCCTTTAGCCAAAAGGTAAAATGTAAAAGGATTGAAATCTAAGAATATCAGAGCTAAGCTTTGCTGTTTACATAGCCATCCTTCCCATCTTTTCACAAACATTTATTGAGCAGCTACTATGCCCTAAGTTCCCTGTAATACATTGAGATGCAACCTTACCTATGGTGGCTTAATCAAAAAGATGGCAGATAGGTAGATAGATAGTTTTTGTTTGGGTTTGGCTCAAAACAAAGGATAGTTCAGAAGGTAGGACTGGCTTCAGCCTTGGCCTGATTTGAGTCTCACAGATGTTTCCGGGCTCCTCCTCTCAGCTCTTCCTCTTCACAGTGCTTGTCTGGAACCTCGGGAAGTTTCTTTTTGTGTTAGGAGTTTGGTTATAGGAATCCAAGGCTCGTACTTTCTCACCACCAAACTCAGAAGAGAAGCACTATCTGGGTTTACTCTGAATGGACAGGCTGAAGTCACTTTTGAACCAATCGCTAGAGCTAGGAAAATGAGATACTGTAATTAACTCAAGTCAATGACGGCCAACCATTCCGGTTGAGTGTGGAGCCAATCCAACCCCGACATTCTGACAATGGAGGAGAGATAGATCCCAAGGTACAATCTGAGGGCTGTTGGCAAAGAAAGGGGGAATGAATGCCAGGAAATTACAGAATGAAGACACGTGCAAAAATGTTCCAGGAGCTAAAAAGGGAGTAACAAACTCCCAAAATGGGTTGGATAACATTTTACCTGATTCTTGAAGGAGAAATAGGATAGGATGGGATGTGGTAATGCAGTGAAGGGGAGAAGGTGATCCTGGAAATATAACAGCATGTGCCTCAGAGTATCAGATCTGTTATTGTCCCATTTTGGAGATGACAAATCAGGCTTAGGGAGGGCAAGCAGTTTGCCTCAGTCTCAACAAGCCAGCAGACACCTAATTGTTCAACAAATAACAGCTAATTACTCTCTTTAATTTGTGTTTGTACTTTATAAGTGACTATGTTTAGAAATGGCCTAAATTTTTTGAAGTTTATGTTTTTGAAGTTTATGTTTTTGTGCTGTCATGAAGAATGCATCAACTTCAATAAACAAAGAATAACATTTTATGTAGAGCTAAGCTTTTTATGTTTAACACAGAATGAGGGGGAAAAAATCACCATCTACAGGTCCTAGTGGAAGAAATGAGCAGCAAGGCAACTGGAAGTAGTTTACAGCTCTACTGGGAATGGACGGGCACTGGGGGAGGAGGCAGGAAGAAGAGAGACTTTCAAATACTCTAGGAAGTTTCCTGGGAAAAGCAGCAACAGCCAAGCAAGGAAGGTGAAGCTGTGAATTTCATGGAACTCCCCAGGACTAAGCTTTTGATTAATGAGTCAACACAAGTCACATACTAATTGTGGTCAAATATACTTCTTTAGTATATTTGTACATATTTTCCTGAAATACATAACATTTTTAAATTATTAATTGTTTTAATAATTCCTCTTGGTTTAATATTTTGTCAAATCCTATGTCTATCAAAAGACTCATTCAATCTAGCATTATGATCAGATTCTGGAAGACGTTTGTTTGGTGATTTATTTTGTAAAGGAACATGACAGTGATCCCCCTGCCTCCTGTCCAAACAAAGTGACCTTAGCACATGTCCGTTCGTCCACTAAGGGTCCTGTATTGCCTGTACATTTTGGAGAGAGATGTTTCCTCACCTGTCCATGAAAAGTATAAAGCACGTGCCATTGCGAATTTTAAACTAACAACCACTAGAGGGAAAAAAGCATTTCTTTTACTGAACTTAATGATCGCATCCATTTAGCCACACCTTCATTTTATGGATGTCCTAGAAATCTAAACGGTAGAAAGATAGAGAAGAGAGGATGCAAAAGATCAGAAAGAGAAAGAAGCTTATCATGATTTATCAATACGTGAGCACCAGCCTCAGCATCGTCATCGCCCAGCACCCTTTCCATAAAACATAGGGTTTGGCGATGTGGCACAGTACATACCAACCAAAACAAGCATTCTGTCCTTTGTAGGGGAACATGGAGCTGCTGACCCACCATCTGCTGTTTCTTCTGGCAGTGCCAATGGATCACTGCTTACTCACGCATCTTCTCTCTGGGATAGAGGAAAGCTTGTGTCCCTGAGATGGCTGCCTGGATTTAGGTGAGTAGCTCGCATCATGGAATAGGTTAGTGGACTACACAGGAATTCGGATAGCTCTTGACTCCTTAGCCCCATGATCCCTCCAGCTGAGCTCCGATGATTCCACTCCTACCCAAGTGGTATTACAAGGCCACAGTTCCCAGTCAGGAACTGAGGCTGAGACTGCATCAGATAAAGGAACAAGATGATCATTCAGCATGGACAAAGGCAGCACCAGCACTTTGGGAGAACAAGAGAAGTGTATTCTGGGATTTGGGATTCAAGGGACCAGTCTTGGGGTAGGGCAAGTTTCAGAGCCAAGGGCCTTGCTCAGCCAACTCAGCCTCAGCTGGCAGAGGCCTCTGCCTGCCAAAGCTTGGCGAGGTTCTGGTGCTCACTAGGACTCATTCGCCCCTAGCGGGCAAGGAGTTCTCTGAAGAGAAGTAGGTCACGACTGTCAGTCTGATATTCTTTCAAATCACTAGAAAAATAATAAATTAAGTCCACCTCCAGGAAAACAGCTTGTCTTCCAGGGCCTCGGGTTGTAGTAAAAGAGAAAAATGCAAAAGGAGAATTATAATTGAGACATCCTTTAAAGTTTGTTTTTACATTTTCAAACATACAACTGGGTACAAGAAGGGAGCTTAAAAAGTAGGCTGAAACATTGAAGTAACAAGTGAAACTGAATTGGCAGGATCAAGGAAAAAGACCACCAGGTAGTAAAGAGCTGTCCACTGAGGCCAGCTGTTGGCAATTGAGGCTCACTGATTGGCAAGAAAACAGATTTTTTTCCCCTCCATGATGGTCAGGTGCTGCACATGTATGGATGCGGAGAAAAGACTATTTAGATTTTTCCAAAGCTGGAAATTTAGAACTTGGGATTTGCAAGGCCAGAACCAAAGGGTGGGAAAATATAAGATTTTTAGCCCAGAAGTTGCAGAGATGACGGTGTGTTTGGCTGGCCAGGGGAGAAAGAGAAGCCTGGACATTGTTGATAATTGGAAATGATGAAGTGTGAGGGTGGTTGTGGAGGCTGTACGGGCATGGGCCTACCATGCTGGTGGGCGTGGGCCTACCATGCTGGTGGGCGTGGGCCTACCATGCTGGTCTGTGGGAGGGAAAACGTATCTCAGAGCCTAAAACATCAGAAGGCACTCAGCCCTGAGAAGTGAGAAAGTCCCACGAGCCATGGAAAAGGCTTGCCAAAGTAAGTGAAGTGTCAGTGCAAGTCATTGAGATAACTGGTGGGGACTCATCGGAGAGTGTCAATAAGACCTCCAAGACCTGTAGTCAGAAGTCCTGGGATTTCATTTCATTCCTGCCACTTCTGTCTGTGTGACCTTGAGCTTAACCCTCATACTCCCTGGGTTTTTCTTTCCTCTTATAAGAATAGAAATATTAAGTACCATGAATATTAAATAATGTGCTGAGAACTCCTGCCACACGGCCAGCCTCCCTCAATACTGATTGCATCTGGAGGCTGGTGTGTCAGGCATGAGCACAGGAGGCAACAGGGCCAGTGACATGAGGTGAGATGGCCTGATCAGTATGGGAGAGGAGAGAAAGAAGTGGGCTGGGGAGAGTAAAGACATTTTGACGGACTTCCCAGTTTTAGTTCAAGCTAAACATTACCTTCGGGCGGAGGCAAAAAGGAGATGCCCTGAGAGATATTTTGGTCATGCTAGTCTGCAAAGGTAGACAGTTTTATTTCGCTTGATTGATGAAGACTGTTTAAAAAACCAGCCAACTTTGTTCTTACAGACCTGTGTTCTTGAACCCATCCCTTCCTGCTCACTCTAGGCACTTACTCCATCAATCATCACCTCCCGCCAGCATCTTCCATCTCTTCTTCTCCAACTTCTCTTTGGCCTCCAAACACCCTGCAGCTCTATAGAGTCTCTTTACTTCCTCATAAACAACACTTGGGACAGGAACAGAGTTGGACATAATATAAGATTCTCTCTAGGTAGAAAAGGCATCTGAAGCTGCAGCAAACTGACCCCAGCTGGGTCTGAGAGCTGGGATCAAACTGTTAAGAAAGAAAGTTAGAATGGGAGGCAGTTGCAGAGAGGAGGCAGGAGCATGAGAGCAGAAGAAATAACCATCTTTCTCGCCTACTTCTAATTTAAGTTATCTCTCCATATTGCACAAACCTTCAACTGACTTGATTTCTTTGGGGAACAAGACATGCTATACATATAAATAAACACATTACAATTGTGCAATAGCTAATACATATATAATGTTTATAATGCTATAATAACACATATATATGTTAACACATAATGTTTAAGTGCCATGATTTGTACTATATTTAAAGGCTAAATTTTAAATTTATACTATATTAGTTATATATACTAACTTTTTAAAAGTGCACAACCATCCCCTGAGGTAGGTATAATTATTATCCTCATTTTACAGATGAGAGAATTGAAAGGCACAAAATATTTAGTAAAGGGCAGAAATGGTGGCCAAACCCAGGAAGTCTTGGTCAATAGCATTTTATAGACCACTGACACCTATTTTTTTTTTTTATTTCAACCTCATAAGAACCCTGAAAGGTCCAGGTGGTATCTCTAATTATGTTCATTACCACTTAACAGATAAGGAAATTAAGTCTGGGAGATAGAGTGATTGCTTGAGGCCACAGTTAGGAAATGGCAGAGTCAGGAATCCAGGTTCTCTACTACAAGTCTCTGCCACTGGTCAGACAGAGATGAAGTGAGAGAAGCTGGCATCTGAAGCTGTGTTGGGCAAACAGCAGGGATCCAGGAAGGGCACAAAACCAGACTGGCTATTCGGTGAGGTCCCCCAAGAAATGGTATAAGCTCAGCCAAGTCAAGTTCAATGCTAAGGGGTTCTCTGGTGGTACACACAAAAGCACTGCCATTGTTTGAAATCGTTAGTTCAAGAGTTCTGGAGTGCCTCTGTTCTTAAAGGCAGTAATTGTTAGGTGCGACAATTCCAAAACGGATCCTGGGTCTGGGCCCTAATAGAACCACCATTCTGAACCCAGTGAACCCAATGACTTTTTCTGCATCTTCACCCTCTGGGACTTTGTCCCTTGAGATTTAACTTCCACCTCTAATTTCAGATCCCTAATTTGGGCTGCCCCCTCTTAACTCTCCCTGGCTTCTCTACCCCTGCCCACCTACCCAACCCCACTCCCTCACTGTAGGCATTTCTCAAAGACTCATTTCTTTTAGCTTTGTGTGCACTTCTCAGATTGTCGTATCCCACTCATGACTCCCAATATTTAGTTATTTATAAAGTATTTTTTAAGTGTTATTGCAGAGTAAAAAAAAAAAATCATATTAAAGTCCAGAACTAAAATTCTTCGTAAAGATGTAACTGTCTTAGGAAGAGAACTTATTGGGCCACTTGGATGCAAAAAAGACAAGACTGAGGGCAAATCTAATAAAATGGGACAGAATATAAGGACTAAGTTGATTTTCTTTAAAAAAATAGGAGGGATTTGGGAAATGAGAGTGGAGGGGAAGTGTTCCCAAGAAGAGAATTAGAGATGAGTGGTATGAACCGAGGTTGAGTTGGCAGAATGGCTTAGAGACTCTAAAAAGAGGAATGTCAGCGTTAAGTTATTTGCATATCTGAAATATAAAGCCCCCAATCTCCTCTGATTGTCAATAAATTCTGCTCTCAACAAAGGACTTGTGTGAGCCTGATTTTGTGAACTCTCAAAATAAGGAAAACACTGATTTGATATCTGGATAAATGAAGTACACAATAGGGCAGTGTCCACAAGATTTTAGACAATCCACCCACTAAACTCACTTAATGAGAGCTTTCTAAATTCTTAGATATCTTGCGAAGACTACTGGACTTAATGTGAGGAGAAAATAGGGAGCTGAAATTCATCTTGTATAGACCTTAAGAAACATGGAGAGCCTACCTCACAATAATACAATTAAAAAGTTAATAATGTTGCTCATGGTAAACACTTTGAATAATACCAAAAAGGTAAAAGGAAGGAATACGAATGAACTGTAATCCCACTCCCAATACAATCATTATTAACACTTTCATATATAACTCTCCAATCTCTCCTAATAAAATTTTCCACATAATTCAATAATCTTTCATATACTCCAATCTGTCTCCTAAATTCTAGATCTATCTTTTCGAATTCTTGTTGATTGAATATCAAACTTGGTATGTCCTAAATTGAGTTTAACATCCTCACTCCCAAATACAATCCCCCCACTCCATCCATCTCCCCCCACCCCCACCTCTGCCTTTCATTTTAGTTAAAGACAAGACCATTCTTTGACTCATCAAGCCTTGCTTGGAACCATCTTTGACTCTTCCTTCCATTTCTACCCCCAAAGTCAATTAGGCATCAAGTTCAGTGAGTTAAAACTCTGTGATGTTTCTGAGATTCAACTGTTCTTTACGTACCCACCACCTTGACTCATTCCTTCATTCATACACTTATCTCTCCTTTACTAGACTTCCAAGATAGTCTCTTTGCCTCCCAACTTTTTTCTTTCTAGCCAGCACAACACATTACTGCTTGATTGATAGTCTCCAAGTAGAACTTTATCAAATCACTTTACCGCTAGAGACTTACAATGGCTCCCACTGAAGTAAGTACCAACTCCCTCTGACCAGGCTTTCAGGATTTCCCTAAGTATAATCTTTTCTCCATCAATTTAGATTACTATATTACTCCCCCAAACATATTTCATATTTTTCCCTTCTAAACTTTGTCTCTCTGACTCTCCATCTTTTGATAGTTTACCCATCTATTACAGTATGAATTGTGTTTTCTCAAAATTCACATATTGAAGTCCTAATACCCAGTACCTCAGAATGTGGCTGTATTTGGAGATGAGGCCTTTAAAGAGGTAATTAAGGTAAAATAAGGTCATATGGATGGGCCCTAATCCAATATTACTAATGTCCTAATAGGAAGAGGAGATTATGACGCCGACCGAGGGATGACCATGTAAGGATATGGCAAGAAAGCAACTATCATAAGTCAAGGAGGGAGGCCTTAGAAGAAACAAACTCTTAGACTTCTCGCCTCCAGAACCGTGAGAAAATAAATTATTGTTGTTATTTTCTGTTGTTGGTATTTTCTTGTGGCTGCCCTAGCAAACTGACAGCATCGTCCTTTACGATCCATCTCTGTTTCCAACTTCTCCATGTGACTTCTCTCTCCTTGGGATCTTTAAGATACTCTGCTATTGCTTATTTGCTTATTTGTTCTCTTGTGTAGCGTCTGAGATTCTGCCTTGTCCCCCACAATAGACTATGTTTTATTCATCTCTATAGTTGTCATTGTGCCTAACTCAGAGCCTTGCAAATGTCAGATATTCAAAAAGTCCATACTGGATTGTACTAAAAGGAATTCCATTGCAGAATATTTCATTTAAATATTACTGTATTCAAAAAGAGAGAGAGAGAAAGGAATAAAAATGAATCATTATAAGCAGTAACAAAAATGTCACACATTTTCTAGAAACTCTCCAGGTACTAAGCATTTTCCTTTGACATTGAAAATGCAAGGAAAGAAAGTTATTAGGTAAACCAACAGAAAAGCTTATTATTTTTGAAAGCTGAGATAGGTAAATACCTCCCTTTTTACACTGTAACATGTTTTAGGTCCATGGCTAGTCAGTGCGGCACAATGGAACAAGTGACTAGTTTACGGGTCAGACTATGCCTGGTTCACCATTTACTAGCTCGATCACCATTCTCAGAGTACTTCACCTCTCCAACTCTGTCTCCTTATCTGTAAAATGGAAACATCCATAACGACTGTATAGGATTGCTGTGAGGATTAAATTAGAAATAAGATTAGAGAACCTAGATTAGAATCCCAGCTTTCCACCATTTATTAGCTGAGTGACCTCTGACTAGTTAATTCCTCTAAGCCTAAATTTTCTCAACTATAAAAGGAGGAGGATGATAATAATAGTTCTAAGCTAAGGCTGATTACTTGGGTAACTAAAACAGTAAATGTTTAATATATGTCAAGTAATATAATAAGTCAATGCTAAAGTGCCTAATGCAGAGCCTACCACATAGAGAATATCCAAAAGTAGTATTTTTATTATTATTACTCTCACCAAGAGGACATAAATCAAAAATACGACTAGTATCATGAGGGGAAAGCAGTCTTTTATTATATGCAGTCAGTTATGAAGTTTTTAAGGGAGGATTCCAGTATTTGAAGCAATTTAATCTTCTCGCGAACGAAACTAATTTTGAGCTGGAGCACTGAGAAAGCAATATGTAATCTCATCCATTTTTATCTACTCTATTGATCCCTTTGGTGTCTGTGGTTACTGCCCTCTTTAAGCATGCAGAACTCTATATTATAGAATTATTTCATGCAATGGTGGACAGAGAGGTAGAGTTCTTGGTGAAACTGGCTCAGTTGTATGACACTTAACTTTCTGAGGAACCCCAAAATGGGTTGCTTTTGCAACCTAAAGCAAACGTATGTGGCTGAGTCCTTCAACATGAAGGCACAAGAACAATCTGCCAGAAAAAATTCCAAGGGGGTCCAAACCAGGGACTAACAAATGATATTAAAATTTTATCTTTTATTTTACAAATGTCTGTATCTCCTTTTCTGGAATGGAGAAGAAAAGAATAAATAGACTATAATTTTTTTCAGTAGTTAGTATTTACGTATGGTTTTTGACATTAGCACTCTTTTAAAAACTCTCTTTTAAAGCTCCACTATTTTGAAAACTCTACTGTGTCAAGCATGTAATAAGAGCTTAATTAATATTTCTTGAACTTTAATTAATCAATAAATGAACATCTATTTCACTGACTTCAGTAAAATAAAACCTTAGACAATATTGGTGGTTCGCAACCAGAATGAGACAGCAGGAGTTCACCACATTATTTGGTTAAAAAAGTAACTAAAGAGAAAATTTACACTTAGTCAAAAAACATTCATTCTGTATCTATAATGTGCCAAGTACCCAGATTTTCAAAAAACAAAGATAAATTAAATTATCTATCCTCTCGAGATTGAATAGATAAATCCTGTCCCAATTCAATGGGCTCTCAAGGAAAAGAGCATTCTAGAAGTGTTCTGCTCCCTTCCTACCGCTTTCCTCCATTAAACAATGTAAGAAGAGGAAAGCCAGACTTCTGGCCTTCTCTTTCATGCAACACATCTTCTTCCCTACTAGTTCTTGGCAGAATAGCCTCTCAACTTTGTGGAGCTGAATTTCTGGAGCAAAATTTCAGAATCATAAAACACTGGAGACAGATGTCATCTTAGAGGTCTTCTTGCCTTGTGATTCTCAACCCCACTGGGAGCATATCAGCTCATCTAGGATATTCATTTTTTCAAAACAACATTTGCCTTTGGTGTCTGTGATGATGATTAGACAGATTCTGGTTGGATGTGATGGGTGAAGTATGCTCGTAGCACTATCTCTAGTTGAGAACCACTGATTAGTCTAAAGTTTTGATGCAGTCTACAGGAACTCACAGAACTTGCCTAAGATCACAGTAGGACCTCAAATACAGGTCTCCTTACTCCAACTACCAGGCTTTCTCTAGCCCTGGAATCGTATGATGAGCTCTGTGATGTCTGGTGACTCTTCTGGAATGGTATATAACTATGGGTATTTGTGCATACATATATTTTACTGGGGAGGGGGATCCATAGCTCTTTACATTTTTCTCAGAAAGATCAATCACTCCCAAAATTTGAGAATCATAAGTTCAAATTTGCATTGGTTATTTTACAGGCAATTCTACAAAACGTCTGGGTTGAGTGAGGCAGGACCAGCCATGTTTGACTGGGGTTTAAAACCTTCACATCATGTGATTTGAAAAATGCAGCATGAGCTGTTCTCTATAAGAGCTCCTCAAGTACTCCTGGACGTTTGCTTGAAATTACTTGTGTGTTAATGGATTTTGCCCTATTTAAGTAAGGATGCCTCTGGAGAAATAAAACAAGTCATTATCACACACAATGGAGATGAAGTCATCATATTGCTTCCAAAGTGCTGTGGAGGAGCTACAAGCAGATTTGAAGGATGGCGAGGAAGCAGCAGGACCACAAGGATCCCACACACTGAGGAATGAGGACAGCTGCACAGACAAAAGGACATGAAAATAGGAGACGGGTGGACCTCAAAAACTCAAAGCATCCTATTTTCCTTTAATGACATCCTGAAGGCTATAAATTCAAACCCACTGTAAGAAATCAGAAGCCTCATGAGAAAGATGATCATTTGGCCAAGACCAGTCTAAGCCTTGTGGCATCCTCCATCGAGCAAATATGTAGGTAAGTAAAAAATATAATAAGTCACATGACAGCCGGAGAAGCATCATGTTGCCCTAAAAGATTCCACTCGCAGATCTGAGGAGGACTTGGACAACTAGCATCTGGCAGAGTTAGCTAGAAGCTGGCACATCTTCTAGAAATGAGAGCTCACTGACAGATGCCCCCTCATTGGCAGCCCAAGCCACGTAGCTTCCCTCTGCTTCTTTACACCCCTGCATTGGTGGCTCCATGCCTTCTGTTCTCACTGGGCTACTGTGAGACACAGAGAGCAATGGAAGCAACCATATTTGCTAAATATCAACTCCTGTGGCCATTCTGGACCTCACCCACACCTGACATTTAGGGGCAGTTAGCCACCTTTAAGAAGCAAACCTTAAAAAGGATTTGACAGATATGTGGGTTCCTGGTTTCCTCTGACTATATGCTGATACTATATGGTGATACTTTGACTAATGCTAAAACAATCAATGTGTCAGGGAAGGGCCCATCCCACTTCTTATGAAGCATTCCGCTCTCTGCTAGGAGAATTTTATTTTCTTGGGTACCATAGATCCTGCTGCCTAGTTACCCCTCCTACAGCTTTCACACAGCTAAAGAGCTCCTCCTGCTGCATTCTCATCAAGGAACTAGCTGCAGAAAGCATCTCCTTATAAGCCCTGCATATAGTATACTGTCAGCCATATAATGCTTCTAATTCCTACCTGGGAACAAAGCACTAAAAATCAATTCTTACTTGATGACAGCAAAGATCATATATACCAAGTATTTAGTTCCTAAAATTATTTTCATTAAAATCAGGGACAAGAAGGCTAGAGCAACACCTTTGTTCCCAAATGAACTATGTGTTGTTAGTCAGGGTTCTCCAGAAAAACAGAAGTAATAGGTCAGTGATATATATAGGGAGAGATTTATTATAAGGAATTATGTGATTATGGAGACTGAGAAGTCCTACAATTTATCATCTGAAAGCTGATAGAGAGCTGGTGGTGTAGTTCTAGTCCAAATCTGAAAGCCTGAGAACCAAGAGAGTCAATGGTACAAGTCCCAGCCTGAGGACAGAAGATTGATGTCTCATTTCAAGTAGTCAGGCAGAAAGCAAATTCTCTCTTCTGCTTTTTGTTCTATTCAAGCCCTCAACTGATTGGATG
The DNA here is from genome assembly GCF_902729225.1 of Pteropus medius. NCBI lineage: Eukaryota > Metazoa > Chordata > Mammalia > Chiroptera > Pteropodidae > Pteropus > Pteropus medius. The sequence continues at coordinate 16,411,827 of NW_024355205.1, forward strand.
CTGTCTACTCATTTTGGGGAGGGCAATTTGCTTTCTCATTCTTCCAATTCAATATGCTAAACTCTTCTGGAAACACACAGACACACCTAGAAATATCTGAGAGTGCCTCGGCTTATCAAGATGACACATAAAATTAGCCACCACACATAACTCATTGTACTTTTTTCGATTTCATAGAGTGTTAATGGTGAAGCAGACTTTAGAGTTAAAGCTCTCATTTAAAGATGGAGAAACTGAGGTCCCCAGAGAGGTTAAGAGACTTGAGTCAGAGTCTCAGAGACAATGATGGTAGAGCTGGAAGTAAAACCCAAATGGAGTATGCCATTTTCTTTCTTACCAACTGCTGGGTAATAACTGTTCTTATTACTCAAATAGTTCATCACTCATTTCTGGTGTGTTTCACCTCATTGATTAATCGGTTAAAACTAGCAAGAGTCCCATTTCCACAGGATAAATTCTTTTAATCTTCTTTTTTTCTCTTCTTCCCATTGCTTACTATGTCTCCCATCAATCTTTCACCTCAAAAACACTTGGGCCAACTCATCTGCCTTCTTGATAACAGTTGTGTTGCGCCTACTGTGAAATCAGGGATGCGCTTCTTAAGACATGATAGACGTGCTATAAGAAAAGTGCTTAGTCCATTTCTGCTGAGCAGACAGATTTTGTGACAGGATCTTATAACTGGGCCCCCTACTCCTCTTAGAAGTTGACAGTGTGGGTTGAGGTATCTGACATTCTTTTCCTTCAGAGATAGAGGCTTCGCTGGACAATACTGGTGCTTTCGATAAGCTTTACATATCTTTCCCCAGCAACAAAATTTTTAAGGCCCATCAGTGCATGAAATACCCAAAGCACTTTCTGAAAGAATCTGCCTAAAGACAGCAAGAACATTTGCATTCAGAGGTGTTAGTGAAGTGGTTTAGGGCTCCAAAGTGAGGTTGGACCCACTGTATTTTGAAAAGCATCAAATGCCCTCAGCTCTTTCCATTGCTGGAAAAAACCAGGCTCAGAAAGTATTCCCAGCCTCTGATATTGCCCTGAGAAATTTTCAGATCCTACCCCAGTCCTTTGGTGTAAAGATCTTATCTCCTGGTCTTCCTATGACTTCATGACAACTACCTTAGTTTGCCTAAAAGGCCTCTATCTTCCCTTAGTACCATTTGCTACTGACCACTGACCTAGATATAAGTGACCAATCATGTCACCATCTTCGATTCCCTTTTTTTAAATTCCTTTTTTTAAAATGCTATTTGAATTATGTAACAGAACAATGCTTTAAAATTCTGTTATGAAACTCCACTGTCCCTCTGCTTATCACACCCCACCAAAGGGAATTAGAGTATGTTTGCTCATAGTGTCTGGTTTAATAACCATTTCAGATGAATGCGGATACCAAGAAAATTGCCAGGTTTATGTGTGAATCCACTGGGCATCAAATGCTCATCTTGTTTCAAGTTCAAGGATTTTTCTCAAAATTTCTTTGAATCATATATATATTTAAATTATGTGTACAAAGCATATTGACAAGAATTGCAAAACCCAGTCTACTGTGTCCAAGTTGTGCTGAAATGCATTTGAAAAGTGTTTGTGATAAGATGTCTTATTAAAGAAACGTCTTGCCTGGCACACTCTCGATATTGTCAAATACATTCTACTCCCAGAAATCTCCTGTGACTTGGTCAGACTGAATAAATACAAAGATCCCAGGGCAGCCTGTGGTTTGTGAGGAAAACTTACAAAATGGAACCCATCAAGAGACTGGACATTTTTTTCATTGATTTCAAAAGGAATTTTCAGAAGCTGACCGTCCGAGAAGACAACTGGTTCTGTGCTAAAGGCTCAGTAGTGTTTCAGTTCTCTGGAGGGTGGAGGGAAAATGAAGAGCCCTTGAAATAAACACTCAGAGCGCTAGAGCACATCCACATTGGACTCTTCCTTGTGATTGGTTTATTCGAAGCACAAAATGTTAAACAAACATGAAAAATTGTCTTCAGGGAGGACATATTTCACATTCCTATCCTTTATTGGGCCTAATGATACAAAATTGCATAAAATAAGTATTACTACTAAATGAAAAGTATAAATCTTTTTTCCTGCTTGCTATCTCTTTTCCCTTGAGATTCTTCCAAGCACTCTACTTTATAGTCTCTGCTAATTTCTCCATAGCCAAAGGACCACTGGGGAGAAATTTATATTTAAAATGTAGTCATATGGATTAGGATTCTTCAAGAAAGCTACTATCCAGTGACATTTATAGGGGAGCGAAACCAATATAAATCATTTTTATTCCTACAATGATGTTCCTGGAAGGGGTGTCATAGGTCAAAATGATGTAAGTGGAAACTGATTTAAGTGTCTGTGTGTGTGTGTGCATTAAATTTCTGATGATGATCTGATGCTCAGATTCTACAGAAATGGCCCTTAGCAACATATTTAGCCAACTATAAATTTTTATCCTAGTGTAGATCATGCAAAAGTAAAGACAATGTAATTAGGTAAGCACAGAAACTCTGAGCAGATAACCTGCAATAACCTTTAAACCATGACTCATGAAGTATCCTAGCAGCCATGTTTCACCCCCGCCTACTCCCCCCGCCCAGAGAGCAGTGTGTGGAAGTCTTCTCTCCACCCCAGTTCGGAGAAGAGATTTAACTGATCAGAAAATACAATGTGCTTAGATCTGAGAGAAATAGGAAGCTGAGGCCTTGTGAATCCAGAAAGAAGCCATTCTCAAGATGAGCAGCCTTCAGCAGTAGGCGGGTGGGGGAGGTCTCTTTGGAAATTTGATTGTTCAGGATCCTGTGCTTAAAACGAACATAGAATAGAAACTGAAGGAAAAGGCCAACTAGCAATATTCAAATATTCCATGTGACAGGAACAGCTCGAGAAGGGAAATCCAAACTGAACGAGAACAGAAACTGTCCTCTTAGTCATTGCTGACTACGGGGCTTTGCCAGTTCCTTCCAAAAGAGGGACAGAACACCATTGTTTGTTGCATATAATTACTTAAAATCACACCATTATATAGAGTGGGTTCAAGCATTTTCAACTAATTCTTTTGCCATCTTTCTAAGGTCCCAGTACAACCACTGTAGTTGGAGATGTTGGGGCTGAATGATTCTTATTTGTCACTTGTCTGGTGCACTGAAGATTCTGACTCTGAAAGTGAGCTCACTAGGGAAGTATCATTCCTTATAGGTGTTGCTTTAAGGGGTTATTTATGTCTTGGGGTACCATGAGACACATAATATAAAGATTTTAGTGTAGGTAGATCAATTTAACAATGTAGCATAATAATGAATCATGCAAGTTGTTTCATATGATATAGTGTGCAAATGTTTCATAAAACATTCATTCCTTGCCTTATTTCTACTAGAAAAAAAATGACAGGTGAAAAATCACCTTCATCAGAGAGTCATGGAATTAAGAAGTGCTTCTTTCAACAAGACTGTCATAGAAATGTGGAAAAAGTAACCAGGGTCCCTTGATTACTAAGACACTGATCTGGAAATTGTTGTTTACCTGCCTTCCATTTCTCGATACAAATTTCTATGGAGTAAATGTCTGCATTAGAGATCAGGTTTTTGGTGATTCGGCTGGCCTCAAAAGAGAACTGCTTTCTGTTTTCTTAGGCTGAATTCTCATCAGCATCACTAGTTTCATGCGTATGTTGACAGTATGGAAGGCAAGTATATTTCTAAAATTTCATTATTTAATACATTTTGATATATGCCTGTTGTAGTGCCTGAAATACAGTAGGCACTAAGTTTATATTTATTTATTGAATGAATAAATGAATGACTAGATATGGCAGGTACCTTGCAAGAGTCTGTAAAGGATGTTTAAATGAATAAGATAAGAGTTACTGTATATTAGACACTCTAAGGTACACTTTTTTAAAATACATTTTCATATCTCCTAACTGGAATGTTTCTTACAGTCAACAGTCTTTTAAAATTATAATAGGCAGTGTGTCTCTTAACAGTACACAAATTAGTGGTAATTCTTACAATTGACGGTATCTTTGATTAGATGAATATCTTATGTCACATATCTAACTCAAAGAACATGGCTTGTGTACAAATCCTGGACTTTCCAACATAGAAGAAAGCTTAGAGGGAATTTTGTCCAATCTCTCTCATTTAATAGACATCAAAACTGAAATCTTAAGAGGTCATGAGCCAAATAATTCAGCTGTTCCACAGAAATGGTAGTGCTGTTTTCCTGACTCTCGGCTGAATATATCACAGCACATCACTTTGCATCATAAAAATTCCTCAAATAATACCAATCTGCACTGACTTTTTTTTTTTTTGGTTAAAAAGCTATTTTGTTTTAAATATGCTGTTTATTTTACCAAACATATCAGATCTTATACATTTCAATGAGTTTTCTTCAAAGTAAGCACCTTCAAAAATTATACACTTTTATTCTATTGATCCATCATAGCACAACACACCTCTAGGGTTTGTTTGATGTCATCTTCAGAGAAAGTTTATCTGTTAGAAAAGAAAATCAACCTTGCTTAGAACAGTAGTGCTATTACTTCCTAGAAGGCATTACGGAAATTCACAGAAATGATTTGCTTGTAACCATGATTGTGTTGCCATTGCCATTTAGTGGGTATAGGTCAGCAACAAGCTTGTGCCTAAGTTTTGTGAATGAAAGCTCACATCTTTTCCATCCTGTATTCCTTTGATCTCTGAAAAGATCTTCACAGGCCACCTCCTGCAGACACCCCAGCCCAGGTGAACACCTCAGCCCACTATCCACACCCTCCAGACACGAGAGCTATAGAAGAAGCTGTGCGGGCCTTTCCAGCAGGGACCTCTAGAATTCTGGGTATGCAGGGAGGGTGGTCCAGAAACAGGGAGCAGCTGGATGAGCACATCGCTTGGGTCCCAAGGACTCTTTGCCCTGTTGGAGCTAGAGTAGGGTCCTGAATTGCCTGGGGCTATGCAGGTCACACTGCCCTGCAGGGACAACCCAGCACAATCAAGAAATAGCCATGTCCTGAGTGACTCCCAAACATCCTGCCAAACTAAACACTACAAATATAAGCTGGTTCACAGAAATCCTAAGAAGTCTTTATAAGAAGTTACACAAAAAGCCCAAGCTTCTAGAAGAAATTTATTAGGAAGATAGAAGCTGAAAAGGAATAAAGATATTGTCATAAGATTATTGAACGATTTATTCACTCCGCACATTCTCTCTACCAATTTCAATTATACGTTTAGTCGAAAAGAGTGTCTGTGCAGTAGTGCAGTCACCACAAAAAAAAAAGAAACTATTGGCGAATAGTTAGGAGATGAGATCTGAAAGCCCTCAAACCGCATAAGAATTAGAAGGATGTTGCTGAATTCCATTAATTAGGATTATTTTTAAATATGCCATATTATTGACTACTTATATATATAATTTAAATTTTTTTTCTAGAACAATGATAAAAATAACACATCGACATTATTATTTGGGGATTACCTGTCACTTTTCAATCTTAATCTGCTATTGCCCCTCTAGTTCCACCACACAATCTCTGTACAGGTTCTTACGTTACTATTTGTTTTCAAATGCATCCTCTGCTCTCCCTTAGCCCATCAAAGGCTAAGACCTACAAGGCCTTCGTATATACTAAAAGCTGAGTGTGTGCCTCTACAGGCCATGGGACTTCAAGGCAGGGAATAGGTGCCACTTCATCTCTACTTTGTCCCATGCCATGACACTGAGAATTATTTTGACATAATACCTGAAGCCCAGCTTATTATTTGCAATATTACACTTTCTCATTACTTCTGCAATTTACCTTGGCATATTACCTCTACTTCGAGTAAGGCCATTTCCCTCTTTCTCTTATAATACATGCATGTTCACTGGACATTTGCATATGGGAAAAAATAAGGGAAGTAAACTCCGGCCAGAAGCTGGGTGATTCCCACACCTTAGTTCCCAACATCACCGTAGGCTTTCCTTTGCAAGTGAGCACAACCTAAGAATCCCTCACACACTTTTACAGAACCACTCACTGATCCAGAGTAGAGGGAAGGCTTTGTGAGAACAGAGGAAACAAATCCCTAATTCAGTAAGATTCAAAATGGTACAGTGGTCCCCCCTTATCCACAGGGATATGTTCTAAGACTCCTAGTGAGTGCCTGAAACCATGAATAGTACTTAAACTTACATATGCTATTATTTTTCCTATTATACATACCTATGATCAAGTTTAATTTATCAATTAGTACAGTAAGAGATTAACAACAATAACTAATAAAATAGAAAATTATAACAATATATTGTAATGAAAGTTATGTAAATGTGGTTTTTCTCTCTCTCTCAAAATATCTATCTTATTGTATTGTATGTACAGCGTGGATACACTGAACGAACGGATGATTCATGTCTTGAGCGGGACAGAGTGGACAAGATTTCATCATGCTACTCAAGGTGGTGTGCAATTTAAAACTTAGCAACTGTTTATTTCTGAAATTTTCCATTCAATATTTTCAGACCATGGTTGATCGCTGGTAACAAACTGTGCAAAGTAAAACCACAGATAAAAGGAGAACTACTGTATTCATTCAAAAGTGAGAACTGATCATTTACATTTGAAAACTAAACAAGGAGAGTTCAGAAGTACATAAGGAAATTAAACCCTAAATATAACAGTAATGTTAGGGATAAATATAAGTAAAAACATTAAGTATAAGAAAACATTGGCTCAGTAGAGGAAAGGGGAATGCAACATAAATGATCTGTAAAGGAGTTATGATGTTTGTCGGAAAACTTCACGCTAGATTTTGTCAGTTAGGCATGCTAATACAGGAAACACAAAGGCCTGCTGATTGTGGAGATTGCTACCTCTTCATTCTCCTCTGTGCTACTCATCTAAGCTCTGTCTCTCCTCTTAAATCTCCAGGCTGAGCACAGAACAAGACTCTTGGTGCATGCCTACGACCTGTACGTACCACTGACCACACACAGTAGCACATGCCTGTTTCCATCAGTGACCATCAAATTCATTTTCTGTCTTTCTGTCTGTGCTTACAGCCCAGTTTACAATATAAAGCTGTAGTCGCATGTTTGCTTTCATTAAGATCTCCTTTCACATCAAAAGGGTTTTAGACATCATATCCAGGAACAAAAGTATAAACAGCAGTACAGCTTTTCAATTCTTTCTACTTAAGCATTTGTAATCTATTTCGATTCAGGTAAAATTCATTTTCCCTTTTGCTGGGCTAGCTACAAAGAGAGATGAAATATCTTAAAATAAAAATTCAGTGGCATAAAAAGAAAAGGAAATTTTAGTGGGAAATATATTGTAAAAAGAGACCTGAGTCCTAGATCTAACTCCATCACTGGAGACTGTGTGACCCAGATCATGCTAAACATCTTGCCGAATTTGGGTAGAGCAGACACCCTAAGCAACCGAACCTGGAATAATATTTTTCTCCCTTAAAAAAGACATCCTAACTTCTTTATGGATCTTTTATGTTACATTCACCTTTCTCCTGGGCAAATAAACAACTTGTATATCAGGCATCGTTCTAGATGCCAGGAAAACAAGATAAATAAGAACATGATCATCCCACCCCTGCCTCCACGTACCTTCAAATCTAGTGAGAGAGATGGTCATGCATACAAATAATTACAAACAGGGGCATATGGTGAGGAGTGGAGCCAATGGGACACAGGTGGGAAAATGATCAATTCTCCAGAGAGCTACCTCATTTGTGACACCTAAATCTTCCCTGCTTGGATACAGAATGACATGAGGATGGAATGGGACACTATATGTGAAAGCGCTTTGAAAAATATAATGCTCTCTTCTCTTCTGGGGCACTCAATTTATGTTTTCCGTCTTTCTTATCTCATCGCATCTAAACTTTAGTGTTAGGCAAACCGTCAACAGCCAAGGGGAGATACAGTAAGCCATATATTATATTAAACTGCTTCGCCAGATTAATTCACCGTATTTAGGTAATTGATTCTGAAAAGCAGCCCTTCCTGCAACCAGTGGGTTAAGAATCAGAAAGATCTGAGAAGGATATTACACAAGACTTGGCGGGCTCCACTCCCAGCATTGACTCTTGTACATTAGTATGCATCAGCATCCAACTCTTCAGTTGGAAGAACAGGATAACAAGTGATGGATCATCTTGTAGATCATAAGGTTGGATGCACATTAAATGAATCTTTGTACCATGGCATCCAGGCAACATTTGGCCTTGATTTATAATTCTGTACAAAGTTTGCCATTACTACAAAAGGGTAATGAAATAACAAGATAAAGTTAAATTAAAAGTACTTCTTCATCTAAATAGTTACACCCAGCAAAAAAGTTATGGCTAGATTTGAACCGACGCGAATGAAGATAAAATTCATATTTCTCTTTCTCTAATTGCAGGGTTCAGCTGGTGCCAGGAATCTACTCATTGTGGTAATTTAATTACCAAGACCTAATCATGCTTCTCATTGACTTGAAAAATAACTGGGCATGCAAAATAGCATGCATCAAAATGCTCTTGGTTGAGGTACATCGTGACACCTTCTTCATAACAGAGTTTTATTTGTAAGTTACTGAATCAACCCCACTACCAGGTAATAATTTGATACTTAATGATCATTATTCCCACACTTTCACCGTGAGGTTGGCATAGTAGTTGATGAGAACCCCACCATTAACTTATTTTTAAGGTAAGGGGATGTTATAGAATTTTTAAATGCCATTGTTCATTTGGAAACTTGAAAAAAAATCCACTAAATCAAAGACAACCTTACAGATGTTGGGTCCGAGATTCTTGCCTTGAGTTGATCTTTTGATGTAGGAGCATCCTATTGCATGATGGAGATGGTCCATAAGTTCACTGCCCAATAAAGTAGCCACTCGCTTCATGCAGATATTAAGCAGTTGAAATGTGCTAGTGCTACTGAGGAACTAAATTTTAATTTAATTTAATGCTAATTAACTTTCATTTAAATAACCACTTCACTAGCAACTACCACATAGGATAGCACAGTAGGAAGCCTGTTTTCAAATAAATCTAGAATTCAGTATTAAAAGCAGTTTTCTAAACTAAAGTATAATTCTTCTGCAATTTGTTGCTAACTCCAGAGCACCTAAGTTTTGTGTTTTCCATAACTGAATATATAGAATGACTTTCCTTGTTTTTCTGATTGTATTTTTATCTTAAACAAGTATCAATAGAAATTTTAGCTTCCTTTGGTTTAAAGTTGAAGCAGCTAATCAAATGAAGGAGAGAAAGAGTTTTTATTCATTCGGAGCCACAGAGCAGGCAGGCTCTCAGGCTGTTCCAAGGTCAAGCTTTTTGTTGTGTTTGTTTGTTTGTTTGTTTGTTTGTTTGTTTTTAACTCAAAGGTAATAGTTATTAAAGATGTCACAATGCTGGCTGACAAATGACCTTACTCTGAGTCACCAGTGGGGATGATCTGAAGGAATTTCACAAACACTACATGTCTATGAGAGATGCTGGCCACCACCTTTTCCTTTTTAAGCAAGAGATCCATGTCTTAACATCTGAGATTCTCTCCAATCTGACTCTGAATTGCTGAAGACTCAGGTGAACATATAATGAAAATAAGACACCTCTCCTCTCCAGATAGTCAGGATGGAAAAGATTAAAGACAGCTGATGGGATGGTGTTTTTGTTGTTGTTTTTTTTTTTTGAGAGTCATTAGCCTTATTAGTGTCTAGTATATTATGCATGTAGCAGGTGGCCAAAATTATTAGTTGATTGGTTGCATAATTGATAGACCTAAAGTTGGAAGAAATAGCAGATTCACCTAATGCGCAAAACTATGCAGATATAGTACTATTGCTACTATTTGCTCTTTCTTGCTTAAAAACCCAATATAAATATAGCCTAAATATGCAATCTATTCAATTTGGCCTCAAGCAATGTTTAGAAAACCACTCTGTAACTTCAGATAATGAAAGCACCTCAGATGTGAGTTTTTAAAGCCTTCTTTTATGTGCCCCACATTGAAAGTCAAGTATCCTAAGCACAGTGTTTTAAATGTGTGTTCTGAGAGTTTGTGACTTTTTGGAATGCTTTCAATATCCAAATTAAAAAAAAAAAAACACTCAAAATCATGTCAGATCTAAGAAAATTATGAGGTTTTTTTTAATGTAAGCAGTCAAAGGACATGGTTATTTTCATAGATAAAAGTAGAAATACCTTGCTAATAATTCTTCAGTTATTTTCATCCAGGCTCTCATTTATAGACATTTTGTAGATTAATAAAGTCAAAGACCAACCATTTTATGAAAAGTGTGAAGCCATGATGCTCTTCTTATGTGAACCAGCTTTCACAGATAATGCAAAAACCTATATATGGGTAGAATTAAAATATTTTCAAAGTGTATAGATAGCTATTTATAGTCAAAACAAAAATAGAAACAAATATCAAAATACTACTTAGATCTAAAATGAGCGTGAAATGGAGTCGTAATGAAAAAAACCTCCCTTCTACCGAAGACTAACACACCCATGTTAAAAGGTTGAAAGTCAAATAACATTCTTTCTTGATATCAGCCCTCGATTATTGGTAGGCTGAGGATTGGCCTTCTTGTATCTGTGTGTGTGTGTGTGTGTGTGTGTGTTTGTGTGTGTGTGTGTGTGTGTGTGTGTGCTGTGTGTTTGTGTGTGTGTGAGAGCAAGCAAATTACTTCATCTTTCACTTTGGTCATCAATGAAAGGGCCATTAAAACTAATGTGAAACAAGAAAGACAAACATGTAGTAAAGGTCACAGGGCTTTTAAAGGGAAGTAGAAGGTAAGTGATGGAGGCAATGGAGGGAATGCAGGCAACCCAAGGGATTTGCTGAGCATTTCCCTGGCCAGCCCTGTACCCACAGGGCCCTTTAATGCCTGCTAAAGAGGAAACACAGGCCAGCCTCAGAGGAAAATCTCGAGCTGCTCTAAAGTAATGTATTTGAGGTTACTCTGAGTTAATAAATTGTAGTGAAGAGCTCACTGCCTTGGGAATGTAGTAGTTTACAGAGTTGCTTTAGAGTCAGACCAGGGAGAAAAAACTTGACGGTGCAGTGGCTTTCTCTGAAGTTTCTTTTCATGGGAATGAGAATGTAAATGATTTAAGTGATTCAGTGGAAGCACCTTAGAGACACAAGAGCCTAAAGCAATAGCAGCTGCTGTAGAGTCATGCCCTTCCGCCTCCTTCCTGATGCCAGAGTGTCATACCTTAGGGCCCAGTTAGATCAGTGAGCATGTTCCCTTCTACATAATCTCTAATGTACATGTGGCAATGAAAACTAGAATGCAGAAAACAAAGCTATGCCAGATCACATCCTGCTCACTGAGCCTCCCAAAGTCGCCCAATCCATGCTTTCTTCTCCTTGCCGTTATGCTGCCATTACTCTTATCTTCAAACCCTCTCGCTTACATTATTAAAATAGCTTTCTGTCAGTTTCCTATGTGCCGCTCTTTCAAAAATACCTTTTTAGGATGTAAAGTTGATCTTGTCACTTCTTACCTAAGAATCCAGCAACAGCTTTCCATGACAAGTTTTTCCGATGGTCTATTTCTTTCCTGCTTCTTCATCTCTTCCTCCAGCACCCTCCTCACGGGAAGGTTTGCAGTGGAGCAAAGAGCAAGGGGAGAAGAAGAAGGAAGATGGACAAGAGCAGCAGCTACCTGTTCTTGAGTTCCTATCATGTTATGTGCTTTCTAGTTGTATGTTATTTAATCTTCTCCATAACCCCATAGAATAGGTATTGTTATTTCCATTTTACGTATGTAAAAAAGTGAATGTGCTGAAGGGATAAATTGTGTGAGTCACCCACTTAGCCTTAAAATGATCATTTATTAACTACTAATTTGCACTTCTTTAACCCTTCACCACTTTCTTCCAGCCCCACCAACCCCTCCCCTCTGGCCATCCCCAGATTGTCGAGAATAATCTTTCAATCCAGATCTGTCTCTCTCCAAAATATTTTTATGTGACAATCACCTCTGGGCCTTCAGACATACTATTTCCTCTACATCAAATGCTCTCCCAGACTTGGACCAGTTGAAGAACTCTTATTCATCTTTCAAAACCCTATGCATAAACTGACAATTCTTCAAAGTCATCCCTGACTCTCCAGAGATCATTCATCACTTGCCCTACTACATTATAACTTTGTTTTAAATAGTAATATTGCACATATCATACTAGTTTTTAATTATCTGGTTGACACGTCTCTCTCACTTACTGGACTGCTCTTGGAGTTGTGTAAAGCCAGGAACCACGGCTTTTGTTCCGTGATTGGCATACTGCCCAGGGCACAATTGGTGCTCAATCACTTTTTGCTGATTTGAACAATTCTCTTGTGCAAAGGGTAAACTGATAGATCAAAAGCCTTTGATTAAATTCTTAACTAGAACTTAGCAAACCATCTATATGACTGTTAGCAGATTGTTTAACCTCTTTGGATCTCAGAAAATGTGTTTGTAAAATTATTTGGAGGTAAAGAGGTGATATTAAATTATCCCCAATATCTCTGTAGAGTCTAAAATTCTATGCACTTACTCTCTGCATACAGAGTATATGTGGAGGGAGAACTACTATAATCAGATGCAAAATGAAACATGGCATTTGTATAATTGTGCTTACTGAGTAGTTGATGGAACTTGACTGTAGTTATTGGGGTAATGGTGGGGGTGGCTAACCACCTTACAAATAAACCACTTTATGAGTTTTTAATGTGTTCCTTATTAAAAATGCATTACTTTCCATGCTAAATTAAATAGCATTTAAAGCCAATGTTTTCCTTCTTACCTTTAGTTAAATGAGATTTCTGCTTATTTTAGTCATGTGATTAAGTAGCACAAGTTACTGGAGATATAGACTAATAGAGGAAAAGGTCCCTTTATACATAAAAAGGCAGAGCATTTAAGAGCAGAAGAAGAACCAAGAACCAGATCCAAAGCTCAAGGAATGGAGACAGCACAAAGCTGGCTAAGGGTACAGTAGCCTCATTTCCAATATCCAGGTAATCGACTAACTGGAATGTTGTCACCATGAGTTCATTACCTCGCCAGCTTATGATACATTCGTCCCCTCCATATGTGATCATTAGACAATGTGGTGGGCATATGTAGGTTGCCTCACCATAATCTACTCCCCTCTTCTTGCACCAAGAGTGTTCTGCCTCTCTGTTCTCAGCCAGGTAGTTTAGGAGGAGTTGAGCATGAAGCTACGGATGTTTATTCAAATGCCGTCTTCTCAGTGAGGCGTTCCCTGGCTATACTATGTAAAATTGCAACTGTAGCCTGCCACATGCGCTCCTCTTCCTTCCATACTCTGGATTTCTACAGATGACTTATTAGTTCTGAAATGTTACACACTCTATTTGTTTAGTTAATTTATTGCCTACCTTACCCCAACTAGAATGAAATCTTCAAGAAAGCAGAGAATTCAGTCTGTTTTGTTCAATGCTGAGTTCCAAATGCCTGGAATAATGTATAACACAGCTGATAACTCAGTAATAGCTCTTGAATGAAAGATAAAATCCATGTATATTAGAGAAGAAATAAGCTAAATAGTTCCACGACATCAAAAAATAGATTGTATACCAAAACAGCAAAGACAGATTAGTAGTCATACAAAACAACTTCATAAAAAGAGTGCCACCGATGAATTATAAAATGTGGATTAGTAAATTTGGCCACACGAACCTAATCCTCCATCTCTTAAGAGATGTATTTTGGATTACTCAACAATTTAAAGGGTCATAAAATGTAACCAGGAAAATATTTAACCCATACAGCACTTTCAGAAACCAAGAATTCATGAACATGGAGTCAGAGAAATGGAAGGTCCTTGGAAAGGAAACAGTTGGAAGAAGGAGCAGAAAGCAGATGGCTGGACTCTGTCCTTTGTCACTGAGTCTCACCCAGGCTCCTTCGGGCAATGAAACCTCCTGAGTGGAATGCAACCCTAATGTTGCCATTGCTCATTCCCACTACCACTGGATGGTACAGGTCTGGGGCTGGCCCAGGAGGGAGAGTGGAGCCAGACTCAAGCCCCACGATGATCCAAGATGCCACCAGGGTGCCACCCTGCAACCGCCGGTCACCAGCTAAAGTTCCTTTGTTGCAGGCCAGATCATTTCTGGGAAAATCTGATCCTCACCAAGAAGAAAAAGGTCCAATCAGCATTCACAATCATGCACTATTACTGAGTAGAGAGAAAATCTTCTAGTGTATTTAGGATGATGGGTCATCCAGAAATCCCATTAGGAGGGCTGACTCTCCAGACTTGTCTCCCATCTTTTGCAAAATGACATCCAAATAATGTAATGAGATGATGCCCCTCTTGTAATGAGATGGAAATGGAAAATGATCAGAAAAGAGTAAACGACAGAGGGCTAGCCAATGGGATTGATGGACAAGGAGTAGGAAGAGGAAGAGCTTGTGGAGGGAAGGGGTGGAGAAAGAGGGGCCCATGGCTTCATAATGTGGGTATGTGAATACCACATGCAGGGAGAAGTGAGGAACATGCACAGGTAAAAGCCCCGAGTGTCTTGTTCTGGTCATTTTAACTCAAGATCCCAATACAGATCTCAGTGAATTTTATGGAAGAAAGTCCAGCAAAGGCTTTGTGAATAGAGTGGAGTAAATCAGTGAATGAGAAGTGAAACGAGATGGAAGTCTGAGGAGAAACAAATATAACTGGACTTATGACATTATGCAAAGTATGGCAGACAACTTCAAAGTATCTTAAAATCCAAGATTTAACGACCTATTTCCTGTGAGAACAATGCTGTCCATGATTACAAATGAGGACACGATGGATGCTTCTAGTAGAGAGAAATTAAGAAGTGAGTGGCAGGGAGACAAAATTAGGAAGTGAGCTTGGCAGAACAATGCCCCGTGTCTGATAATCCAGCAGATTGTCTGCCCGTGAACTACAAAGCCTTATTTGTTATACTCTTGCTTAATAATTCATTTATTTGGCAAATATTTACTGAGTTTTACACTAGATACCAGGTTCTGGGGATTCAGCAATTAACTCTACGGATCAAATCCTTGACCTTCTGGAGTTCACACTCCAGGGGTAGAGACAGAGAATACAGAAATAAACAAGTAAAAGTGCTAAGGAGAAAAACAGGAGTAACAAAGGGAAGCACTAATATGATGAGTCTTACAAAGAAGTTACGAAGGTTGATAAGGATTAACCTTTTGAGAATTTATGCATAGAGGTGCCGTCTTACACAATGATCATCTCAGGAAGCAATCATAGCTCCTTTTTAAAGCCATAACCAGCTTCTAAACACACGTATTGTCATCGTGTGCTGAGTTATAGAGTGCCGTAAAATTTCAAAAGGAGAGTGAATCAGTGACCTGTTACAGACCCTTCAAATGCTAAAGCAAGAGCTCAGATACTTAATGAGCTGTACATTCTACGCCCACACACCACAATTGTCAGAGCTTCTATCTCATTCTGCCTTAACAAATTAAAAAGAATATCATGGAAGGAAAAATACACTTAAGACAATTGAGCCAAAACTCCTTTGTCTATAAATATTACATCTAACCACCTCAGAGCCCTGGCTGCTGGGGCATCTCAGCTACTCCCACCTCTCCCACAGTAGGCTCACCAGAAACTGCTTCCGGAATCCACACTCTTCCAGTGGGGAGCCAGTTTGTAATAGGCCTCTCCCTTTGGCTGCTTCTCCAGCCTCTTGGCCCACTTCCACCTGACTTCAGGGCTGGATAGTCTGAGGTAACTGTAAGCTTGGTCCTCGCTACTTTCCCACCCTGCCGGTCCGAGCCTTACTCCAGTTTCTGGGGACTCTCAACACCGCCCCCTCTCCCACCAGTGCACGTGGGTCAGCGAAGATGACAACACAGGCCACTGAACTTCTGCAGGTCAGTTAGGTCAGTAAGTCTTCGAGATCCACCTCAGCTTTGGACCTAAAGTTCAGGATGCAAATGTGGTGGCCCTTGTTGGGTAACGCAGTCTCTAACACAGAATCGTTAGCAGTAACCAGGAGACCTTAGGACCAGCATAGCAGCTGTGCAGCTTTACAGCGCCACCTCGCAACTCAAAGCAGGCGTTGCAATTAGTCACAGCCCTCTTTCCCACTGAACTCCCTGTGCTAAAATTATTTCCAGCCTGAACTGTTCGTGATTGAAGGAAACTAAAAAGACATGACAACAAAAAAGAATATGTGATCCTAAACCAGATCCCGTATTAGTGGAGTAAAAATTGCTATAAAAGGCATTATTGTTTTAGCTGACAAAATTGGAATACAGACAGAAGGTCGGATGGAAGTGTCATACTGTGTAAATTTAACTGAAGTTGGTAATTGTACTGGGGAGTATATTTTTAAAATAGCTCTACTCTTAGGAGGTATTGAGGGGTAAAGGGCCATAACATATGTAAAGGCTTAGAAAAATATAGTGGAGGTAGGGGTGCTGCAGGGAGCAAGCATGTAAGAACATGAGCAAAGTTAAAGCAAATGGGGCAAAATGTTAACAACATATTAAAAGAGAACATGTTATTTTTACTATTCTTGTAACTTTTCTGTATATTTGAAATTATTTTCAAATAAAAAGGTTTTTTTTTTTTTTTAAATGATCTGGTTTTAACAATAGATAGGTTATCTAAAAACAGCCCCTCTACAGTTTGGACTCCCACCATTAAAGATTCATTTCTTTGGATATGAAATATTTTGCAGACACTCTCAGGCTCCTAGCTTAAATTGGGATAGCTTTGCTTTCACCTGTTTGAATGAAAGGTTCTACTGCTTCTTCATAATTGTTTGAAATACACTGTCCGAAAATATATCTTTTTCTGAACATTGACACAACACTAGATGTATAATTGAAATATTAGGAAGCATCAGTTGATAACTAGCTAAGAACAGGCAAAGGGGTCACTGGATAACAGGCTTAAAGTGCTAAGGGTGGAGAGGTGTCCACGATAAGTTAAAATAACCCCTAGATTCAGAGGAGAAAGGGGACCATCATTCTTTCACCTCCTAATTTGGTGCTGAGCCAGACCTGCTGGGTTATGGTTATAAGAATATTACTGGGTTCTGAACCCCCTTCTCAAAGGCCATAGTAACAACACATACTTTCTAGCGTCACAGCTGTGCAAAATGTGCCTGCATCTAAGATGAGGCAAAAGACATTAACAAGAACATTCTCAGAAAGATGGCCAAGTCGGGGAGACGTCTGCCTATCTTTTCTCCACCAGCCGCCCCGAGAGGCCTGTGGTGTTGTTCAGAATGCCCTGTGCTCAGAAACTCTGGGACATATAGAAAATTTGCTCTATCAGATATCAAACAGGTTTAGGTTATAATAACATACATGCCTTCTCTACGATCTGGGCTTCTCAGAATCTCGAGAGTATAACTGTGTCCATAACTTCTTTTTTTTTCCCCTCACTATAGAAAATTTCCCATGTGGTATTAAAAGAAAATCTTCTTAATTTTCACAATCAAGGTAAATACATACATTCAAATTTAAGTTCTGGTCTAGGACTGTCGGGATAAAGATTTCTGCTGTCTGAGGTTATGGGTCCTGAAGCGCCATTTCCTTTGTGAAATAGCGCATCTTAGTGGCACTCACAGACGCTGCAGGGAAATTCAGGAAGGGTTTTTTCTTGAATTTTATTTGATCAAGAGCGGCTCCTTAGGAAAAAAATAGGTTTCAAAATGTGGGTTTCTTTTTTTCAGATATGAAACCGTTGTGAACAACTTATATGTGAGAAAGCACAGGCTCTTCTAACCCAGTGTCGTTTTCGAGCCCTGAATATCCAATATTTTCATCAGGCTACACAGACGAAACAACTTCCCCCCTGGAAAACCACAAGCAGGAATTTCAAAACAGAAAGAAAATAATATTTCAAACCCAAGTAGCACTAGTCTCTCACTCTTGCTTAAATTTTAGAGCACTTCCTATCTAAACGGACATTTTTAAAACGTACTTATTTTAGAACTTCTGTTCCAGTCAATAGGGCAAAAACCTTCTGCCCTGCTCTGAATAGGCCTCTTTCACTAAGCCTTCTGGGCCCTTGCCAGCAGTTGTTTCAGGTTTCAAGTAATCACATAGGTTTTGAGTCTGAACCATCTGGGTGTCACCCGTGTCCCTCCAGAAATGGTGCCAGGAGAGCCACAGCCAGAGAGCTCAGAGCAAATTAGTACAGACCCTCGACTGATCAAAAGTAGGCCAGTTTAAAATAAATAAATCATGTAGGCTTTTTTTTTTTAATGTAAACTGTTTTTTTTTTTTTTAATGTGGCTTGACCCCTGCAGGTAGCATTTTCTAGGCTTTTGATTTTCACGGTCATGACCACAGCTACTTTTCAAGCAAGTCTAAGTGTGCCAAGTGTTCCAAGAAAAAAGTAGGTCATGGGAATGCATCGAGAAAAGATTTTTGGAGGTGGGGGTTTGTGGGGAGGGTGGGAGTCTGCAAGGATGACCATGAGTTTAATTTAGGAACAAAAATAAGTTTCAGTTTCCACGCCCTATCACAGAAATTACGAAAAGCAGAAACGGCAAGAGGAGGAGAGTCTCTCTTGGGTCACTCTGTGCCTCTTCGCACAAATAGTATTATCCTGTGAGGAACGGTTTGCTACTTTCATTTTACAGATAAGGAAGCGGAGGATCAGAGAAAGGGAGAGGGAAGAAGCTGGTCTTTAAATCCTCCAGCTAGAACACCACATCCTCACTCTGACAGAAGAACCCAGGGAGGTTTTCAGAATGAAAAACAGTTCCTACTTATCTTAAGAATCTTTATTTAGAGATCAATGAAAACTCTTGTCAGTTAATGTATGCTTCCACTTTGCCCAGATGTCTTTGAGAAAAGCTAGTGGGTGACTGAGGTTTCTTCACAGCTTTCCTGTCCTCTTCTTTAGTTCCTTCCTTCCTGTGTCCCTGCACAGACACCCTGTAGCACTAAGCCGGGTTCTGACACCCAAGCTTTCCCCTTGTACCTTTAGGCTAATCACCCAAGCCTCGATTTTCTTCAGCTGTTAAACCAGAAATTGGAGCAGATTATCGCCAAGGTCTCATAATAATTCTGAGACTTCCCCTGCATCTCCTTTTCTTCTTGTATTATCTTCTCCCCACCTTCAGCTCAAGGCTATAAAAAATTTTATTTTTAGTTGGCAAATAACATAGGTTTTTTTTTTTTAAAAAACGATCATTTCATTCCATGAACCTGGACAAGCCCTGTCAGTACAATAGATAGTAGTATCTGTGTCACCATTATTGGAGAATTTTAAAGCATATATAATCTCAAACTGATCAATGTGGTTTCTGTTAAACCAGAATCATCTCTTCTACCACCCACCTGCTTGCTTTTGATGAATTATTATTTGACACAATGACCCTTATTAATTTTAGGGGCTCCATAGGAAAGAGCCATAGGAACCTCACTGCTGTGTTTACTATAGGGATATTTTTTAGGATGTTACTAATTACACAAAGAGGAAGAACCATGAGAGAAATTTTCTCTCTGATCTCCAGATCAGGAAGAGGTGTGCCACTACTGAGCACACCTGGCTCTTCCCTGCCTCAAGGACTGTGACTCCCTCGGGAAACAGAGCTCTTTACAACAGTCACAGTCCTTTTTGTGCTGCTAGAAAGCACAGAGCCAAACCCAGGTCCAAGTGCATGGCTTGCACACGGCATCACTCACCCGGGCTGTCTTCCCTTCCTGCTCTTAATCTTTCTTGGCCTCATTTTTTCCTTCCATATTTATTTTTATATTCTGAATTACATGCATTTGGGTACTTTTGACACCTCTGGACACAAGGAGGTTTAAAAATAAATAAACACAAACAAATAAATAGATAACTTGTACAATTAGACTTTGTTTTCTATACCAAGGTTGAGCAAACTTCCACCTACTGGCCAGATCCAGGCTGCCACTTGTTTTCATATGGTCTGCAAGATAAGATTGGCTTTTATGTTTTTTAACAGTTTAGGAGAAAAGAAGGAAGAAGACTTGTGATACGAGAAGATTATATGAAACTCAAATTTCAGCGTCCATAAATAAAGTTTTATTGGAACACAGCCACGCTTATTGTCAATAGCTGCAACAGCAGAGCTCAGTAGTTATGACAGAGGTGGATATGGCCCATAAGCCTAAAATATTTACCATCTGGCCTTTTACAGGAAAGGTTTGCAGACTCCTGGATTAGACCTTTATTTTACATCTGTTTGAGCTCCTCCTGGCTAATGTTAGTTTTATAAAATTGCTTCAAAACTGGGTGTTTGCTAACAACCATCCTTACTCAGTCTAGCTATTTTTTATACTTTGTAGGTAAAACTACTTCTCAGTGTACTTTAACCTTGACCCAAGCTCAGGCCTACTATCTAGCTCAATGTTATGTAATAGAGATAATTAACTTTCAGCCTCTGAAGGACCCTCTTGGGTGACTATTTTATAGTCACTAATAAAATAAATCCACAAAAAAACTTCTATTTTTGCTGAAAATTCTAAGCCAACAGAAGGATCTACATAGCAACTTGGCACTTTTTACACTACGTTCAAACAATTTCCTCCGGTTTCTTTTCAGTTGATACATGTGTTTGCATATTTACTGGGGTTTTTTTTTCCCTCCCTGGTCACCCTTAGTTAGAAATATAACCAAATCTCCATGGAAACACAGCATAATGCTCTCTCACAGATGATCAAGGGACCCGAGCAGCTGGTATTGGGCTGAAGGCTGCGATGGCATCTGACCAAATTAGGAAGAGAAAACAGTTACCAGGCTCTTTCAGGCTCTCAGAATCCTAAAGCTCAGCATGGAAACCTACACAGACTGTGAATTGCTGAGAATCGTTTTATTCTTTCTTTCCCTTCTGAAAATATTTCATCTTATCCATTTCTATGTTTCAGCTACAGGTTTAGGGAGAAGGTGGAAATCAAGATAAAGAAGTGAGAATGTGAAAGTCACCTTCTCACCTAACCCCAACTATATTTACAAGAAGTCAAAGTCAAAAGCTAAGTTGCAGAGGATCCAAGAAAACCTGGATTCTCTTCCCAAAAATCTTTCCCTAACAATATCAAAAAAGAATGTTTTAAGTAACGTTAATTGATAAGAGCCTTGGAAGAAAAATAGACAAAGTACTATGGAAATTTGGAGAAAGGAGACTTGCTTTGAGTCAAGGAGTGGGGTAACAGAGGGATGCACCAGGAAGAGGTGGCACGTTCATCATAATGCAAGACCTTGGCTATTTCCTGGGGCCAATTATCAATTTAAATACACTTTTCTCTCCTCAAATTCTGATCGGAAATCAAGATAGGGAGATCAAGATAAATAATCTCTTAAGTCTCATTTCTTACCAGAGTGTGAATTAGTGGCACATAGGCTGGTCCAAGAGCCTGTCTCTCTGAGCAGGACCTGGTATCCTCAAGGTCACAGAACCTTGCTCTCCATGGCATTATGAAGAGTCACCTGAGAACTGTACTTTCAAACTGTGGAGAGTATGGAGAAACCAGGCTGGGGGGTGACTACTCCCCTCAAGCAGGTGGGCTCTAGGCCCCCAACTTCAACCAGGATAACTTTGCTTTTGCCTGTTTGAAGAAAACATTCTTCTGCTTCATCATCGTTTGAAAAACACTGTCCTAGAAGATACCTTCGTCTGAACATCAGCACACATCACAAGATGTGTAACTGATATTCAAACCAGGACTTTTAAAAGAAAGAGGCCTGCCCTCTGAAGGTTTAGAGAAGAGTTCATGGTAATACCACCCATGACAAAGATGCAAAGACAGATTATTTATTCAACAAATGAAACGGTCCATCCTTACCTGGTCTACATTCCACCACTGTCACTGCTGAGAGTCAAGGGAGGCATGGAGAAAAGAGTGAGAGGACATGGAGAGGCCGAGAGAGAAGCCCTTTCCTGTGGGGACAGAGTCGGGACAGGTGGGCGGAGAACAATAGCATCCCTTCCTCCATCCCACAAGGTCTCTTGCAAGGGTGGTAAGATTCTTGGCTCCACTTCCAAAGAATGATAGGGTGGGCCGTCCTATGTTTATATGCCCTATAAACCTAGAAAAGTTCATTCCTCTTCTGCAAGAGCTTTTTATTGCATAAAGAATCTGTGTGAAATACTTAGTTCTCCAGAGAGAAGGCATCTCATTGGAAATGCTTTATTAATCGAATTAGCTGATGAACTAGAGCGCTAGCCACTATATTAAAACTGACCTTTAAATTACAGAAAAATGAGATCATTGGGGACATCTTATCCATGCAAAACTAATCTTATTCTGTGAAGTAGAAGTTTTGACTTGATCTAAAACAACTAGTCTTTACAAATGCTATATATATATATATATATTTTTTTTTTTTTTCAGTTTTCAGTTTTCAGCATCCTGTCTTTCTGAACAGCTTTTGCTCAGCTTCCCAGATGTTTAAAACTGCAGGCGTTTGTCACAGAAGCACTTGTGCAGGTGCTGCCGGGTGATTTAGCTAAGCACGAGCATATCTTATAGAGATTTGACTAATAATTGCTCTGAAAGAGAATGATGCTTCCCATCTCAGAGCAATTGATAAAGATTACACAGTCAACCCCATACCAGAAAAAAAAATTTCTCCCTTTTGTTAATCTTTCACAGAATAAATGATGGTATTGGAAGGTTAGAGAATAACCAGTAATTTATCTTGTACTACATTGATAAAAAGTGCTGTCATTTCAGGGAGAACTAGCTCAGCTTCATGAACTAGTTTATTAGCCATTGGCACAGACCACATGATTCAGGCTTACAAAAAAATATAACAGCCCTGAAGCCTAGGCAGCTAAAAAATTCTACTCAATTTATAAATTTCTTTAAGAATAGAGTCCCCATTCTTCATTATGACCCATTAAATCACCTACCTACTTAAAGGTCAAAAATATTTCCACTGGCAGCATGTGCCTAGGAGCTTCCACAGGTCAGGTGAGCTTGACTATCTCTTACAGAAATGTATGAGCAAAGGGGAAATAGACAATTTAAAGCTTGAAAAAGTAAGCAGCCCAAGAAGAGGGCTCACTGCATTCATTTTACTTTTCCTTTTTCTATATGTGTATGTTTTGCTATTTCGATCCTTCTTTCTTTAATAACAAGAACCTTCAACTTCAGTGCAGTGCCCAGGTTGGAGGACGTTACAATCAGGAAGTACCTGTAAGCCATGCCCGTCTCTGCTCTGGTGGTTTCCTGCAACGAAATTCCATGGACACGTAAAAACTTCTCCAAATATTTCCATTCTGCTGCTCCACTGGGCCTGACAGGCCAGCAGACTGCCCGAGGCGGAGGCTTGGTCACTGCTATGTGCCGTCTACACTTCAGAGCTGATTCACTGGATTTGGGCAGACCCAGCTTGGAAGTGGGGATGTCGGCACAGGCAGGTTTATACAGATGCATGTTTCAAAACATGCGGGGAAGTGAAGCTAATTTCACAGTACTTGGCTCTAAGACTGGCTGTATCTTGCTACGATTAACTTGAGTTATCTGGCTTTGGTATGTCCCTAAAAAGGATCAACTTATTTTCCTTAGATATCCCTTATGATTTTTGTGAGAGCAGGCTCTTGAGTCTCTCTGGCAGAGCGGCTAGCTACGTGTTTCTACTGAAGCTTATGAAAAAAGAAGCCTGGCAAAGGCCAATCACTTTTCTTGTCCCTTTAAATTCCACAAAGTCCAACTTGCGCAATTATGTATTGGCCTTGGGGAAAAAAAATATGGGCACTCTTTCCCATGTCTTTCTATTTAGGTAAAGGGAAATATTTTGATGGGATATGGGCCAAATGTTCTGTTCTCATAAGAACCATAAAGCCTTGAGGATGATTTATGAGTGTGTAATGAGACTTCTCTAAATTATCAAATATTTCATAATTAAATAATTTATTTTACATGATTCATTTGGGCAAAAGCCTCATTAACATTTGTCTTCTTCAGATGTTTCTGTCAAATGATAGGAAATATCAATAAGGTAGTTATAAAAAGCAAAGGGCCCACACCAATATGTTCAATTAATTTTTAACAAAGGTGCAAAAGCAATTCAATAGAACTGGCTTTTCAACAGGTGGTGCCAGAGCTGTTGGACATCTATAAGCAAAAACGAACAAAAACAAATGAACCCTTGGTTTACACCTCACATTTATACAAAACTTAACTCAAAATAGATCACACATTTCAATGTAAAATGTAAAACTATTAAATTCCTAGGTAAAACCTTAAAAGAAAATTTTCAGGACCTGGGGACAGGTGAAGAGTTCTTAGACTTGACACCAAAAACACAGTCCATAAAAAGAAAAATTTATAAATTGGATCTCATAAATATTCAAAACTTTTGCTCTGTGAAAGACCATCTGAAGAAGATGAAAAAACAAATTACACACTGAGAGAAAATATGTGCATACCATGTATGCAACAAAAAAGTTATAACTAGAACGTACAAAGAACTCTCAAAACTCAACCATAAAAACAAACCGTCCTATTAGCAAATGGACAAAGGCCAATCAAAGATATGAACAAACATTTCACTGAAGAGGATATACAGATGGCAAATAAGCACAGCAGAGATAATCAACATCATTAGCCATTAGGGAAATGCAAATTGAATCCACAATGAGATACCTATCAGAATAGCTAAAATAAACATGACAATAACACCAAATGCTGGCGAGGATTCAGAGAAACCGGGTCATTCATAAATTGCTGGTGGGCAGTGAAAATGTACTGCCACTCCCCCAAAAAGCATGGCAGTTCTTCTAAAACGGAACATAACAAACTTCCCATATGACACAGCAATTGTACTCTTGGGTACTTACCGCAGAGAAATGAAATCTATGTTCACACAAAAAGCTGCACACAAATGTTCATAGTAGGTTAATTTGTAATAGCCAAGGAAGAAACAGAGTGAACTGGGAGACCAGTCCTGAAAAACGAGACCTGAGCCCTCTTTGATGCATCACGCACGGTCTTTTTCCACACTCTAGATGCCGGGCCCAGAAGAGGAGAGAGGAAAGAAAAAGCCAATACTTGTCTGAAACTGAATTTTCTTTTCATAATCTTCTCAAAGCTGATCATTGTCATAAAGGTCCCATTTTAGAGGTAGGGAGTAGAAATTATATTTATGAGGGAACTATTTGTACCTCTGGCTGTCAATATAAAGTTATGATCAGTTTTAAACTAAACATGTAAGAAATGCCTCTGAACGGCTGAGGGATTCAGTTAATGTCTGTTTTGTGGTCTTTCTGTGTCTCAGGAATGATAATCATCATATGCTGTTCAGAATCTGTAAGTTTTATGCCATCCCAGGGCCTGCAGACTGCGGGGAAAAGTAACAAGGTCATCTGATGAGAGAGGTACTTGCGGCCTACTTCCTTCTGAGGGTTTTTAAGAGGCGCTAGGACTCAAAAGTCACAAATAGAAGCTCACGTAGCTCTGGGTGGTAAGCAGACTTTACCTATACCTGTTTAGCATTCATAATTAACTGTGTGACTTTGGGCAGTTCCGACCTTTCTGTCACCTTGGTTTCTGTATTGGGCCAGACTTCAGAAATCTCTGATTTCTTTAAGTCTGCTGTCCTATGAGTCTTAAAAACTACTCAAGCTACACATTCGATAGAGGTGAGGACTCCCCCTGTGTTGAGTGGTGAAATGGATTCATTGAATTAGTAGCTAGTTCTCTAAGATACCAGGCCAAGGAGATTGCTGCAATTATTCTTAGAATATACCAGTCACGTTTTTGCCTCACTTTAAATTTTTCTTGGCTAAAGAAGAGACTTGTTAAACACCATATTGTGGATTTACGGACATATCATAGTCATCTAAAAATTGTCTTGGCCTACAATTGAAAACTGAGGATGGAGCTGGTGAGGCTAGAAGAATGGGACTATGTTTCCGTGGCTGGAGGGAAGGAGTGACAGTTCTGCCCAAATGAGTTTGGACAAAGGACACCACAACACAGAGCAGAGCTTGTCTTCCTATTCCGATTACTTATGGGATGGCATCCTCTTGCTCGTGTCTAGGCGTCTGCTCACTAGCCCTCTGCAGGTGATGCTGTGACAGGTGAGAAGTCACCTGACTGAGACTTCTGCCTCCATCCCCCTGGGAACCATCAGAGGGGGTTCTCCTCTTGTCATTGCCATCTTCTCTTCACCTTTGCCGGAGCTACCTCCGGGTCTATTTGGACAAGCTGAGGCCACAGTTAAATATGTGTATGTTGTATCAACATAACACAGTGAAGAAAATATCACCTTTACCCTTGAGAAGCTCACAGTAAAAGTGACGAGACAGACCCATAAAGGTTACATAGCAATGCCCTATGAGCTACGATGGAGATGCGCAGTAAGGTGATGCTGAAATCCACTCTTGGGAATGGAGCTGAGGAAGTTTTAACTCTTTACTCTGCTGCTTGTATATTATATACTCTTGCATTGTAACATAAAACAACTTCTCCCCAGTGTGTAATTGTCATATTTCTAATGTATACATAGACATATACATTATAGCCTTGCTTTAGAAATAACAAAGCATATTCAGGGTGGCCAGATCTACAGGTCTCTTTCTTGGCCCTTGGGATTTCACTGGCATTCTGCATAAATCCCACGCTGACCCACATTGTCACCCAGAAAGCACCTTTGAGTAGAGCTTTGGCATTTGCAGCAAAAGTCCCCTCACTTCTTTGGGTGCAACTCTCTTGCTATGTCTGCAAAAGGTTCCAGAAGATGCCAATATGTGGTCTTGGGTCTAAAGCTAATGTGAAGAAAATGGCCAGTGGGACCTAGATGTGCAAATGTGCATTCTGTGGACAAAAATGCCTTGAAAGATGGTGGTTAGGGGCATAAAGTGCCTTGGAGAAGCAGTAGGTAAGGAGGAAGGAGGGTGGAAGATGGGGTCCTGGTCCTCTTTTACAGGCCTTGCACTCTCTTTTTAAGTAATGTTGGGTCATGGAAGGTTCAAGCTCAGGATAGTATTGCGGTCACATGCTGTTAAGTCATCGCTGAAGTAATACTTCAAGGATGATGAGAACACGTCCCTGTCTTATCTCAGTCTACATTCGCCTAGCTTAGAAAATTTCCATGGAATGAGAGTAGAATATGGTGGAAAGAGAATGGGCTGTGAAATCAGGAAGACTTGGGTTCAAATCCTACCCTTACAGACACTGTGAGAACTTTCTGAGTCCCAGTTTCTTCCTCTGGAAAATATACCTCGCCATATTATCTCATAGTTTTGTTGTGAAGATTTAGGAAATGTGGTATTTGGTGTACTTGACACAGAATAAATAGCTCAATAAATGGTGGTTATTGTTCTAATATCTGCTGTATTGCATGACTCCGAGGACTGCCAATAACATCAGTCCATGTGGATAGTGCCCCTAGTGTTGCAGTGCATGGCAGGCACGGCTGTATGTGGCAGACCTGGGCAGACTCGGCAAGCAACAATTTTCAGGGGACTTCAATGTATGGGTTGCATGACTGCAAAATGGATGGGATAGCTTTAAATATGACTTTCTCCTTCCTAGAGAGAAGTGAAGGATTATCTAGATAAAGTTGATTCGTTCGTCATCTGGCAAGAAATCCATCCATCACTCCTTAAACATCTACTCAGAAAGCAGATTTGAAAGTTGCAAAGAATCCCACACCTCCACAGTCACTGCTCCATGTGCTCTGCCATGGGGCTCATCCATCTTCTTCCACACATTATTCTTTTAGGGTCTGGACAAGGCTGGGAGGCTGGGGCACAGAGTGGCATCAGATAAAGTAAATCTCAGCTACAAAAGCAATGCCTAAAAAATGTATAGTTTCAGTTTCGTGATCCAATGCACTACTGAGAAGTCTTACTGTGATCTTTCCATCTGAACCAACTTAACCTCTTCATCGACTAACCAAAAAAATCTAGAATACTAACTAGCACTGTAACAAATGTTATAACTCAGCTGGTTAATTCTCTTGTTTTATAAATAAGGCAGGAAATATCCAGGTAAATTGGCAACATTGAGAATCAGTTATTGGTCACCCCCATAAATTTAACTTAAAAAAAGAGTCAGTGATTGTAAGGACTGGAATACAGTACAAATTTCCAGGAGCAAGGGCTTGCAGGGCAGACAGGGTTTTAAATCTTTATTCAACAACATTCTACTAGGTGATATGAGTACTCTCTGAGTTTTTAGTTTCTTTCTCAAAAAAATGGGGAAAACAATGCTACCCCACATAAATAAATAAGCTAAGTTAGTTTATATATTTTAAATCGTCAGATATACCACACTGCCTCTTGAAATGACATTTCTCTGATAATAACTATAAATGTTTAATCACTGATTAAAGTTCCAAGACAATACTGTTGAAAAAGTGTGTTTCTGCCATGAAAGACAAATTCACTTTGCTCACTCTGTGAAAGAATGTTCTTTTCAGCTGGACAAATTATAAAGTTTAGAGTACTACTGTCCCATCAGTATTTTGAGAATTTGTGTTCTGCATGGTTTGCTTTTCTAACATCTCTAAGGATTATTCCAAGATAAACTTCAACTTGAAGCAATTTCAGCATTTGACATTTTCCCAAACAGATTCAAATGTTAGTTCAAATAAAGTGACAACTAAATTTTTTAGAGGTCACCTTTTTAGCGAACAACTCTTGGAATACAACCAAGAATAAACAAATGAGCAAATAAGAGATAACGAGGCTCATGTTTCAAACTTCCTGAGAGAGTATCTCATTTCATGAACCATTTACTCTTTCTTCCTCATAATTCAGGCAAGGTGGATTTTCTTATTTCCCATTCCTCAGCAGAGTAAAGACAGCAAATGAGATGAAAAAGACTATTAGAGGCAGACCTACTATGAGCAGCAAGAAAAATTTACAGCAAGCTGAATGATACAGAAAAAGTAATGGCGGAGGTAGATATAGAAGCAAAACTTTAAAAATAAAATATCAAAATGAGGCCTTTAATTTTCAAGGCAAATAATTCTATATGCCTTAATAGTCCCTAAGGACATAGCACAATAACTGACATTTATTAAGATAAAGTAGAGTTATCAAGTTGTTTCTTCAGGTTTAAGTTTCAACTGAGGTCATTTTTTGCTATTTTTAAATTGATCACAGATGCTCAGGAAATCTTTTGAATAAAAAAGAATCAATATTGTACATTATAGATAAGGGGTTGGCAAACTACAGCCTGGGGACAAATATAACTCTTTTTGTGTGTGTGTAACTTTATAAATAAAGTTTTTTTTGGAAAAAAAGCAGCTATAATGCAATATACAGATGATGTATTTTAGAATTGTACACTTAATACCTAAATAATTTTATTAACCAATATCGCCCGATAATTTTTTTTAAAAAAGAAAGCCATGTCAATATGATTCAAGCAATAAAAATTATTTGAAGTAAAAAAAAAAAAAAGGTGGAAAAAAGCCTTGACACTTAAATTAGAAAGTTTCAGAGAAAAATCTCATGAGTGAAAGTTTTTATTTTTTGACAATGTCAGATGAACAAGGCCTAATTGTAAATTTATTCTGAATTTAGAAATATTATCTTGCCCACATCACAAACTTTTTTTCCCATTACCAGAAACTTGGTGGTTTAGCCAATTCCTGATCTAAGAAAAGGTCAGCTTTGTTCTTGAGCCACAGACCATATAGTTTTCCCCCTGCCCCTTTCCCACCTGCCTCTTTGCTGGCTCACATTCCCACAAACCTCTGGACATCCTTGTAAAACTTCAGTTGAAATGGTGCATTTTGTGTGTGTTTTTTCCTGACACTTCTCTTCCCTGTCTTCCCCAGTCCTGACAGAACTAATTATTCCTTTATCTCTGTTTCCATAGCACATCATTCACACTTCTAATATTATATCAATAAAACAACATTGTAGTCTTGTTTTCCCTGAAAAAACTTCAAGATTATTCATGGCAAGAAGCCTGTCTTATGCATCCCCATATCTCCAGAACTAGAACATAATAGATGATCAAACCTCTTGAATGAATTGTCATTTAGTTTTCTAGTTTGACTTAGAAATTGTTCAAATGTTACATATATGATAACAAAAGACTGTCCTTGAATTCTGAATATTAACTTTATTGGAAATTCTCTTAACTGAAAATACTTTGAAAACACATTTAAACTTAATACTCCTTTGCCATTTATTTTGGATAAATAGCCATCTGGCACCTAAAATAGTGTAAACAGATTTAAGCATTTAATATTTTGTTCAACAAGCAACTGGTGTTTGGATAGTCACATCATTCAACTTGCTAAGCTTGGACAGAAAGAGCATCTTCCTAATGTGTCCCACTTGTGGAATTGTTTATGCCGCCTGTCACCTCCTTAGTCTCAGAGGTAATTAAATAATTCAACAGCCCTTTGGGACAGCTTGTTTCTTACTTAATGTTCATCTCTGTAATCAAATTAAATATGAAGATTAAGTTATAAAAATGCACTTTGGGCTTTAATTTTTTAAGTGAAGCATTTCAAATGGGAGAGATTGTAACAAAAAAGTCTCTTGAATGCAAATTCACATTTTCTTAACCAATTTTTCCTCAAATTCCTCGCCATTTCACACAAAAATGTACATGTGTCTAGTTGGAGGATAGTGAGCCAGAGAAGGAATGCCGGAACATCGTAAATGATATGCGGTTTTAACAGTATTGCATTCAAACTCATGCTGTATCCTGCTGCTGGGAACAGAGTGACTGGCTTGTCTGTCTTCAAGAGTCCCATAGGTGTATTATAGAGAAACCTGTGTAATGGTTACATCGTTTGAATGAACGTACTGTCATAGCAACTCCTCTTAAAAACACATGCCTGGCCAGTTCTAATTTAACAGACCGAATTAGTGAGCACTCTTGGCTCTCAATGAAATTGATTCCATGTGCCTGATCCTGCCTCATGCGCTACCAGCTTATGCCTGTGGCGCCAGAGCCTGCAGCTGTTGCCATGGTGAAGGATGACCGGGGCACGGAAAGACTCCGTCTCAGGACCAAGTGGAGGCGGAATAAAGCCTGCGCTGCAGGGAGGCTCCCGAAACATCTATCCATAAGTGATTCTTTGGACAATTAAAAAAAAAAAAAAACTCTGAGAGTTTCAAAACAAGAGCTGAGCATTCCTGGATTTACGTAAGCAAGGCTGTGTTCCAAGTCCCTGCCAAGCTAATATCGGATCACCATCTACAGATTTCCCACGGGTCATCAGCCTTCTCAGTGAAACAGAAAAGTGGGTTTCAAGTAGAGAAGCTGAAAGAGGTTGACCTACCATGTGGCTAAGGCCAGGTCGGCGGGTTAGCCTTTGAAGTAGGAGAATAACATTGGCTTCTTCCCTGTTATAGGAAACAGCCAGACTCTACCTCAGCACCCCCTTTATTCTGCTCTGACCACCGCTCTGAGGCAGAAACTGGTCAGCTGTTCACATGCCTGTTTCTCTCTCTTCCTAGGCATGCATTTGGACTACAATTCCCAGTCTCCCTTGCAGTTCAGCCAATGTCACTTCTGCCCCAGGTGCCACTTACAGGCCTGGCCCATAAAGTACCCTCCACATGATCCAACACAGTCTCTTCTCGTGTCTCATGGATCTATGTCAACACTCAGCCATCACCCACCTTAGAAAACAAAAGTTGAAGACGACAGAACTTTCATCTGCCTGGATCTCACCTCGTTGGAACTTCCTACCCTTGACTGGACTTACATGAGTAGAAAGTAAATTCTCTAATGTCAAATCACTGAGATTTCAGGATTTAGCATCTACAGTTACCTTTAATAAAATCAATGAAATTTACTTTGTAGAGGGCATTTGCCTACAGCCTAATCATAACACGCATTCATGCGCCCTCCCTGGACTGGGAATCAGAACCAGATATCCGGTTCGGAGCCTAGTTGAATTTCCTGGTAACGGAAGAAATATTCGGCAAGTTCCTCTTTGCAATTAGGTTGCAATGCATATACCAATGCACACAAAACCCTTAAGTTCTCTTGCCTTGGAAAAGAGATTTTTCTCCAAAACTGGAAGACTGGCACCTGGTGACATTTTCCATAGCTAGGGAGGCTGTTGGGGAAAGGAAGCATTGTCTCAACTGTCATCTCCAGAGAAATGTGAGCAAGTGCTCCTCAGAACTGCTATTTCCTCCTCTCACAGAGCAAAAGCATATAATACAACCATGAGAACCTCTGACAGGACATTAGCACATGCCATTTAGTGACAACCACAAGCTAAAATCAGAAAGGCCAGGGCAACTGCTGCTGTGGAATCTTGTGTCCACTCAGAGCTCATCTGAGAGGGAGGGGGCAAAAGACTCTGACTTATACCTAAGATCTGAAATGGAGTTAAATTAATCTAATAGAGGATGACTCTGGCGGTGGTGGGGGGAGGCATTCTCCAGGGCCTTTGTTCTTACATAGATAGCTCTTTTGATGGAAATGGTTTCCATGGGAGAGAAGCCTAAGGAAATATTGAAATTCACAGTCCACTGTATTACACAGCCCTTTCTCTCCATCTGAGTGACTTCCTCCCCATCAGAGCCCTGACATCCCCAGCCCTTTGCTAGACACACACAGGGCAAACTGCAATGGCCTCAAAAGGGGAAAGAAAGCTGTGACTCCCATAACCCACATTAAGGAACCTTAAACTGTGATGAAAAGTGAAAGGTGGAATTACTAAAGTGACATCTCAGAAGCAATCTACAATCAACCCAAACTAAGGGAGAAAATATTCTGTGGGAGCAACAGGTGACATTTGCAGCCCAACTATCCAGGTTCAAGTACTGTTTTTATCACTTACTAGAGTCTGACCTTAGGAGGATCTTTTCTAAGCTTCAGTTTCCTCCCATAAAGTAGAAATAATAATAATAATAATAATAATAATAATAATAATAATAATAATAATAAACCCAAACCATTGATTATGAGAAAGGACTAAATTGAAAAATCTAAAGATAGTGCCAGGTACATATAATACAAACAGTGTTCAATATAACGTTGTTGATATTAGGAAAAGAAGGCAGATTGACATCACAGTCTTTACAATGCACCCAAGAAACCCTGTCCAGAGTCTGGGAAAGAAGTAGGGCTATACCTTCCCCAATATTTACTAGAAAATCAGATTAGGGTAACCATGTCCTAGACTGAATTCGAGACAATATCTCAAGACAGATGATAATAAAAATAATATAATAGCAAACATATAGATAGTGGCTTATAGCATACCACAGATTTTCGCATATACTATTGGATCTAATTTTTAAAATTCTGAAGATAGATAATGCAGATGTTTTCATTTTCACCACATGGATGAAGAAATCGAGGCTCAGAGATGGGATGTGATTTGCGTAAATCAACACAGCTAGCCAGCACTAGTCAGATTTTAAACACAGACCTCTCCATTCCAGAGGATCCAGATGGATCCTCTCCATGTGGAGAGCAGACATGTCAGACATTTGATCCTTGTTTATCAGAAAGGATTTTAAACAAGGGTGTAAATGAAAATCTTAGAAGGACAGGGTTCTAAGTAAAGCAAGAAAGAAAGCAGCATGTGAAGACCATTCTCTTAGGGTTGGGCCATTTTCTCAGCCTTAGAGTGCTCATGGAAAGAACCCAGAAAAATGTAAAAAGTGGATGTAAAATAACAGATGAGCACTGATGGCACTTTAAAGAGGAATGGTAATAATTGCATTTGCTGAAAGGGCCTTTCTATGTTCTCAGTACTGTGCTAGCAACTTTATACATACCTCATTCAATCTTCCCAACTGTATGAACATGTGATATTGTTATTCCCATTTCACAAGTAAGGAGACTGAAGTCCACATAGATAGTGACTGGTGGGCAGTGCATGGTGGAAGGACTCAGACCTAGGTTGGCCTGACATCAGAATTTATATTAACCCACCCTCAGTCTGTACTCCCAGAGGCTTACAGAGAAGGCAAGATGTACAATGTCTCTCACTGGCTAAAACTAGAAGTACACAAAAACCTGAAGGGCAAATGGAAAGAAAAATTAATAAACTAAAATGTATTAAATATATCTTGGTTGTATAAAAGGAAACTATCTATAACTAAAGCTAAATTTTAAAATCACAATGTGATGTTACCCAATCCCGGGAGAAGCAGAATATTAAATTTATGGGAACAGAACTAAAAAGGCTAAGCTTGGACAAGAAGAAGAATAGCTATGACTCAGAATGGAAACCTGGGATATACTTGAGCCCTTTCACAGAGAGGCAGCCCAGGGAATGGGTATAGAAGAAAAATTAATCAACAATAGACATGAAGTGAACAAGCAGAGCCATCTTGATCACCAAAGGATGTAGGATGTAACAAGTCCACAAGGCTGTTGCATGGAATAAATGGAACGGACATAAAAAGCCATGGGCAGATGGCATGATGCTTTCTAGGTGCTTGATAAATGTGAGGAGATGAAATAAATAGTGCTTTGTATACCTCCTGTAGGAATTTTTCAGATTTGAGTTCCACCTCTACTCATATGTCATGAATATTTTCCTTTTAGTTGACTCACTTATTTTAAAACTTAGCCTTGTCCTGTGCCATAATAACCATGAATTCATAGGTTTGAGGTATAAGTTATACATTTCTTCCTAATACTCATGAAAATAAATATAAAACTATCGAGAGATTTAATGTTCACGTGCCCCCTCCAGTATCATCTCATGCAACTTTACAAGCTCTATAAAGGGCAGTGAGCAGGAAATCAAACTCTACCCCTTTACTCTAGATTATGATACTTTTATACCAGGTAGGCTCAGAGCTGGAAAGAGCCCAAGAGATCGTCTTGACTAGTCTTCTCATTTTACAGGCAAACACTGAGTCCTGGAGAACTTTAAAACCTTAACTGTGGTCATAGAGCAAAATGAAATTCGAATCATGGCTCCAAACCCCTTAAGTGATGCTCCTGGCATTACACAAGCCTGGCCCTTGGAAGGTAGGGGACTTCAGGAGAAGAGAAACCGAATTTTTTGTGCTGTCTATACTCCACCAACATTCAGTTAGGAGAGAACCTTGTGGGCAAGTCCGAGGACCAAAACATAAACACTGCCTTCAGAAGGTACATGGCCCAACTAACAGAAATATAAAACTCAGAAATTGCCTTTATTTTCCCAAAATATCCCCTAAAGTAGTTACAGGGATGGAGACTGAAGCAAGTCCCTGTGTATTTGGCTACCACTGTGGGGATGCAGATGCCTGTCCAGGGATGTCTGTTTTCAGCTCATCACCGTGTGGGGTACAGCTGCACAGGGCAACGACAGCCTCGTGGTCTTTAACTCAAAGGACACCATCATCACCTTTAGGGACCAGATCAACCCCCTCTCCCCAGAGGCTGCTGCTAGCATGCTGGGAACTTTCTCTGGCTACCTAATTCCTGTCCAACTGATGTTCATTCTCTCGCCGTTCACCCAGTCCTTCAATAATCTAAGATTTGCACTAACTAAAAAACAGCAGAACGATAAGCTAGGAAGCACTCTTTCTAGCTTATGTCTAAAGTCAAAGTAAACTACACAAAAATGTCCTTGTACTCTAACATCTCTGCAAAGATTCTTCTACGTGACTTCTCATGTAAATATTCTGAGTTGTAGCCTAAAAAAAGCAAGCCTGCTATAAGAAATGTGTATCATCTTTTAGAAAAGGAAGCGCTTTCTCTTTAATAAGAAAAGAATCTAATCAATAGTAATTTATAAGAAAAAAATCGGCTTACAAATTTAGAGTTACACCATTGTAGCTCATTTCCATCCCTCTATACTGTTTATTTGTAAATACCATTTTACTGATGCTGCCCACTGTGTCCTAGGTCAGCAGAGGAGAGGGAAGAGAATGAGGGCTGAAACTGATCTAGTGTTCAATGTACGCCAGACGTTTTACTTCGCTTCATGGAATCCCCACAGAAGTCTTCTGAGCGAGGCATTCTTACACTCATTTGCAGAATCAGACTAGAGTCAGTAGACTCCTGAAAGGGGAGCCGTCCTTAATTTTGGTAGATCCAATAATAGTCTCGTGATGATAACAAGGGCATAAATCACGTCTCAGAACTATGCTTAGGGCCTTTATGTGATAACACAGTATATGCCAGGCCCTATTCCAGGTGCTTTACTTATTTAAGTCATTTGATCCCATAATGACTCTACAGCATTGGCACTCTTATTACCTACCCTTAATAATGAGAACCTAAGTCACATACTGGTTAGTGGCAGAGCCAGGGCTTGAATCCAGCAGCCTGGCCCTAACCTCCAAGCCAAATGCCTGCATTAGGTAAGAGGCCTGCCCAGAGCCTCTGGCTGGTAGGTGGTGCTGCTGGCGAGCAGCCTGCAGACCTCGGGACTCCTGAGGCGTGTTTTTCATCACCAGGCTCCACCAACACTTCTCTTTGCCAAAAGCCAACACCTGCATTTGGTGCCCTGAACTCCATCTTCTTCCTTTTTGAGAACTTTGTTTCAATATTTCTGTTACACACTCTCTCTCTTCTAGACTCCTCCCCTCTGCCCACAAACGTCTACAGATCAGCTTTCTCCTACAAAATTTCCCTGTGCTCCTGCTTCAGACATCAACTATCACCCTCTCTGCTCCTCTCCATTGCCTCTTTTTGAGAGCACCCCGCATGCCAGCGCCTCCACTCCTGGACTCTGCCTGACTCCCAAGTCTTTGAAATGATCTCCTCTCCTCCCATTCTCCCGGCCACTCTCCCAGCTCCAGCCAGCAAGAACCTCCCCAGGATGCTTGCAGGCGCCTTGTGAACAGCAGCAGCTCTCCATTTCCATTTCATACTTTCATACATCTCTGCCTGTGCTCACACTCGTCCCTCCACATGGATTGCCTTCCCCAGACCCCGTCTCTTGCTCAAGTCCTGTATGTGTTTCAACTGCAATCATTCCAGCTGGGAGCACTCACTCCTTCCTTCCAGCTTTGTTATGAACTTTGTTATAGCATTTCTTATTTAAGTGCATGT
Source organism: Pteropus medius (assembly GCF_902729225.1). NCBI lineage: Eukaryota > Metazoa > Chordata > Mammalia > Chiroptera > Pteropodidae > Pteropus > Pteropus medius. The sequence continues at coordinate 16,448,725 of NW_024355205.1, forward strand.
CTTATCTCCACCCCCCCGGCTGTACCTAACTTGAGGGCAGGATTCTCGTCTAATTCATCTTTGTGTTAGAGCCCTGTACAGAGAGAGTGCTCACTCAGCAGTTGTTGAATGTTCATGCACTGACCTCAGGCTTGATTCTCAACACTAGATCTTACTGCATGATTAGGTTGCTAAGCTCGTGGATCATCCACTACCCTTCCAGCAAAACTCACATTGGAGAACTGCTTGTCCACACACGGAATCACATTTGACCCGCTGGAAGCAAGCAGAAATAAATGACTTCTAGGAAGTCAGGGAGTTGTTATAGCAGAGAAGAAATAGTAGCAATGAAGCTCAGTGTTACTATGTCTGGTTAAGAAGAAACATTTATTAAGATGGTAGAAATCGTTACTGAAATACTACAGCTAAATGTTCATTCATGTGTTGATCTGTCCTACTAAATGTCCCCACCCATTTTAATTTAATAGGTTCAGTCAGCTATGGTTTGGAATGTTCATACCGATAGTATTTAAAAGCTCTTTGTATTCTATCCCCAAGTCACTTTTCCCCAGGAGGCCGGTGATGATCCAAATCCCTAAAAACCCTTCGTAAGAATACAGTATGGTCTCTCATAAATATTAATTGAGCACAGTAGGATCCTCAGCTGTCAGGTGCTAGGTGAAGTGCACATTTTTGCCAGATATTTTAAGAGTCACCCTATCCTTAATTATCTTCAAAAAGCCTTAAATACACTATGCACAATATAGAGTCACTTCTCGACCTGTATGTATTTCAGAGAGTTTGAAAACAAAGTCCATTACCCTTTTCAAACCACTTGTACATTATCTCATTTAATTTTTATAACAGTCCTTTATAATGCTATTAGTCCTCTTTTGCAGTTGAAGAAATCGAGACTCAGAAAGGTTAGTTAAGTTTCCCAATAATTTGTTTAACTATAAAACGCAATGCTACAGATTCCATATAAATACTGTGTAGTCTAGAGAAAGCAATGAGATGGGAGTCTCAAATATTGCCAGTGGGAAGATATTTCCAGAAAGCAACAGCCTTAAGAATAAATATGTATGTGTGTATATATGTATATGTAATATTATACATATAATATTTACCCTTTAATTCTACTTCTATAAATAGAGCTTAAAAATATCACCAGAGATACAATTTTTTAAAAAATTTGATATAAAGATATTTATTATAATATCATTTATAATGATGATAAATAGCAAACAAAATAAGAATGGCTACACAATAATATAGTCATAAGATATAGTCCTTAGAAACAAATTTTTAAGTGGTTTTTAAAATAATAAAATAGACTGGCATAATATTTAGTGAAAAAAGGTATAAAGCAAAATATATAGTGTGATTCCAATTCAAAAGGCTGGGGAGAAGCATACCAAAATATTAGCACTAGTTGCCTTTTCTTCTTTATATTTGTTTTTAAATTTTTCTACCAAGTTCAGATGTTACCTTTGTAATCTTAAAAAAAAAAGTTATTTAATAACAACAAATAATATTTTTAAAAGTCATATCCACAGTGACAGGAACTCAAAGCCAGCCCTTTGCCTCCAGCTCCAGGACGCAGGCCCCTGCACCACCCTCTCTCACTATGCAGAGGAATGAGCCATCGTATAAAATAAATTAGCCTCATAGGGTCATCAGAAAACTCTGTGAAATGGCCCATGAAACAGTATGAAGCTAATTATATTAGATTGCGTTACATGTAGTCTGATGCAGACACCATCCCAGAAAGAGGATCAGAACCACCTACCACAAGATCAATGTGCATTCTATGCCCTGTTTCCTGCAATTTTATTTCTGAAATATGCTAGGATGACTGGACCTTTCTCTATCTCAAATGCTTTCTTCCAATCAGTTAATAATACCCTTCGTTTCAAATATAGGTTATCGTCGAATCTGGGCATAAGACAATGCTCAAATCCCTTATAAACTAGAAGTAACCTGCCGTGAAATATTTTCATTCCATCTTCTCAGAAATGAAGTTGAAGCTACAGCTTTCTAGCAATTCCCTATCGATGGCCATTAACCAATGACCCATAGAATTCTAGCATATAGCAAGCATATAACGTCTTCAAGGACTCTTCAATCTGTTTTGTATTCTGTTCTGTAAGTTTTCACAGATAGGTACATTTGTTTATATTTTATATTAATCATATTTATCTTCCTCATACATGTCTCTAATGGAGGTATCACTCCTGGGACATGCTGTTGGAAGAAAGAACAATTGGAAGTCCAGAAAAACTTTCTGTAACTTTTTCACAGGCAACATCTATAAATGAAAGGAAAGCAGGTGGCCTGGAGAATTGCACACGCTATTGCTTATATTATAATTTGTAGGTATTGCACCATCGGTCATTGTCATTGTTCCAAGCAACCTCAAGGACTCAACTGATGTAGGTAGTTCAAACATTGGGGTGTAAAAAGGAAAGAAGCTAGAGATGAGAAAAATTATCTTTTTCTGAGATATACACACATAGAGTTCTGCAGTAAATCTGATTTATAAATTGACTTTGTTCCAATCATACACACTAGTGTCCCCCTGGAAACAATCATGTTGTAAATATAAAGGGGGAGGAGACATTTTTAATTTTTAATAATGTAAGACAGACACGACTTTCACTGTTCTTTAGCACACTCATTAAACAAGGGATACACAAGGCTATTGTGAAGCAATGATTAATAACACTACCACACATATTACTATGGAAACTGTTAATTGTCACTACAGGACAAGTTGTTATTGCTTGAGTAAAGCAGAAAAGAGTAGCAATTTGCTTTTTCCCAAAAGTTGCCGGCTATGCCTTGTTGTCTTAATTAGTATTCCCCTCTGACTTGATAAATGTTATTTCAATGTCAGATAATAGAGCAGGAATTTTATGGTCCCGTGTTAGACTCCCTTAAGGAAAGTTTCTGGCCTAGACTAAGTAAAAGAATGTATTATGGAAGGAAATCATTATCAAGGCTTTCCTTTGCCTCTTAACTCTTTTTCCAGAAGCTCTCTAACGATAGCTTGGAGATTTATAGATATGAGCTACATTCCCAACACTGAACAGCTCATCTGAGCTTTCTTCGAGATCATTCTCCTTGGTCCTTCTTCCATGTACACTAAGTAATAGCTTAAAAGAGCTTCAGACAAATCACTCTGGCCGTAAATAGTAAATATATTTCACAGAACGTTTCACAGAAACTTCATCTCATTCTACCTTTTAAATGTTGATTTTTTTAAACAGTGGCTTAGATTTGGAACTACCTATTTTATTCCTGCCTTAGAAAGGAAAAATGGAAATTTGGACTTTTTGAAGTTTGTACTCCAACAAGTTTTTAGTCTATAGGCATCAGTGAATTCAATTGCTAAATAAGTGTTCCTATAGTGTCCCTTTGGGATTTGAAATACAAAAATGAGGGCAGCTCAGAAAACACTGGCTCACTTTGATAAATAGAATACATTCCAGGATTTCTATGCTACCACACAAGCTCTTCAGAAGTTTTCCATACTTTGACTATTTCACTGGAACCATCTTCCATTTCTAATGGATTTTTATTATGATTTAATGAAAATAGTTATTTGAAGCTTTGTTTACACAATAATTTTCCTTGCAAAATTATCTTTAATTCCTAAGATATTTTTATAGCAATTACAGGGAATAAGTATGCTTAAATTGCAAGACTCCAGAGACTTTTACTCAGTAAATTTTACCATATATCATTGAGATGTGTGAAATTATTCCTCCTCTGCATTATTTGAAGCTGAGGCCGGGGGGGGGGGGTGGAAATCAGAGAAATCTATAGAGATTTGTCTCACATTACCTTTTTTTTTTTTAAATACCCTTTTCTCTTGATATTGTCTGTCTTAGGCAGGGGGCTCAGACCCCGTTATAGGTGTTTAATGTGTTCTACTCTGCACCCCATTGCCTAAGTTATTCACCAAGTTCACACTGCCCAATCGTACACTTTTCAAAGAGACAAAACACCTTTCCCTCTCTCACTCCCAAGTTCTCAAAGTAAAGGAAGTGCAGAAAGATTGCCATCTTTTTTGCTGTCGTTTTGGAAGGGGGCAATTTTCCTGCAATCTTTGAACTCGGATTTCTACTTTAACACAAATCTGAGTTTCATACTCCTTCCTGTTAGCTCTTGAGTGTCTTACAGCCTCCTCACAAGGGTATTTTTCAGAATAACAACGCAGAGAGCATTATTTGCCATTTTCCTCAAGTTCCTGCTCTTTGTGGTTACACATTCTGAAGTGTCACTCATCTGTAAGGCAATTAGAGCCCTTCAGATCTCCAGCTGCACGGTGGGAAAAGAAAATCAAAGCATCCACTCTCAGAGCGCTTTCAGATGGGTCTCCGACGGCCCGGCAGAGCGGACGGAGGCTTACCTGTGAGGCATGCCGGTGGTGTAGGCGGTGGTGTGCTCGCTGGACAAGTCGCAGAGTTTTAGGTACCAGTTCATCTCCACTTCACGCACCAGCGCCAGTTGCCGCGCCCTAAGCTGGATTTGCCCTGAGGGACCGAGGCTGCTGTCTTTCCCATTTTCCGAGGCTTTCTTGGGAGATTTGTCTTTGCCCACTGCGGAGAGCCCAGATTGTTTTCGTAACTTGGTGGTGTTCTCTTCAATCTGACTCCCCGCCGCCCCGGTCCGGGCTGACAGCATCCTGGAGGCTCCTGTCTGTATTTCGGAGGGGACTTCAAGTCACTGTTATCGAAGTAATTTGAATTGATTTTTCTGCTTTTGCCTGCCTCGTCTTCCTTGTCCTCCCCTATCCCCTTAACCTTATCCTGCCACAAAGCTGTAATTGAGCCGGGTCTGCGGCTGGGGATGAAAGGCTATCTCTAACTTTCCTGAGGTAGAGCTAATGCCAACCATCACCGTGATATCACGGAACATGGAAATTTTAAAAACAACCCCCAACAACTTCTGCAAAGTATGGCCCTCTGCTTCATTTCACAGTGATGACTCTGGACCTTAGATCATTAGGGTTTGGTAAATTATATTTGATCATCATGTTAAAGTTAAAAAAAAAAAACAAAAAACCCAGACATCTAGAATCTCATTTGTCATTCTTAATTACAGTCCCTTAGATTTTAAAGTTTTCATGTGAATTTCTTCAAATAAGTTTAATAATGTCAGTGAATGCAAGGAGAGGATTATTCCTTTTTGTGTACACCTTAAAATAATATTTTTATTTATTTTTTAATTCTTTGGGAGAGGGAGGCTTTTTGAATGTCAGTGAACCACATGTCAAACATTTTTTCATTCCGAATGAGAGAATGGTAAGCCCACCATAACCAATTCAGTAATTGATCCTTTCGATACTTCTGATGGATGGAAGCATGAGAATCATCTTGTAATTGAGGAGACTGAGGCTGAAGTTGGGACGAACAAAAGACAGTCGAATGAGGAAGTAGTAAGGGCCGGGGTGCACATGGACTTGGATGAGGTGGCTATGCCACTGCACATCAAAACTAGCTCTGAAAAGGCAAAGAAGTTTCAACTAGCGGCCTTTATGGTTAAGATGCTTAGAACTGACCCACGCATGCCCACCAAGCTCACCTCTGTCCCAGCTCAGGGGACAATGATGTCAGTGCTCACTTGAGCGTCTACCACAAAGTTATTTGGTAACCCCATCCTAAACCCCAGGCATCCCCTTAATTAACCTCAGTCCCTTCTATATCAACTGCCTCACTGTAAAGAATTCAGGAAGGTTTGTGAATTTCTCTGTGCATCCAAGACCATAAATTAAAAATCATAGAGGTGTAGTGAGTGAGGTCTTCTAGACTCTGAGACTGGAAGAGAGAAAGGAGGAAAGAAGAGACTTTTCCTAAAGAGCCAGCTAGCTTTTCTGGAAAGCATAAAAATATCTTTGAGGATCCCTATGGCTGCTAATTAATCAAAGCAAAGAAGGAGGGGACAGCAATTCATACCACGTGGACTCTTCGATATTCTGGTAGAAGCTGTTAAATACTAGTATCCAGGGTGGTCTGGGATTAGAATCATGACCACCAAGCAATGTGCAACCTGAAACATTTATCAAAGGGCAAGCACCAGGTCTGTCCTACCTGAAGCCGTGGAGGCTTAGGAACTTTCAGCACCAGTGGCTGCAGCCTTTCCAACTCTTATCTCTCCGCACTCCTTCCCTTGAGTCATTGAAGAGGCCTGGCAACATAGTATCCATAGCAACAGGCTTCCCAAAGTATAGACTAGGGAAAACAGTCTCCCAGTTTGATGTTGTAGGGGCTTTGTAAATAGAGGGCACTGCAGTGGAACTGAAAAGGGAGCTTTTTTAGCCAAGGAGCTTCAGACTCCCCTCCGCCTGCCTTTTTCAGGAGGCAATTTTGTTGTGTTTGAGAGCTTTGCTCTGGATCAGACTGTTAAGTTCGAATTCTAACTTCATCACTTACTGCTCTGTGATCTTAGGCAAATTACTTAAGCTTACTATGCTTTAGTTTCCTCATCTAAAAAATAGGGGTAATTAACAACTTGTGGAAGTTTTAAAGCATGGCCTTCAAATTTTTGGACATTCCTTTCATTGACAAGTGAAGTCTATTTCTCTTCCCCTGGGTGGGCTTCTGACTGCTTTGGTCAGTAAAAGATGGTAGAAGTGAAGCTATGTCAGAAAGACCATGAGGCTTTCACCTGCCACTCTTGGGACCTTCATTCTGGGGGAAGTCAGCTGCCATAGCAGGAATCTGATCACCTTGGAGAGTCACATTTGGTGCTCTGAACAGTGGCCCCAGATGAGTTCTCAAAAGATGGCCAACTCTGCGAGCAAGCCAGTATGGGCATCTGGGCACTGTCCTTCCTTCAGATGACTACAGTCCTAGCCAACATCTGACTGTAACTGCATGAGGCATTCCAAGTGAGAACAGCCCCCCAAACCCTTCTCACATTCCTAACCCACAAAATTCTGACCTAAATAAAACAATTGATTTATTACCACCATTAAGTTTTGAGGTTATTTACTTTGCAGCAGTAGTAACGAGAACATGACTCATACCCTTATTATAAACATTTAACAAAAGATGTAGGGAATACTTAGAACATTGTCAAGCGTATTTCAACATTTAATAAGTATTAATACTTATTCTCCAGGTTAGATACTATTGCAGCACTAGAATTCAAACATTCTGCTTACATTTTCCTTTTAAATTTTTGAAAAACTAAGTATCAACTTAAACATTTAAAAATATACATTTTTCATCATAAATTTAAATTGCAAAGGATGACACTCAGTATATTGTATTGTTGCTTTAGAAATAAAGTTGTTTCAACACTGTCTTAAATGTATCCAATGGAATTTAAATCCCATAGCTATTTGATATCTATCATCATCCATTTAAAAAATTCATGAACATACTCTTCTTTAGCAGTTGAAAATTTTACATTCTTCCTTTTTCTCCCCGAACTTGTTTTTTCAGTCCATCTTACACCCAGAAGTTTATTCTGACTTAAAATATTCGTATGCTTGAAAATATTTTACAAATATTTTACAAATAATATCAAATAATTCTTTTCAACAAAAATATGAATATAAAATAAAAATTTAACATTTTTAATAGGACGCTGTTATAAAATGTCTCAGATGTTATCATGACAATTATTATTGCACATAACTGATCAAAATTAGATTTTCTAAATTCTGAAAAATTATTGTTTACCATGAAAAGTAAAATTTTATTGAAAATGTATCTCTTAATGACATGGATGGAGCTGAGATTTTTTTCCTGAATTAGGTCATGTATCCAGAGTAATATTATTTATTGGGAGACAGAGACAAGGGTCAGCATCAATTCTATTTCCTTTCGTTTTTTCATTTTTAAAGATATGTTCTCTGAGAAACCTTGTTCATATAGATGAGTTAATGGAAAAGAAAGACTTTTTATTATAGTAAAATTATTCCGTTCTTTAAGTGTCTATTCAGATATATATAAAAATCACAATGGTGCACCATTTAAAAATTACGTATTAATGATTTATCCACCAGCAATTCTGAGATAGGGAGTTTTAGAAGGCAGAAACAGAGGAGTGATATGATCGGGTTTATGTACTTTTTAAAAATCACTCTTGCTACTGTTCTAGAACAATCTGTAGAGGTCAAGGGTAGCAGAAGGGAGAGCAGTCTGGAGGCTGCTGCAATAATCTAAGAGAGGTTTGATAGTAGCTTAGAACATGGGAGGTGAACAGTGGAGGTAAAAAAAAAAAAAAACTGGTCAAATCCTATGCACATATTTTGAAGGTGGAAAGGACAGAGTTTCCTGGTAGGTTGATACCAGGAAAGCAGAATAAAAGAGTAAGAAGTAATAAGAATGACACGGGATTTTGGCCTGAGCCACTTGCTAAAACTAAGAAGATGCAGAAGGATCAAGTTTGCTGGGTGCCACAGATGTAAACAGAGGGTTGCTTTTGTATTTACTCACATATTCACCATTGTCAATGCTCTTGATTTCTTCCTGAGAATTCATGTTTCCGTCCATTATCATTTGCTACTGTCTGAAGAACTTCCCTGAATATTCTTAAAGGTATACTAGCAACAAATTCTCTTTTACCTAAAAATACCTTTATGTCACCTTCATTCTTAAAGGGCATTTTCTCTGGGTTCTTTTTCTTCCATCACTTTCCAGATATTTTTTCATTGTCATCTGGCCTCCATGTTTTCTGATGAGAAGTCAGTGACCAGTCAAGTCATCTTCTCTTGTATTCAGTGTGTTGTGTTTGGCTGGATGTTTTCAATATTTTCTCTTTATTTTTGGCTCTGATCAGTTTGACTATGTGTGCCCAGGTTTTCTTTGTATTCATACTGCTCAAGTTAGCTGAGCTACTTGAATCCATAAATTACTATCTTTCACCAGATTTGGAAAAGTTTTGGTCACTACTTTTAGACTCTTTCCTGTCCTCTGGGACTCCAATAACATATATATTAGATTTTTCATATTGTTCTTTATGTCCTGAGGCTTTGTTCATTTTTTTTTTCCATTCTTATTTCTCTCTTTTTTCAGATTGGATAATTTTATTGAACTCTCGTGAAGCTCACTTTGTCATCTCTATTCTGCTAAGTGCATCCAGTAACATTTTAATGACAGATAATATACTATTCAGTTCCGGAATTTTTATTTGGTTATTTTCTAGTTTTATCACTCTCATGAGATTTCTTTTTCTTTTCTTTTTTTTTAATAGTATGGGTATTTATGGAGAAAAATCTGCATATAAGTGACCTGCACAGTTCAAACTGTATTGTTCTAGGGTCAACCGTATATTTAATTGTAAACACCAGCTTTACCTTGGTAATTCACTTGACATATCTGAAATCAAGGTAAAGAAATATAGCAATATATGGTTACTTTTTGGAGATAAGTTATATAAAGATACTTCTTTATAATTTGAAAATAGTGATATACACTATGCTCTAATGGTGAAAACATCATTGTTTCTCCCCCTTCAGATCAAATTCTACATATAGAAGTAGTGTCTCTGTATAAGTTTAAAAGGTATCTGTTCCGAGTATGCAGTAGTTATATCATCTCAAATGTTCAAAATATAAACTCCAGGTTCTCTAAATATAACACTAGAATTTAAATTGATATCATTTGTTTTACCTCTAATGTGTACTCTTGGGATTTTACCTCTCCTTCCCCCACATAATCACCACCAATTGTTTTTAGCTCAGTTCAAATAGAATTCTACCATATTGGAAACCTTCAGTGAAAGCTGTTGTTACCTTTTGTTTAGTTCTTTTGTCTTTCCATGCTCCACAGTCAGTGCTTTCTTACTGTTAAGGTTTTTATGAAACATTTATATTTTTACCATTTTTAATATTTTCTTTTGTTCCTAGGGTATTATATATGACCATGTAGAATTAAATGTGTATTTGAATGGAAAAAAGATGCATTGTCCAGCATCAGGTATACGAGGGACAGTGTATCCAGTCATTTATGCTAAGCTAAAATATTTCTTAATTTTATTAGATAGATGTTAACTTTTGCTTGGCATTTTTATTAACTTTAGAACTACCTAATGAGATTTCTTATTGTTTCATTCATTGCAAGGATATTTTCCTTTAACTCAATAAGTATAGTTGTAATAGCTGATTTTAAGGATTTTAATCCTTATCTGGTCTTTTTCTCTTTAATCATGCCAAAGCTTTATCCAGTCTACATGCCTGACAGATAAATTTCTCTCGAACAACAAACAAAAAAAATGAAAGGAGAAGGGAGAGAAATATGCTCTAATTATATCCTCCATCATAGGATAATGTTGAAACTCATCAAACTGATTTTAAAGATCAATCACTATCTGTCTCTAGTCTACTTTTTAAATTTCTCTCAAGCTGCTTCTCTGCACAATGTATGTGTTCCAATTAAATTGTTTAACTTCTAGTTTGATCACTGTTCCCCTAAAGTGCCTGCTATATCATACCACCATATTTTTATCACTTCTTTCCCTTTCTCCCCATGGTAATGCTTTCTACCTACCCATCTCCCAATTTCCTCATTGAAATTCTAGGCTGTCATAAGGCTCCCCCCCCCCGCCATCCTCACAGCCTGAAGGGATCACTGATCTTCTCATACCTATTGTCTGAACTAATTAGGGTACATTGTTTACACCTGGCTTTGAGACAACTTCTTTACTGCTGTCTTAGACTATTTTGTTCCCTTTAATGTATGTCCTGCCCCCCTTTCACATGCCCTTAGTCCCTCTCCTTAGCAGCCCCTTTGGAGGTATCACCGTTCACATATACTTTCAGCATCCTTCCCACTGGGTTTCTCCCCTTCATCACCAACACAGGTTCTTGAAGGCCAATGACAGGGCCATGAACCCCAAAAAAGAAAGGTTTTATTTTGCTTTATTTCTAGAAACTTCTATTTAAATAATAAGAGAGAAAGCTTAGAGCATAAAATCATGAAGTGGAGAAGGATATTTAATTACGTAAGTATTATTTTCCTCCCCTTCCTTCCTTCAGGCCAAAAAGAAATTTGAGGCAAGATGAGAGGATTGGAGTGGACTTGATTAGGGTTGAGATGCCACTGGATGCTATCTACCCTGCATCCAAGAAGTCATGAGTGGGAGAAAAGCAATGGCTAAGGGAGGCATTTGGTCATGTGGGTCTGAGGGGGGCCTTCCCGGGTCCTGTGTACCAAGGTCACTATAGAATATATTGTGAAACTGAGACACTTTTGAGAGTGAAGAGAGTGCCCTTAATAATAATTACATAGAAACAAGAGGCAAAAACTGGCAATGTCCCCCAAAACGGCAAGAGTAATTGTCCTCCGCATAATGTAGAACAGCATTCAAATGTTTCTGTAGCAGTGGCCCCTCCCATCAAAAGGCATGACTGAGAGAAACCAGTAGTCATGAGAGCCGGGTTCAAGACGAAGGAACTGCAGAGTGCCCTGAGGTGAGTCTTGATGTGAGGGAATGAAGTCTTGTGCCAGGGGGATGAGCAGCCCTGAAGTGTAGGCCTATGAGGACCAAGGATGGTCAGAAACCAGATATCCCTGCCATGGTCAAAACTATATGTAAGATCTATAACTTAGTTTCAAATGTTCATTAAAATATATGCCTATATATGATATGCATATGATTATATATATACACACACATACACAGAAAGAATAAATATCAACATTTGGAGAATCTGAGTGAAGAGCACTGAGGCATTCTTATTTCTTTTTTTCTTTTTTCTTTTTCACCCAGCCCCTCATCCCAGCTCCCCTTGAGGAATTCTTTGTAATATTTTTGCTATTTTTTTTACAACAGCAATTATTTCAAAATAAAAAGATTTTTTAAAAGACTGTATGTTAGATGTCTAGAATCTTAGATCACCCCCAGATCATCCAAAAAGAGGAGGATGAGAACATAATCTGAAAATGACTGCTTTTACATTCAAAAGTGACAATTTATCTTAAACTGGCAGAATTTTCGTTTTGCTCTCAATGGAAATGAAGGTTTTGTGAGCTAAACACTGGGGTATGAGAGAGGTTTTTGTATTCTTGATTGCCACGACTGTGTAAAATTTAACATTGTTTCAATCTTCATTGTAAGACTATTGATACTTTTATTAGTTCCAATGTCCCCTGCATCCTCTGAACTTGGGAGACCCTATCAGGCCAGTCCCAGGTAAGTGTAATACATCAACAGACAGGCAAGGCTGCAATTACAGCCTGTGATGGGCAGAGCTTAGAGGTGAGAGCATGAGTATATTAACCTCCAAGTCTCAGCAGGGAGAACTTTGAAGCAGTCTTTTCCAAATGAGGGCCACTACTGATCAGAATAACGACAATATTTATCATAACAACTAATACTCATGTAGTTGGAAATTTTAATCATTTTCACATGTATACTCATTTCACGGTCCATTTTTTGATGAGGAAATTCAGGCTCCAGTGGCCGTGTAACTTGCTCCACGTTCAGCGGCTTCGCAGGACTCCGTAACCTGTTTCACAGCCTTTCACCAACTGCCAGTTCAAGGACCACCACCCAGAGACTTGGAGAAGAGTGCTTTGCAGCACCAATAATCTCTATTCTTTCCGGGAACCAACTCTCTGTTCACTGAATATTTCTTCAGAAGTCACTCTCACTTTATGACAATAATAAACATCACACCGCCTATTTACTATTTGCTCTACTAAAGCATTAGATTTTTTTTCTTGATTGCCTGGGCAAGATTGGTTTCTACTTTTCTGTTAAGTAGCTAATCATGAATTACTATTGGTCATCGTCTTCATTTTAAGTACTTAACACTGTGTAGCGAGTCACTTTGTATTCCTACAGCATTTCTGCTGCTTTAATATGCTACGCACTTCTTTTAGAACGTCATCACTGAGAGTAAAAGCAGTTCCTCTTGATAGATTTTAGAACATTGCTATTTATAAAGCATGGAGCAACCCTCTCTGACAATATTTAAGTGCTTGGCAAACAAAGAAAACACACTGAAGCCATCAATGAAATGTATGCTGAAGGCTATGCCATTCCGGCAAGCGCTGCTCTAAGAACACATTAGGAAAAAATAGTATCTTATATGAGCCCTTAGCAGCCTCTTACCTAATCTAGAGACTTAGAAACCATCTACATTTTCTCCATCTCCTCCCCTTGGAAGGAGCAGAACTGAACATGGTCCCAAAAAGGAAAAGTAGAGTGTGCAGCATGGCGGGTAATTATATTTTTGTTTTTAAAGGAAGGCAAGTTCTGAAGATGGTCAGGCAACCAGGATCAATGACATTTTGTGACTTTACTGGAAACATTTGAGATATCAGACCAACAATAAGTCTATCCCAACCATTGCCCTTTATTACTATAATTTACTCAAATTTCTTTCTTTAAAACTTGAAAGACCACTCATTAATAGACTTGGAGGGTAATTCCAGGCTAAAATAACTATTTGGGGGGGTCAAGTCTCTAAGTTAGTCCTCCCTTGTTAGAATGTTGCTGCTGTGATGACTTTGGTCAGGATCCTGAGTCATTTTGCCATGGAGCCACACAGGCCACCCAGCCACTTGTGGTCATTCCACTTTTCGCCTTGGAGCTGATTTAGTCCAGTGTCGGAGCAGCTTGTGAGTGAAGAATAACAACATAGAGAATCACAGAATCATAGCAACATTAGTGTGTAATTAGCTAGCCAGGCCCCTTAACTTTACAGATGGGTAAAGTGACACCAGGAGGGCTTAAGAGACTTACCTACAATTACCTAATTATAAAGCAGTGGAGGAAGTGAGGGAAAGAATCTAATAGTTATTGAAACATGTTTAGTTCTTACCATGTGCAATACTCTCTGGACTTTATGTACATTCCCTCGTCCTCCAAAGCAACCCGGCACACGCGTTTAACACCACCATTTTCCAGATAAGGGCAATGAGGGTGACAGGTTTTCAGTAACTTGTCAAGGACAATTTAATGGCTGGGCTGGAGTCCATACCTTAGTTTCTCTACCCTACAGTCTCCCCATCTGCTTTAAACTCCACAGTGCCCACTCCCCGTTGCAAAGACAGAAAGAAAATCTGAAAGGAGTTATACTACAGCTTTAACTTGAAAACTTCTCAAGCAGATACTGGCTGGGATATATAGAAAGTTGGCCTTTCTCATAATCTCTCAACCATAAAATATTTCTACTTGTGGCCTTTGAGGAAAATCTTAGCATACATCACGGCCTTAAACAGTAGAATGTGTTACAAAAACTCCATGCTTCTAATAGTTCTTCTGTTGTTATAATGGAATAGGAAGGAGAAAGAAAATAGAAGTCTCCTTCACTGTCAAAATAAAATGTAGCTAACTTCTGCCAAAGCAGTTATTCCTGGAATGTCTAATTATTAAATTGGAGGCTGTTATCAAAAAGTCACGCATTTCATACTCTTCATTCTGGCAAGATACCCTTTGGAAGCTTAATTCAGCAACAGGGGAAAAAAATCTTTCTTCTGAGGATTGTGCAAAATTCAGTTTTATTTTAAAGAAAATCCTGCCATCTCCTTGGCATGAGCTGTATAGCATGCATAATAAATAAAATAGGATGACTCAAACAGCCCCAATTTTCTCCTGGGGCCTCCAGGCTTGGGTGTGGGCCTTCCCCAGCTCAGTTTCAAAGCATATGCCAGGGAGAAAACATATCAGAGAGGTACAGGGCTCTCTGTTTCTCTGACTCCAATAACCCTGGATACTTGAATGTTCCCATTTCTATTATTATTTATAGTTAACATTTATTAAGCACTAACCACATGTTGTGTGTTATAAGTACTTGACATGCATTTCCTTTTTTAAATGCCACAACAACTCTCTAAAATAGGTAGCACTATTATCTCCATTTTATAAATGAGGAAATTGAGGTTTAAAAAGGTTAAGTGACTTGCTTGAGAGAAAATCTCTTTTGTGCCTTTTGGTGAATCAGAGTGAAGCCATCTCCTTAGGACCCTTGGGAGAGAAGAGAAAGGAAGGAAGGAAGCCAACATTTTTAGCATCTATTATATACCCAACAAGCTTAGTTTATATAAACAATCCTATTTTCTATAAGAGTTAAGTGAGAGAGAGATTAAGTAACCAGACCATAGCTAGTAGATGGTTGAGGGAAGATTTGACACAGATTGCTTGTTCTAAACATCCCTGCTCAGTCCATGTGCAGATGATTTCAAACCTGACTCTGTGATACTAGATAGGACCTTGGGCAACTCCCTGAACCCTAGTTTCCCCACTTTTGAAAAAGGGATAATAATCCCTCCTTAAAAGTAAATTGAAGGTCAACTAAGAGAATGCATGGGAATCCTTACCACATTCCGCTTTTCCACTCATACACCTCCCTCCCTGGTTTCTGTGGACCTGGATGATGCCACTGTTCTCATTTTATGCCTCATCACACACTTTCCTCTCCTGATAGCAAATTTTCCAATAATACTGTCCTGCGTATGGTTTCCTAAGTATACCATGTTGTTTTAGGAAACAATACAGTACATATTGTTTAAAAATATTGCTCTCTCTTTCTCTTCCCTACCCTTCCCACTACACAGTCACCTATGGAAGTCCTATTTAGCCTCCAAACTGCATCTCAGCTGTTACCTCTTCTAGGAAGCCTTCCTTGATTTCTCCATAAAGAATTACTAGCTCATCTACATTTCATGTGCTTCCATTGCTACACAGTAAAATAATCTAGGTATTTGCATGCTGGCCTGCCCTACTAGACCTTGAGCTCCTGGAGAAACGGTCCTATTCATCACTGCCCCAGAGCCTAGCACAGAGCCATCTGCTCCAAAGGAGCTTAATAAATGTTTTTTTCAATTAAGTAGGACAGAATAAAATGAACAACTGTTCAGTGGTGGATTACCTGAATAACAGACAAAGTGCCCTTGAAGAAACAGCCTCTGGCAGTCAGCCAGGCAAACTAAACCTGTGGTTTCTATCACAGTAACAATACAAAGTAGATCAACAGCATGGCAGGAGGTGACTGAGCTGATTTGGTCAGAGATGACAGGATGGGGTGACAACTGAACATAAGCCATTTTGAGAGCAAGTTTTGGTATGCAAACAGTTCATGTAATTCTGGTTGTAGTTAGCAAGTGTTATGAACTGTAAGAGCCAGAAAGTCATCTCTATCTTGTCCTTAGATCTCATCAGAAATTTTCTTAGATAAATAGTTCTGAGTTTAATCTTTAAACTTTAATAAGAATGGAATAAAAAAGTTGAATTGGACCCAAAGAAGAAAAACAAAAATTATTAAGGTTGAGAAAATAGGAGTGATAAGAAAACATTATAGATGTTTAAGAAATAATTTCAATTGCAGAAATTAACCTTAAGAAATTAACTAAGAATTTTTACAAAATGTTTTCTTCAAGAAAGTTTATAGGCAAGTTGTTTTAAATTGTTGGGAAAAAAACTGAAATTAACATAAGTGATCGAAATAGAAGAGATAATTAAACATCCATACATTTGATAGCCAAGATACAGAAATATAAACATGAAATTATGTTTATTGAAACAATTATATTATAGTATATATAGTACCATTCAATTTTATAAATTTATGTATGTATAAATATGCATGGGAAAAAGTCTGAAAGAAAATATAGCCAAATGTTGGCAGTAATTATCTCTGAGAGTTTGAGTTACAGATATTTATATTTTTTATTTTGTTTCTCTGTATTTTCTCTGTTTTCTAAAATCACCATGTGTTACTATGTAATTTTTTTAAATTAAAGTAAAATAATGGTACAACGTGACAAACAGAGACTCATGGACACAGACAGTTTAATGATTACCAGAGGGAAGGGGAAGTTGGGTAGGATAGATAAGGGTAAAGAGGGTCAAATACACGGTGACAAAAAGGAAATTTAACTTTGAGTGGTGAACACCAATATACATATGATAGATTATTGAATTGTACACTGGAAATCTATATGATTTTATTAACCAATGTCACCTTAAAAAATTTAATTAAATAATGGTACGAATTGGCACAATTTAGCACCAGATATAATCAGGAAACCTCTACAAACTTGGCTTCCCAGGAGCATGAAATAAGTATACAGGTGAATTAGACAAAGGCCAAAGGGGGCTAGAATGAAGACATGGAGATTCTGCAATGCCAGGTTGAGGAGTTTAATCTTTATAAGCAGTATGGAACATCAAATCTTTTTTATTCAGAAGAATGACTTGAACACAATTGTTATTTAGAAAAATAATGCATGAGTGGAATTGGGCTTGGTAGCTAATTCTGCTTAATGGAAAGAGGGGAAAGAGAAGCTCAAGTTTCCAATCATAAGGTTAGAAGCCTAAGACACAGGGCAGACAGTGATGGCTCGGACAGGTCTAGAGAAAAGACAAGGAGGGTGAAAACAAGCTGGATTCAACTGTGCTCTAGCAACTGGGCAACTTTTACTATCTACACTTGGAAACTTGCAAATTTTTTTCATAGGAAAGACTTTTTAAAAAGTGTTCATACATGTGAAGTTTAAACAATTCTTATAAGATTCATATTTCCTAGACCAGTATTAGATTTCAGAGGCCAAATTGAACAGAAGATAAGTTTAGAGAAAGACTAATCTGGGTCTCTGAAAAAAGACCTATCAAGAAATCAGAAGAAACTATATAGAAAGTAATTTTTTAAAGCCTGCGCATCTAAAGCTAAAGACATTAAAGGATCATGAAACTTGAAAAAGAGCAAAGGAAATGAGAAGCATGATAATTTTTTAATCTCATCATTGATGCTTTAATACAATTCTTGACTAACTTATCTTTTGCTCTTTTCAAAGAGCTGACTTGTTTTATTCCTTTAATGTATTCATAATCATTTATAATTTCAGATAAGCTCTTTTTGTTCATTCTAAACTGAATTTTCATGTTTTTAAAAAGAACTGAATTGAATGTTGATGTGACAATTCATTGACTTCATGATCTCTACTCCAGGCCAGACCCTTGGTACCATGAAACATCATTCTGTATAACCTCAAAAGGCATGTTATTGATTAAAGGATGTAAGACTAGCCCATATCCTGAGTATTTAGAAAAGAGTTAAGTGTTCTAACACGAGAGCCTTTTCATTTGTAAGAACAATGAGAAAGTTTACTCTACAGAGAAGTAATTGCTTGGTGTTCTGTTGGAAAGACATTCTATATGATATCATGTGAGCAAATGACTCACCTACCACTCAATGCTATGAGGACAGACTGATTTAAAATTTAACATAAGTCTGAATTCATTTCCTCTTTAACTTTTAAAGGAAGAAAGAAGCCTAAAGATCCACACAGATTTTTAAGCTTTGGTTGTGAATACCACTCAACCTTCTTTACACAAGCCAAGCAGATGTTTTGGGAAAACAGATCTAGTCATCTGGATTCAAAAAGAGCCATTTTCTTAAATGACAGCAGTGGGCCCAACCAACATATGTCATCAGAATGTTGGTCCCCAACTGAGATGTCCAAGAGAAGATCTAAAAAGCATTACTCCCAAATGATGGAGAGAAATGTCTTACGTCATTTTACATCCTAGAAAGTGCAGCACTGGGCAGATGGCAGAGTTTGTGGTTCATGTGATTTAGAAGCTACTTTTTTTTGAAGCTACGTCTTAACTGACATAACCACAGTGAGGACAACGGGGTGGCATAGCTCTGTGGAGTGAAGGACACCCTTACACAGACTCTAATGTACTGGGAAGGCACAGTTCTCTACGCAAAGCTCTTTTAATTTTATTTCCAGCTTTGTTGATATATAATTGACAAATAAAATTGTATATATTTAAGGTGATGTTTTGATATGTATATACATTGTGAAATGAATACCATAATCAAGCTAATTAATAGATCTACCATCTCACATAGTTACCGTGCGTGTGTGTGTTGTGTGTGTGTGTGTGTGTGCGTGTGTGTCGCGTCGTTATTGTTGAGAACTCTTAAGTTATACTCTGATAGCACATTTCAAGTAAACGATACGGTTTTGTTAACTATAGACAACATGCTGCATGTTAGATCCTCAGAACTTATTCGGCTTGCATAATTAAAACTTTGTACTCTTTGACCAATATCTCCTCATTGCCCACACCCCCCTGCCCCTGGCAACCACAACTCTAATCTCTGCTTCTGAGTTTGACTTTTTCAGATCCCACAGATAAGTGATATCATGAAGTATTTGTCTTTCTGTGGGCAAAAGGTTTTTAGCTGAATCATTTCTGAACAAAACACCTCCTCCCATCTCTATCATCCATCCATTCTTTATTTTTCTATATTTTTATAGATTAAGAAGCCTTTCTATTATGCTTATATGGACAGCAATGTCATAAAATGATAATACTAACACATGTAAATGCTTCTTATTTACAAAACACTTTCACAAAAACTCTGTGGTTGAGTAGAGTACAGATGATATTATTACTACTTGACAAATAAAAAAGGCTCAGAACCCATTAAGCCTAAGATCCCATTCAGCCAAGATAGAAACCCAGATCCTTTGACTGCAAATTCCCTGCTCTTTGCAATATATACCAGACTGCCACCTTGCTGGATGGGGTCCTGTCATAACACTGAACCGCTCAGTTGTGTCCAACACCAGCCTCTAGTTGTCGTTTCGCAGCATAGGCAGATGTCCCCAGGGGCCTTAGAGTACTTTTGAGGCAGCTGAAACAACACGGATATGAAACATCTCTCCCTAAATGCATCTGCTGCAGTGTGAGGATTCACAGTTTGCATCTTTGTAGCTCACCTAGAGACTGACACTCAAAGACTTGTGTCCTCCTTTGCTATGCTTGCACATTGGAGAGGAATTGACCCTTATTTTTTATCTCCTAAGGGGATCCAGCAGCCTCCTTAAGATAGATTAGAGTGGTCTATTCTAAAAGTCCCACTCTAGCCATGGGCTAACGTATATAACATCTCCACAATAATAATGATTGTTCTAAATATTGCTATTAATAATATAATTATTTCCTGGCAAACAGTAAGCACTCAATAACATTTAACAGTGTTACACGATGCAGTTTTACATGCATCACCTCGACAACCTTACAAGATATGAACATTATCCCCATTTTATAGGTGAGAAATTGAGTCTGTGGGAGACTAGATAGCTTTATTGACGTCACAGAGACAGTAAATGACTATCAAAATTCAAAACCATATCTGTCTCACTCCAGACCCTGGAATGCCATTATGAGGTTCAAAATAGACTCCGTATGTCACTGAGTTCTGATGGAGCAGTCCTTCTTTATAATACTCAAAAGGCACAGAGTGCTGTAACTCTCCCCAGTGCTGATTCCACTTTCCACAAACTGCATCTTTTTTCCATAAGCTGCATCCCTGACTCCTGCCTAGAAGCTTCCAATTTTAATTTGCCATTTATTCCTCAGGCCCAGGGAAGTCACTTAAGTCAATGCATTTCTTAGTGCCTCTCTGAGACTCCTGGCTCCCTTGTGACACACGGGAGTTCATGGGTCCTCTGTGTAGGCTACAGATGCTGAAACTGGTCCTCCTTAAGACATACTCAGACCAGATCATGTCTGTGCTCATCACCTCAGCTGGTGTAAGATTCCGCAGATTCTCACAACTTCCTTTAGGCATTCAAGGTCCAGGGCCACTCAAGAGTGCAGAGGCTAACTCTATAAGGTCTTGTTAGAGTCTATGCACAGACTAAATAAAACACAGGGTTTGAGAACTCATACGCAGCACCTTTCCTTTATACCAACATCTACACTTAACCAATTCTCCACCTGCTTTCGTGTTCATCTCCTACCTTTTCCCCATTCTGTTCTATGTTGATGGAAGCTGACACCTGCAAATTACAGTTCTCAGGCTCCCTTCCTACTGAATTCCATCTGAGTTCAGCCAAAGAGAACCTAGCATTGTAGGTGGAGTGGGGAAAGATATGGGGATGGTAGAAAGGAAGAGGCCAGGATATTTCTTCCCCTCTTTCTGTTTTGGGCAATGTCCCCAGTAGCATTACCTCATCTCCAGGATTTCAGCTCCCATAGGACAGCCCCTCCCTCTGCATTCCCCTGTCTCACCGAGCAACCCCCCACTTTTGTTCCAGCTCCCATCAGGTAGCCTTGCCTCTTGGACTTTCTCCATTTGTCACTTGAGCCTAAAGGTAGCAGCTTCCTGCCATTGTTACTATTTGTCACTAGAGCCTAAAAATGGTAGCTTCCTGCCATTGCTACTCTTTGTCAATTGAGCCTAAGGGTGATAGCTTCCTGCCATTGTTACTATTTGTCACTTGAGCCTAAAGGTGGTAGCTTCCTGTCATTGGTAATCTCTGAGCTGCCTCCTATCTCCTGTTTGGCCATTCAGCTCTTCTAAAAACTTTGTAACCACTTCCACATATTAAATTCCTTCTATTGAACTACCTGATGAGGGTGCTGCTTTCCTGGTTAGAGACTGACTAATACAACCTACTGTCCCACTCATCTGGAGATGGGAAGGAAGGGCAGAAATGTTGAGAGGCCCTTGTATGGGCAGGGGTTTGGAGTGGCCACAGGAGAAGAGCCTCGTGCCATGGGGGGCCAGTTAGTTCCAGCCTGGGACCCCAAGTTCATTTCCTGACCACTTCTGGCACTTTTACATCTTTTCCACATTGGGGATCTCAGTTTAGAGACTTAGAGGCTCTAGATTCTCCACTGTTCCAAGGCAACAGTCAACATTTGGCCCCCCTGCCTCTTTAGGGCTCAGTCTCCAAGTATGAGCTCAGTTCTGTAGTCATCCCTTGGTTTCCTCTTGTAGGGGAGAAAAAACTTTTTCCCTCTACATGCCTGGATTCAGCCTGGTACCTTACTCAGCAAGACATAGTTCTGGTTTTCTGGCTGAAACACTGACACTCTCGCTGCAGCTTGAGTCCCAAGACTACCATTGTTTCCCCCTCATCCCTTTCCTTTTGAAGGGTATGCAGAAACCCTTTGTCAGTCATGATGTACCATTAGTGTGTTCACTACCCCCTTCCTAAGAGTCTGGATGTCATGACAGACCACTCCTTTTGATTCAGGTGCAGCTAGATACCACAGCACAGTTCAACATTTCTAACACTGGTCCAACCAAAAGTAATCAGGTATTCTCTCCTGAATGCAGGAAGAGGGTGGGTTTCTGCCAAGCCACCTGAAGAAGGGCAATAGAGAAAGACCACGTGGTCATGTAAGCAAAGCAACTTGGGTAAACACATCTATGTTCATGGAGTTTCCATTTTATTCAAAAACTCGGAGTAATAATTTCATAAAAATGAACATGGCTATTTCAGAGTAGAATACAAATTGGCAAGTGTTTTTAAGACAAAATGAGAGAATTCAAAGATATGGCAATGACCTGCTTTCAGCTAGGTCCTTCGTTCCCTCAGAAGTATGAATTATTTCTTCTCTGCTTACAGGAGTCCAGGATAGAGGCAGTGAGAACTCTCAGGGGGCACTCCAGGCCCACACCCTCTTTCACTCTGGGTGATTTCAACTATGCATTTCCTCTCACCCTAAGACATATTTCACACCACCTGCTACACCAAAACTTATAGCGGGGGAAAGAGGGGCATTGGGTAAATAAATGACTCAAGAAAACTCGTCACAGGAAGGACTTGTTTCTCTCTCACACAGAGAAAATAGAAAATTCCCAAGAGGAAGGTACAGGGTGTGGATTAGGGGAAAGGAATCTCCTAGCCTTTTTCTATTAGGGGCCTGAAAAAAAGTCAAGGAAGAGCCAAGAAAATGCTCAAGGTTTACAAATGGACCGCTCCAACTCATCAAGGAGAGAGTACATTTAAAGGTCTGCACTGTTGACATTTTCGGTCAGTCAACTCTTTGTTGCAAGAAGGCTGTCCTATGCTCTTTGGAATGCCAATTCCCAGACTTTACCTGCTAGATACGAATAGCACTCAATACCCAATTGTCACAATCAAAAATGTCTCTAGACATTGTCAGTGTGCCCGGGGTTGAAAACCCCTGAGTTAGGATAAGGGAATTGTAGCTTAGCTAATAGCAAAACATTTGTTTTCTTGTACTAGCCTCTGTGTTAGATATATCACCTGGACTCACAGAGGATGCTATGGCCATAGTAGGTGGGGCAAAAATCAGGGTGTAAGGATTTCAACCCCTATGCTGGCCACCATCCTCAAGACCAACACTACCTTTCATTGAGTACCACGGTGAAAGGCAGGATGCATCCCAGTGTCACCAAGGCCTTGTACAGCTGCACAGGCTGGGCACAGCACAATTCCAGGAGGTACCATTCACATAGACTATGATGGTAGGTACCATTCACATAGACTATGATGGTAGGTACCATTCACATAGACTATGATGTGAATGGAGTTGTGCAAAGCATCAGCCTTGGATGTTCACAATGTTCCAGCCATCTGTCTCCTGTCTAGGAGACAGAATCTTAGGAAGAAGGATGAATAAAACTAGTAAACAAGATATATGGGTCAGGAAATCATGAATCACTGTCTCAGCTTTAAAATGGGATACCACTTCCAGATGGCATCACATTCGCAAAAATTGAAACAGAGCTTCAAATCTAAAAAGTCTGTAACAAAAATTTATTTTGCATTTCTGTTTTGTTGTCAGAATTCCATTGGATTATTTTAAAACCACGGAGAAACTGAAGCCCAGTGGCATGAGCTTGGGATTTCTCACGAGAAGATCTAGATTTGAATTATGTTCACACCATCTAAGGGCCCTGAGTTGACTTTCTAGTGGTAAATTGGAAATGGTAGTAATTATTCCTGCCCTAGAGAGTATGAGGATTAAAAAGAAGTGAAACAACTGTGCCTACCTATTGTAAAAGGTAAGCACAATACAAATACTGCTCAATTTGACAAATAGCTGATATCCCTTGATAGCTATTAAAAATTTTAGACGGTTTTCGAAATGTCAAACACGGACGAGTCGCTGTGTCCGAGAGGACAGAGCACAGCTTCCTCAGCCAAGATGTCTGGAGTGGATGCTGTGCACATAGACGCAGCCACCTGCAGCACCTGCAACCACAGGGCAAGCTTTATCTTGGGGGTGCAGACAGGAGGAATTCACATCTGAGACCCGCACCCACGCTAAGGCCACGCCTGACCCCCTGGAGAAGTTGGATTAGCCCGGTGTGGAAGAAATGGAGAGGAAAGAAAAGCCCTAAGAGACTGAGGTTATATGAGAAGTGACTGGGTTACCTGGAATTAACCAGATTACATTTTCTATTCCCAAAGAAAACAGGGGCTCATGGACCATATTAATTATTAGAATTAATATTGCATAATTATATATAAATATGGATAATATAAATAAACAGATAAATATATAAAATAAATATAAATATAATATGTATCATAAATATATGTAACATGTAATTAATACACATACCTCTTTTCTCACTCATTGGGACATCACCTTCATTATATAGTAAATACACATACATGTATTATATATAGTGATGTCTATTTCTGGGCAGTTTGCTTCCATTCGTCTGCCTATTAGCTTAAGATGATACCTAATAGAATTAGGTCCAGAAACTCATGCTTGCTTAGTCTTGCAGCTTTCATTTTAATCATACTCAGATAATATATTTTCCTGCAGTCCTCTCCCTAGAAGCCGCCCACTCTTTAAATCATATCGTCTCTTTAAGGCAGGGGTCCCCAACCCCAGGGCCACAGACTGGTACAGATCTATGACCTGTTAGGAACCGGGCCGTACAGTAGGAAGTGGTTGACGAAGCTTCATTTGTATTTGCAGCTGCTCCCCGGCACCAGCATCACCGCCTCAGCTCCACCTCAGATCATCAGGCATTAGATATAAATATAGAGAATATAAATTCTCATAGGAGCACCGGTTCCTGGTGCCAAAAAGGTTGGGGACTGCTGTTTTAAGGTACCCTCCAATAATGCATCACGTCATCTCTGCATTCTTCAGCATATCTATTCATTGAGAATGTTCAAAGTTGTGCTGAAACCAGCTCTTACCAGATCACGAGAACCTTCTCTTCCCAACTCTACATTCAGTAACTTCACTTTGATATTTTGAAATAGACCACAATGAGAGTATTTTCACCACAGAAATCAGCAAATGCTACAAATCCAGACCTCTTTTTCAGAGAATCAGTTTAGCAGCATACCACAAGCTAGACAGTCCCTCTAGGCCCGGGACTCTTCAACATGACTATCATACAACAAATAGACTAAAAGTCCAAAATGAATGGGACCATTATCCAGTGACTTAGTTGTACTGCATCAACACCTAAATAAAAAATGTAAATTGAAAACATGCAACCTAAGGAATCTTTCTATAGTCTTTTTTTCTCCCTCTCTCTTTGATAGATATGATTCTTAAAGGTTACTAAAATGGAAATTATCTGCATTAAAATCAGATAGAAAAGAAAGATACAGCTTTGACCTTGAAGGATGTGACACTTTGGAGGGTGAAGGAAGAATAAATAACATTCTCTCGTATCAGTCTGTGTCCCAGGGGGTCTTGTGTTATTAAATATAACTGCTCAAACAAATAGTACTTCTCCTGGGAGAACTGGTTCTTGTTCTGCTACCCCCAGGACAAGCTGCACAAAGCCCATTAATCAAATAGCCTGCACCAGATTAAAACCCTCTCCTGACTCCTCTGGAAAAGCATAGTTAGCCCTCCATTAGAATCACCTCAGTCAGCCTTGTCTATCTAGAAATTGACACCAACTAAAGGCAGCTCTGTGCCGTGGACCTGTCGGCCGGCGGATCCAAACACTGCCACTGGGCCCATTGTGGGCGGATGTTGGTCTTTCAGTTTCAAGCATTCCTTGCTCAAAACAGCTCTCTGCTGAGGCAATTGCTTCGACCAGCCCCGCTTCATCCAGTCTCTTCTGGACCATGAATGCTCCCCAGATTAAGCTCTAACATCATAGACTAGTAAATCCAGAAAGAGTCTCAGGGATATTTCAAAAAGAATTCGATATTCCTTTTACAGATGAGGACCAGAGAAAGAGGGACACTTGCCCAAAGTGACAAGTAAAATGACAGCAGAGCTCTGGCTGAGGTAGAACTGGAACTCAGGACTGCCAAGTCCCGGTCTAGGGCTCTTTCTATTGACATTCTGCCCTTCTCTCTTTCACTGTCTCCTTGGAGGTGGGAGAGAGAAATGGCACCCTTGGAGGAAAGGAGGCAGGATCTTCTTTACACATACACCACAGCGATCGCTGGTTTCAAGGATCCCTAAATCCTTGCGAATGTCAAAGTTCCCCAGATGCTCAACTAACGGACAGAGATTTCATTGAATTTATTTGTGATACAACTATCCTATTTAATTGGTTCAGTCATTTTTTTTTAATTTTTCTGGTGCATCCCCAATATAATAACTGAATTACAAAGCCCCGAGGAGAGAAGTTAATCAAAATATTCTAGAGCCTCCCTTTAGAAATAATACAAGGACAAATAAATAAGACTTACTTCATTCACCTAATTGGATAAACCTCTCAATAAATCCTTCCATTATACCAGTAACAGACAACAGAATCCTCTATTTAATTTTCAAAGTGAAGAATAAATTGTTTCTAAATAAAACAGACCTTAAGAAATTATTTTAGCCTCAAGCTAACTTTAAAAAGAAAAAAATGGTACATTACTTAATGTTTTTTTAAATTCCTTTTAGAGCACAAATCACAGATTGTAAGAATAATTTTTAATTTGTGGCAATACAAACATTATAATAAAAAAAATAGAGGGCCTATGCTTTCATTTATTTATTACCTGACTTATACTTAGATGGTTCCCACTGTCTGCATGGGATAAGCTAGTTCATTTTTACAACATATACAGAATTACCAAATTACAAGGCCAAATGCCATGCGCATCAGAAGTCCCCGAGGCTGGCTCCCCTCGCTTGCAGATGAGAGAAGTGAAACGCAGGGAGGTCCTGCGGCATCCCGAGGTCATTGAGCCACAGACAGAAAGTGCATCTCCTGACTCCTCAGAATGTATGCTGCTGATTATACTCACAGAGCATCTTTTATTACTAATTTCATGGGTTTTCATTAGATATATGAAAATTATAATAGTACGATTTCTAATAAATGTTTGCTCTTCATACTTACACAATCTTAATGTATACCTGTGTAACATCGGAATATTTATACTTTGTCAATGATTCTCCCCATTGGTTCTTAAAATATCACAATTGTTGTAGGGCAGAGGGAAAAGAGCTCAGGTTTAGGACTCAGAAGAAATGCCGAGTTCGAACCCCAATCTGTTATGTATAGGATAGTATTTGATCTGCTTAAGCCTGTGAGCCTCAATTTCCTCATCTAAAAATGGAACGATTAATGCCTACTTTGGTAAGATTAATGCAAAGCCCCTGAGACAGTGTTTGGATTTGGGGGAGGCGGCGGGGTGGAGTGTGCTGAGGAGAGAATTTCTTTTGACATTTGAAATCTACCATATTTCAGGTCTGGCTAAATTTATTAATTTATTCATTTACAAAATATTTACAATGTACCTTCTATAGCCAAACGTTGTTCTAGATTCTGGAGATACAACAGTGAACCAGATAGGCAATACCCTGGGGGCATCAGCCAGCAGGTGCTACTGTCCCCGAGGATACACTCAGTGAAGATGGTTTTACATGTATTAGAGAAACTGCAAACTGGACTCAGCGGCTACTAAGGGTACAAACTGCTGCTGCCAGAGTAAAGAAGCATTGTTGGGACGACACTCTGGGAATCAGAAGTCAAGCAGGAAGCAAGTCCTCCCTCCTCCAAACGCTAGGCTCCCTCTAGCGCCCCCTATTGGTGGAGTGAGTCTAACAGAGAGCCAGCTAGCAAAGCAGAAATGGGATTTGCAGTCCCAGACCCAACATCATAAAGCAAAGCGTCAAGGGTAGATTTGGATCTTAAAGACAGTATTTGAATAACTGACACAGATACATCCTGAAGAAGCTAATCACTTGGTTTCCTTTAATTTCAAGGCAAGGTGAATAGGCTTCGGTCTTTCTATGCAAATTTGGGAAGGACACTTTCCAACTACTGCTTAGAAATCTAAACCGTTTACTGTGAAACACCAACTACTCAAAACAATGCACACGTGGATGGTTTATTTTGTTTTTCCAAGGGAACATCTGTCTATGAGTCTGCTTATTCTGAAGTATTTTAATATTGCAATAAATGTAATCGAATGGCGTGCAGGGAGAGGAGAAGAGAGTGAGGGATTCAGAAGGTACGAGAGACATAGGGAAAGAATTGGGGATGAAATTTGGAAAATAACAGCTAAGAAGCACTTTAGGAGGAGAAGCAAAGTCTCTATGGAGGATTTTTCTTAAGTTTTACGAAAACTTAAGGAACTAGTGCAAACACTAGTCTAATCCATCTCTCTACAAAATCTTCAATCAAATTTGCATCACTCACAAATGTTTTGTGGACCTGGGTTTTATTATTATTATCATCATCATCGTCATCATCATCATTATTAGAATAGGTAACATATACATTGGTATAGAAGACAAAAGGACAAAAAAGCATATTATAATAATTAAGTCTCATTTCCACCCCTACCTTCCAAGGTAAAGAATAAATATAATGGCAGATGAACTGTGTCAGGGCTCATTCTCAGAAAGCACAACTCACATGATTAGAACAAGGAGCATCAATCTAGATATTAAGTGCCGTACCAGATCCACTGGGAAGGCGCACAAAACAGAACCTGGGCTGCATTTCCAGGAACACCTCCAAAAGCCCCAATACAGAATTAGGCCACCAATAAAGCATCTATCTGCTGCTCACAGAGTCAGGAAATTACTGACTGCTTAATGCCCCACATTTGTCACAATCTTCACCAAGTGGGGCTAGACAATGGCACCTCTCCTACAATTGCTGTAGGGAAACCAAATTGCGCCCCTCTGTGCTCGCCAGCACAAATGGCAAGAGCGGCTTCCAAAACACTTAAATTTCAAGCAGAACTGCAAGGGCAAGAGAATCTATGCAATGTAGACTTTAGCCTTCCCACTTTTGAAAGGAGTTGGAATGGGTGCCGAGTGAGCCTCTCCAAGGGCCCACCGTGGTAGAAATACTCTACATGATAGCAAAACATGTGCAAGTCTCTAGAAATCAAAATTGTATGGTACAAGCAGAAATTTCGAAATATAGCGAAAAAGGACAAAGTCAGAATCTAGAAAGACACTCCTTAATATATGAACATTTAGTAAAGGATAAACATGGCATTTTGAAGCAGTGGAGAAAATATAACTGTACTCTGATAAGAATGTTTTTTAATATGTCACTGTGTTCTTTTTTTTCTTCCTTATATTTGAACTTCTCCCAATTCAGCTAGTGACTGAGAATTGTTTGAGCAAAAATGCAAAGTGAAAGAAGGATTCAGTGTTAGGCAGAGGACTTATAAATGAGGAGGTTTTAGCCCACCTCAGAAAGAGAGGAAGGAAAGGAACGAGATGGGGTGGGGGAGGGGAGGGAGGAAGGGGGGAGGGAGGAGGGAGGAAAAGGAGGGGATATGGGAACAGGAAGGATGGTGGAGAGGAGAAAAAGTCATGAAAGCCAAGATTTATTGAGAATTAATTCCATTATCCTAAAGATTGCCTTATAAACCAAGGCTTGACTGGCTGAGTTTATAATTTCCAAAATCCAAAGGTAAAGAAAATTCAGGGGTTAATACTCACCTAAGAAGGAGGTGAAATGTTTCTGACTAAGAGAGGAGGAGGAAAGAAGCCAAGGAACAGTATTAGACGCTCTCAGGGTCGGTAAAGTGGAAGATAGGATCAGAAGGAATTCCCAAGGGGAGCTGTTCCCTTGGCATAGCCAGGGGACACTGAAAGCCTCTCGGAGGAGCCTCACATTCAGCAGAGCGCTGCATCTGGAAGAGCCCAAGAAAAATGACTGAAAGCAGCCTCTTTGTGGCATGCAAACTGTAGAACATGGCAGGGAATGCAATGTGGGGTTCCTGAACCCCCAGTAGAGGTTGTGGAAAGATACCTCAAAACTGTAACTAGTGAGAATCAGCATTAGGAAGCTTGAGGGAAATGCAATGAATGGCGGACTTTCATTTTTTACTCTATACTTCTGTAGTTTGGATATTTTTTCACAGTGAATATATATGTTATTACTTGTATAATTAAAGGTAAATTTTTGATTTTAAGAGAAAAATCAGTAAATACAGGAAAACATAAATGGTGAATTTAAAATCATACATAATCCCAGCTTTCAGAAATAATCATTGTTCACATCTGATGTAGTGTTCCGGTATCACCTAGAAACATACTTTTATATAAAATTACAATTGTACTGTCATATTGTTTTATAATCTATTTTTTCTTAACGATACGACATATCATGAACATTTTCTCACATAATTGGAATTCTGATCATTATATTGTCACCTTTGGATTCAAACTTTTAATAAAGTCTTGAATATCCACACTTTTTCTCATACAGCACTACATGAAGAAAGCATTTTCCCATTAAATAACTCTATAGCATATCACTATATTTCGAATCATAATTTATTTCACTAACTTCCTATTCTTGTAGTTTAAGGATTTGATGGGGAGGATGTAGCAAATAAAAGCAATGCTGAAGGTAAGTCCTTTCATACATCCGTAACTATTTCCTATCAATAAATTTCTGTAAGTGGAATTATTAGGTTAGAACCAGGAAAAATCTTAGACTATTTAATACAGATTGTCAAGTTTCTTTACAGAAAAGTTTGAACCAATTCTCACCTACACCAGTATGAGAAAGCTCATTTCTGTATTTTATACTGAGAATTAACATTGTAATCCTACAATGGGACCCATGAAAACAATGTCTCATCTATGCTTCAGTTTTCATGTATTAATGATGTTAAGCATCTTTATATTTTCCTATATTCACTAGCAGTTGGTATTTCTTCTCTTGAGAATTTCCTTTTCATATCCTCGTCTTCATTTCACTTGTGGAGTTGGAAGGTTTTATCATTCAGGTACTTATAAAAGAATCATCTAATGGACAAGCTAAAGCTCTAGTTTCAAGGAAAGTACATGTTTCTCACATCAATCCTGTAACAAACACCGTAACATTAAATGTGAACTCAGTAAAACTTTCTTCAGGAACCAAAGAAAACATGATCCAGGCACACTGCTTTACAGCGATTTAATGGCACAAGTCTAGCTTTTCGTGTTTTTTAAAGCCAATGTCATAAGCATTATCTCATGTAATCTTCTCCTAACTCTACAAGTAGGTACTGTTAGGACCCCCTTGTAGCAGATGAGGAAATTTAAACAAAGAAAGGATAAAACTCTCAAGGATAGTAGGTTATGTGACCAAGATATTTTCTATGTCCTTAAATGATTCGAACTGTCTCTTTTATTGACCAAACTTTGAGCGTTCTTCAAATTACTGCATGCATCTGCTTGTTTCCCTGGCTAGAACATCACCACCCTCTCCACCCCAGTGAGGCCCATGTCTTCATTCTTCCACTGCTTCTCCTCATCCCTCCATTTTCCTCTCCCCTCACTGGCAAATATACTTCACTGCTGGGGCCACAGCAAGAAATGGGCAACCACTTGGTAATTTTTCATACTGATCAATGGAATTCTAATTCTTGCCATTAACTGGCCAAAAAGATCTTATGAATCACCTAGTCTGAGCCCATATTTTATACCCCACTCTGCCAGGGAAATGGCCACGTGTCATGAATGGGCAAACAGAGGCACAATACTTCTCTCTTTTTTACTACCCTGTATTTCTTTGGGAGCGCTAGTTAGATCAACTTGCCAGTTGGCAAATTTTGACATCATAGGTCCTAAGGCTTTCCAAAGAGTCAGCTAAAGATAAAGAGTCCCTCTGTATCTTGGTTACACTGACCTAAAACATCAGCCTCCAGTTCAGCAGGTACCTGATACTGTATAGTGATAGGGACGGTGACATTAGTAAGTGATCAGGCTTCTAAATCTGAGAGACATCACATGGTCCCATATTACCCGGCTTTTAAAATGCAACATTAATGCATTAAGGTCAAAGTTATGTATCTATTACTGGCCTTTAAATTAGAAGTCTGAAAGAAGGTTACAAGTTGAAAATAGAGTAACTTGTTCTTATGGATATTTTACTTTTTTGAAGTAGAAAGTAAAGAATGCAAAAAGATCATGGAAAAATGACACTATTTTTTTTCCTATGCTACAAGTCTTAGAAAGTTTTCCAGTTTGCATTGTGATGAGTTGCATTAAAATACAGGCAAGAAATACGGCAGACATTTTAAGTGGCCATCAGAGTTCATGGTAAACCATTCATAAATCATTCATCCTGTCTTCTCTTGGGTACTGCAAAATCACCAGATGTTTATCCATACATAGTCAGTACAGCAGGCAATTGCAGGAACTCAAAAGGAGCAAAGTACTAACGTGGAACAATAGTACCTCCTAATATGATCCATTTTATTAATTAAATCACAAAAGTCATTTGAGCCCCTAACATAAGCTGGTGCTGGGAGGGAATGCTCCTCCCCTGCTCCTGACCCTTCCATGTTGAGAACACTCAGCTAGTATAACACCCTTGGCCTCTCTCCCCTGCTTACTCACCCCTGAGGGGAAGTGGAGTGACAGCTGCACTCAGACACTATATCTGTCGTTTTCTTTGGCAGTGAACTGTCCATAAGGTCTGGGAGTTTTCTCTTGCTTTCCCATGATGCAAGTTTTACCTAGGAAGTTTCTCATGGTGTGGGGAGATCTACCCCAGTCCCACACAGCCTGTATCTAGATGATTAAGTTGACATCATTTTGGGGATCTGATTTCAGAAACCCACTTGACTCTCACAATAAGTTATATTCCCTACACAGTGTTTATCCTAATATAAACAGCATTTTGGCCTCCCATTTGCTGCTGTTCAACTTATATCTTAATTTGTCATAAACCCAGAAAGAAGAGGAGTATATACTTTGTTCGATGCATTATTAAGAGCTGCAACATCTCATGGACTGGGAATCAAAAATTCCCATGCTAAAAATCAAGCAAAGGTATAGAATTGGAGAGGGCAAAATATTCACTCAGAGAGACTTTTGGCAGAGCCAGGAAATGTGGTCATGAGTCTTGAGCTTTAATAGGTAAGCAAGGCATTTTGATCCTAGTGCTTTGTAAAGGTCTATATTAAACCAGCTTTAGCTGCTGTGGTCTGGCCAATGGGTAGGAGGCTCTAAGCCAGTAACATGCTATGTTGACCTTGATGGGTTACCACAGCTTATTACAGCTTTGTCTAAAGGCTAAAGACTGTTTGTCCAGTTGCAAGTCATCTCAGATTCTACAGTGGTGCTTAAGTACCTGTTAATATGGCATTTATTACAGAAGGGGGCTATGTTTGAGGAAGTTTCAATATAGTCACAACCATGGACTAAAATACAACCTGATGCGAGTGCTGCTTAGGAACTTGAAAATGAATAAAAATTTGTCATGTGTGGTTCTCTCTGTTTCTTGATTACACAAACTCAAATCACTAGCCTCCTAGTACCGCAGCCACCTGATACTGTATAGTGATATTCGGGATGCATTTATCGAGCACTTATCATGTGTCAGGCCCCCCACCAGGAATACGAAATACAGAGATGAACAAGATAGAGCTCCCTGAGCTTATGGTGCCCCCTCCCAAGGGCCATCACAACACAAGATGCTAAGCCCTACAGTCGAAGGCGGCGTGCAGTGCTACGAACTGCAAAGGTACCTAACACGGACTTAGTGGGGGAGAGGTCGCTCAGAAGCCTTCCCTGGAGAAGTGACATCTTCCCTGAGTCCTCGAGGACTGGAAGGAGATAGCTGGCAAGAGAGGGGCAGAGATAGAAAGATTACTGAGGAAGAAGGAGCCACCTTTTTCTCTGAGGAGATGAATGCAGGGAATTGTAAATAATCTAACTAGAGGGAAGGGAGGTCACAGAGGACTGTCAGGAGAGAAAGATAAACAGGGAACAAGAAAAGAACTGGAAGGATGTTAGCCAGGAAGTGACAAAATTATCTGCACATCTTAGAAAGAGGACTCTGACCACAGAGACGCAGGGTGAAGGCTACGGACACACTAAGGCCAAGTGCCTGAAGGGTGAATAAGCGGAAAGGACTGATCTGAGAGCCACACCGCGGTTGGAACTGACAAGAATTAGTGGGTGATTGTGCTGTGCATGGATGGGGCTTGTGAGAAGGACGGAGGTGACAGCTGAACGAAATAGATATGTCGATGATAATTCCTAGGTTTCTGATTTCATAAACTGTGAGGCACAGAAATGCCACTGATTGTCACAGAAACTAGGGGAGGGCTCATTGCCCCCACTGGGGTTTTAAATGCTCAGTCCTTGGGGTTGGGACTAAATAGACATAGGAGACAACTGGCTAATAATAATAATAATAATAATAATAATAATAATAATAGCTAACAGTTCAACTCTCTCTGTTAAAATAATTAGTGTAACTAGCTGCTATGGTCTGCTAATTTCTTTGTGTCCTCAAGAAATTCATGTGTTGAAATCCTAACCCCAAGGAGATGTTTTTAGGGGGTGGGGCCTTTGGGACGCGATATAAAAGCAGAGGCCTCGGGAATGGGATTAGTGCCCTTATGAAAGAAACCCCAGATAGATGCTCTCCACTGTGTGGAAGCAGGCCCTCCCCAGACACTGAATCTGCCTGTGCCATGATATGGACTCCAGTATTGTAAAAAATAAATGGTTTTTGTTTATAAGCCACCCAGTCTGTGGTATTTTGTTACAGCAGCCTGAACAGAGTAATACACTAGCTAACAGTTATTGAATGTTTACTACATGCCAGGCCTTGTGCTTAGAGAAGTAACTTACCTAGGATTAAACAGCAAGATAGTATACTACTGATCCCAAACCATGTTATTCTAAACTCTTTGCTTTTAGAAATTTTGCTCTACTGTTTCCAACCACTTCTGAGACTAGGGCACCAGAGTAAATCATTGTGTCTTTGTCTTTCCCAATTAAGGACCTCACTGAGGATGTTTGCTACCCTGTCAGTCTGCTTCATATTGTAAGGAGATTTACCTTTAAACAAAAGTTAATGAAGAAAAAGCAAATAATAATAATAATAACCTAATAAGGAAGTAGTAATTTGTGCATTGCCTCAGAAACCCTTATGTTTGACCTAGAAGTTAATATACTCCAGCCCAAAAAAAAGTGGAGCACCATGGAGAGAAGCTTTAAAGAAAAAGGTAGAAATCAACTTTGGTGTCTTTGGGAGAAAAAGAAAAAAAAAACATTTGCTGATTTGGCTGTAACTCCAAATCTTTACGTATCATCAGGTCTATAAGTGACCCAAGAAGATTTGTGTCTTTCTGTTTTACATATCATTTGTACCAAGCAATGATTTCTGTGTCAGCCCATCACTTTTTAGAGACTAGGAATAGCATCTGCATCCCACATCCATTTTCATTCTCCTGACACCACCTAGAACATAGCTCTCTTTTCTAGCAGCACTTGCAAAAGAATCACTATATGAAATACAGAAAGGAGAAAAGGTCTGTGTTTATTTGCAGATATTTAAACTTTAAAATGGAAAAGAAGCAGCAGGAAATTTTTCATTCATGTTTATCAATTACTAGTGAGTTCTGGCAACAACTCTGAGAAAATCATTTTCTACTCAGGTGGCTTTATCAATTTAAATAATTCTTTATTTATCATAATTTCAAAAGGCAATAAAAGCCAGAACAAAATAATGAAAGTGATGTTAGTTGCTCAAATTGTATCTTTCTAACGTGTTTCCTTTTCTTTGAACATGCACTTCAAATATGCAACTGTCAAATGTCTAAATTACATCAGGAAACCTGATGTGACAGTGTCCGATTAGCCAGATTGTCGAGAATTCTGCTCGTGGTCCCAGCCGTTACGACCTCTTGCCTAGATCAGAGTAATTACTTCTAAATTGATGTCCCAGCTCTTAAAATTACCTCCCTATAGTCTTCTCCCCCAAAAGCAGCCTATTCATTCTCCTTGCTGTACACTGTTACGTTGTTGAAGATATCTTAATTTATGTATCCATTCTACTTGATAGGCATTTGGGTGGCTTCTTGCTAGGGTAATCATCCAACTCATGGTTTCGATAAGCTTACAGACATAGTTTAGTTAGCATATCCTGGGAGTGAATTTGCTGAGTCATAGGGTATATATATATGTTCAGCTTCAGTAGATATTGCAAATAGTTTTCCAGAGTGGTAATTAACATGACATTTTTATTTTGTTTACCCCATTTTGTATTCCAATCAGCCTTTTACACACATTCTGTTTTTTTCGTACATTTTTCTATGTTTAACAATAAATAAAAATGTAAAAAATATATAATAGTTCTGAAAAAAGGAAAGATTCTTTATCACTGAGGATAAAGAATAGTGTGTTCCAGACTTCACAGGCATTTCCATTCCAAAGCGTGCTGAGTGATGGTGCATTGATGGGGAAATGGGCAGCCACATACCACAACGTTTTGCAGTAAACACACTAAATAGTCCTGGAGAGTTTGTTTATAAAATAAGTCATGTGACAGTAATATCTTATGAGTAACTTGTGATTGTCTTTGTCATTGATTGCTTCACTCCATTAGCAAAAATAACTGACTTTTGATCATTATCCTAAAGTTTGTTCTCATTCATGTCTAGCTCTACCATATGTTTCAAGATGTCACAGGTTTAAATCAGAAAGGTTTACTTTGATGATATGGATTTGAAAACTTTGTTTCTTTGCCCCTGTTGTCCTTGTTGTGACCCTTTCGGATTCTACTCTCAGTATTTCCTCTTTCGTGGAGGCTTCCTCCTTGAGAGGTACACTTGTTTAATAGTTTTAAGAGTTCCTAAGGCCTAGTACCTAGACCAACCATTATCGGACTTTCCCACAGTCTATTTATATTCATCCATGAACTGAAGCTGCAAAGGACTCTCTCAGCTTGCACTGAAGACAGCAGCAACATAAAATGAAAGGAACTTGGGACATCGTATGAATCAGGGTCCCCGCAGGAAATAGCTCAGAAGAGTTAAAGAAAGGCAACTGACATGAGTGGACAAAGTTAAAGGGTCTAACAAAGGATAGCGAAGCAACTGGGACTAAAAACACTGAGAAATTGTCCTTATGCTCAGGTCTGAAAGGAAAAGAGGATTTATCAGCAAATGTGGCACTTGGTGGGAGCTACAGTCATGGGAGAGGGGCCACAGGTAGAAGCTAAAACAGCAAACACCTTGACCTCTCCTCTCTCTCCCAGTGGTGCCTCTCATTGGCAAAACCCACTGGAAGCCACAGGATAAGGGGGGTTATGTGACGCAGTCTGTAAGAGCACAGGGCAGAGTGAGTAAGGCAGAGAATGGGTGGGGTGGAGCAAGTATGGATTACCCAGCAGCATCCTTGAGTCGCTGCCTGGAAGGGGGCCGCCCACGTGAGCAGAGAGCAGTCTGACCAATAGTACATTAGTGTTAGTGTGTGTTAAGTGTTAATCTGTTAAATCTCTAAGATTTATGGATTGTTTGGTCCAGCAGTTAACCTACTCTAACTAATATATCCAGTCTATTTAAAGTTTCACATTATGCCTTTTATATCCAAATTGTTTTTCTAAAACTATCAGGGAAAATATATAACGATCCACAACAAACGTAAATGATTCAATTTTCACAAAGATATTTAACATAAATTGTTAATAATTCTACCTTGAGATTGCAAATAATTACTCTGCCTTTAGATGTTCCAAAGAGCTGCTTTTTATAATGACAGCTCAAAATGGAGGAGATTGGTGGGAGCGGGGAGGGTTAAATTTTGCATTTATTCTTCAAAATTAGAACATAAGCAGAAAATACCATGGGGAAAAAAGTCAAATGAATACTATTAAAGGTTGCACACTCCCTTTTCAACCCACCTCCTTCCTTTCAGTCCTGCTCTCCCTCCCGTTCCTTAATTGAAGTGCCCATTGTTCTCAAACTAGCCCTTGCTATCCTGGAAATCCACTGTTTCTCCAACAGACTCTTTTCACTGTCCACCTCCTCCACCCCCGCCATGCTCCAGGCCTCCTCAATTTATTGAGACATCACCCTTGGGCCTTGCTAGGTGAGTGATTAGCTACCTCGATAACTGTGTTCATTCATCTATTCACTTACAGAAATAAAATCACTGGGCACCAACTAAATGCAAGGTAAATTCTAGATGTTAAGACCAAAAAAAATGTATTTTTTCAAGGTCCCTTCACAAAATAAATTATAATGTAGCAATAGAGACAAGACATGGAAACAGATATAAGGCATAAAATGGCCAGTGACATAAAAGAGGCACAGATCAAATCCTATAGGACTTTAGAAAAAAGGAAAGGGAAGCTGGCACCTACTATGCTCTAAACACTAGACTAGGTAGAATGCATACCTTAGCTTACCTGTCTTGCATATGGCTAATTTTTTCTTGTCTTTCAGGAATCCATTCAAGTGTCACCTCACTCAAGAATCCTTCTTTGACGCTTACCCTGCCTTTCCTCTATGCTCCCACAATTACAGCTTTAGCACATCATAAGATAATTGCGAGTTTATTACCTATATCCCGGATTACAGAAGTACCCGGAAGTGGGGGATGAAACTTTGTCTTTGTACATCTTCTACGCCTAACTCTAAATCTGCTGCACACCAAGCCTTCAGTGACAGATGGGTAGAAGGAAAGAAGGAAGGAAGGTACTATTAGAGCATTAGAGGAAAAAAAGAATCACGTGAGCTCCATGAAATCAGGAAAATAGAAGGTAGGCTCCAGGAATTGCAGAAGTCCAGTTGGATTGTGTTGAAAGGATGTTGGCAGGAATGTGGCAGGTGACAAATGTTGAAAATAGAAGATGGAAAGCAGCAGGGTTTTGAATGTTAGGCTTAGATAGCTGAACTTATGCTGTAGATAGTGGAGAGCCACAGGGAGTTGATGAACAGGGAAGAGATGAGGTCAGAGCTGTTGTTTAAGGAGACTAATCTGACACTTAGAATATCTTTCCCTTTTTGATAATATATTCAGTTTCTATCAGAAATTTTCTTTGTCTTAACACAAAGGAATTAATCTCATAGTGTAGATTTGAATGGCCCTGATAAACATTCTTTTTTCTAAAGTAGCTCAAACCTGTAAGTGTTTAGGTCAGCCTTGAATAAAGGGCTGTTTTGCAATTTTTTTTTTCTTTCAAGCAATTAGTCTTTATGCTACTCCCTGAAAATAATGAGGCAGCATCCTGAAATTAATCTGAGCTGTTCCCTGAGGCCCAGCACATAGTTACCAGCAAATGTTTACCCACAGCAGGGACTCTCACTTCAATATGAGATTCTCTTATAAGGCAAAAATGTGCTGATAGAGATTCCAGTAATTTTTTTCAATAGACATAATTTTTAAATGACACATTCATCCAAAGAGAAATTATCTTACAATGTTCTGAGAAATGTTTTAATACTTGATAAGTAACTAATTACAAAGAATAAATAAATACTAAAAATTAAGACCATCATCCTTTGACAATCACATATTATTCAATTTATCTGCCATGAGCCAGTGTCTATGACAATGCATGTGTACCAAATTAACAAGTGATAACTTCAGATCATTTTAGATAAAAGTTGCATCTTAAAATTGTAAAGTTGTACAGGTAAACATTAAAGTTAAACCTGCAAGTTCAATTGATATTTTGTTTTTAATAACATTTATTATCTCTGGTTTCCCAAACCTAATGCTGATCAAAAAATAATTACAAAAAACAAAAGTATATTAAGACAGTGTTATTGAGCCATGTGGTATAAAAGTAGATAATGGAGACTTTGATATTGCCCAGATAGCCTTCTGGAATTATCTTTTCAGATACTGTATCTTTCATGTTAAACTTTCAGCAAAGAAATGGATTACTCTGATATTAAACTATTTTGAATACAAAGCAAGTCACTAGACTTGAGCCAGCTTTCACCTGTTCTTTTATTCCCAAGATGGATCATTGAGAATACACAAGCAATATGTATAAATGAACAAGAAAATGACTCAGCAGGAAATTGACTCAGATTCTCATTTTTCTATTGTTTGATACTTTGACAAACCATCAACTCTTTGTCAAAGTCCATCCCTGGGTGGAGTGAAGAGACAAAGAAGACAATTTCCCCTCTCTTCATGCTGTAATGCGGGCTCTTCTCTAAGAATCCTAGAGCTGTGATGAAAGAGCTATAGTTGTTTTGGGAGACAATGGACGAATAGATGCTTTCTCAGAAAGGATCAGGATACCATTAGTCCTACAACAAAGGAGCTTACTTGGAGCTTTGCAGGACCTTGGCGTACACTTCTTATTTAAATTACAGAAAGCTCATCCCCTTTGTCTCATCTGGAATTATCATTCTTTAAAAATCAATCAATAAATTCCCAACAGACCTATTCTACTAAACTAGTCATCATGATTTCTGCTCCCACAAGCCTGCATGAATCTCTACCCAGTTTGGTTAATTGATATTTATAAACATTATTAAATTCTCTCAAAAAAAAAAAAAGGAGCTTTATGATCCTGTTGGATCCACATGGGTATTTGGTTTTTCAGCATTTCCACAAATTCTTTTTTTCCACACATTTATTTCATATGCATATAAATGCATATAGTTCATTTTTAAAGATTCAGATCTTGATGAAAATATTTTTATAGCAGTCTTGTTAACTCTGGAAAACTCAAGGGCAAATATCTATCATTTAATTAATCCTAAAAAATATTGCATTCTGATACTGCTACCGCTGGGGTGATGTGAAATCCAGTGTCGCTGCAGCAGCATGGGGGTGGTCGGTGGTCGTGTAGTGTTGTGTGGTGTGTTGTCCCTCAGTTCTTCCTTGCTAATGCAGCAAAGACTTACAGGTGAACAAGATTTATTGATAGTACATTTTAGAAAGAGACGGGCTGTGGTAAGGAAGGCTGTAGCCCTGTTGAATTTGAGAGGCGAAGAGATAAGACAGCACATTCCAAGAGAGGAGCAAGTTTTCAGCAACGACAGCTGTAACAACACAAAAGTAGGAAGGTCTGTTTATATTTGGGCCATGATGGGAGGTCCTAGGTGATAGGTCTGGGAGATCACCGTGACTGACAGTTGGCTGCTATATAATACTTTGCCTACTGCGCATGTGCTTACTCAGAATTCAATCTGTTATAATTAGATTCATGAACTTCCAGGCATAGTCATGATATTATAATGATGTTATAATGAGGCTGAGGTTGTTGACAGGTTAGGGTAGTACTTTCTGCATTTGTAGCTGGTTTAGGCCAGGAGCTTTTACGGCCTTAGTGCTCTAGGATTTGGGGTCATTTATAACCCTAAAAGGGAGGTGTTTCTGGGAGGTGCTTAAGGAAGGTCTTCAAGAGAGGTTACTCTGGTTACAGAGCTGGGCCTTCACTGCTGTCGCTCATGCCTAATTACCTAACAATACCTGCTCTAGGTAAACTTGTTGTTTTATTTTTGTCATCCAGGTAGTCACTATCTAATGAACCTAATAACTGCTTTGCTGACATCTTAATTTCCTTCATTTTTATTTTTCAAGCAGAAGAATGTTTTGAAGCTCAAATATTTTATTATTTATTCTCCAGGAAACTCTGGAATAGGTAGGCCTTGCCTTCTCTCTGGGAGAAACTTGTCTATTCCCATTATAAATTCAAGAAGAAACTGAGTTTTGTTCATATCTCAATTCCTTCAATATTTTCTGTGTGCTTCAGGGTCCTTTGAAACATAAATTCCTTTTCCAAATGCCATGTTCCAAGAAATTTTATGAGCTGCAATTCTTACCCCAGAAAGAGAAAAGCTGTCTATTCCATAGAGGCATTAACAGAATATAGAAAAAGATGTTTCTTGTTTAATGTAAATTTCTAGATCAGATGTCCATGACATAAAAAAAAGTACTCAAGAGTCAATTTGTTCATGTTTAAAAAAAATAATAAAATAAAATAAGATAAAATATATACCTTATTTTTAAACAAGAGTCAATTTTTTCTACACATCACCTTAGATTATTTGTGCCTATCATATCCTCTACTATACACTCCTTATACCAAAGCATTATAAAATGTTTGAATGAAGTGGTTTATAATTTCAATAGTAACAGGTATTCTAATTCATCATGAATGGTATCTCAACAGTATGAGTTGTATAGTTAAGTGTCTTCAAACAATACATTAACTAGAAAACAAGGGGAAAAAAACAACAGAGAGAAAAGCAACTCGTAAAAATTCGATTGCCAAAAAACAGGGTCTATAAAGAAAATAATCTCAAAACTCACATCTAATTCATGGGATTACATTTTTTTCTTTTCCTCTATGTCTTAGCTGTCTAATACAACAACTTCTAGCCACATGTGACAATTGACACTTGAAAAGTAGCTGGCCAAATTGAGATGGACTGTAAGTATAAAAAACACACTGGATTGCAAAGACTTAATTCAAAAAAATTAAACTATCTCACTAATAATTTTATATTATGATTATGGCCACATGTTAATAGATTATTTGGAGTATAATAAAATATGTTAACTTTAATTTCATCTTTTTCTTTTTATTTTTTAATTTGGTTACTAGAAAATTTTAAATTACCTGCGTGACTCACATATTTCGATTGGACAG
Source organism: Pteropus medius (assembly GCF_902729225.1). Taxonomy (NCBI): domain Eukaryota; kingdom Metazoa; phylum Chordata; class Mammalia; order Chiroptera; family Pteropodidae; genus Pteropus; species Pteropus medius. Next base: position 16,491,209 of record NW_024355205.1, read on the forward strand.
CACTGTTCCATACTAAGGCAAAATGGTGTCTAATATTTCCTAATACCTCCATATCTAGGGAGGAATGATATTTTGATTTCCCTCCTAGATTTCTTCCACTTATAAGTAGATACCAGTCTTCCATACTATCACCACTTCCTTTCCTATTGTATAAGGTTCTAAAGATATGAAGACCAGCAAGATTAATTCCCTACACTTGCACAGCTCTGTCCAGTGGAGAGGCTAAACAAATAAACAGGTACTAGTAGTAAAATTCAGAGTGCTCTATGTTGCTGTTGTGGAAAGAATATTGAAGGGGCATAGGTGAGGGAATGGCTAACTAATTGCCTTGGGAAAATTGGAGGAAGTTTCCCCAGGAAGTAACCATCTGAGCGGGGCTTTTAAAAATGAACAAGAATCTCCCTGGCAAATATTGGGTCAAGGAGATTCTAAGCCAAGGGAATAATATGTGGGACAAGAGAGTATAGAGGAGGCCGTGGCCAAAATACAAGTGGGTGGGGCCCATTCTACAACTACAAAATGGTTTTATAGACATCGACAGAAATCCCCTGACAAAATAATACTTCTCTTACTCTTGCTTCACTCCTTCACACTTACCCAGGGAAGAGCATGTTTCCTTTAGTATGAAGGTAACCAGTCTGCACTGGAATATATCCTGGGTCCTTGGTCTTTGTCAGCACCAAGTGCTGGACTTATGTTTCTCAGCTGCAGAGCTGAGTCCGGTCCCTAACAATACAGAAATCAGAGAGGCCATATGGCATCATAGAAAGAGCCTGAATTATGTGGTGTCTGATAATCTGGAGTTGTATTTTAGCTCTGTCAAATGTCAAACCTTGGACAAGTTATATATCCTAACTAAGTATTAGTTTCCTGGTCGGTAAAAGGAAGGAAATTATTCCTGCCCTATCTCTTTCATAGAGATTAAGCTCATATAACCTAAAGCCTTCAGTAAGTCAATATACCAAGGAAAGTATTATAACAGTCACCATCCACCACTAGGGCTACCCCAGGTCACTTGCCCTTTTATCTCTCCCTCTTTTACCATATGCTGTTCTCAAACAACATGAAATCTACATCAGAGCTCATAACATGGTGACTTTTATCGCCAAGTCTACTGTGGAGAGGCATTTTTTTTTTCTTTCCAATCTTCAGAAAAGTCAAGCACGGAAATTTTCAAAGGCTACCAGCCCCTAATCATTCTTGAGAACAACCTTTCCATAATTTCGTTTATCATCTTTGGATGGTAAGACACAGTTCCCTACCTACCAGGTATGGAAATGAATTTAGAAATGTCCAAATAAACCAGAAGAGTAAAAGGGTTTTACAAATATACATATTCTAATCAAATCTGCTAATGGGATAAGCTGAGAAGAAAGAGTGTGGTATGATTATCATTTTAATTTTAAATAAAAATTTTTTACTTTGATACATTTATGAAGCATTCTTAAATGTGCCTATTAACCCTCGTTACTATGAGATCTTGCTTTTTACAGTTTAAACTCATTGACATCATATGAGAAATGTGTGAAGGGGCGTGAATCCTGTCTAGACTAACCCAGCAACATTCACCCTGACACCGTGTGGTCCCTTGACCCTACCTAATGAGTCTCCTCTGCAATCTTAACACGTCATTGTTCCTCTGTGAATAAATTTAAATCACAATATTGACATGTTCAAATAACAATGAGAGGGTTTTTATTTGCCATATAGCATCCTTTTTATTACCAAAAGAAGTGCCCAGAGAATTTCTTTTAAAACAAAAGGAACCCCCCACCCCATGACATTTAAATTATAACTTAAGTCCTCATTATAAGTTTGCCACAACTTCCTCAGTACCAATGAACACATCTAGCACTCAGAGCCTGGTTTCTAAATTCCATTCTCCAGTAAATGAAACAGACTCTCTGGAGAAATGGCTGGGGCAGAGAAGGTACAAGATGAGCCTGGAACATCTTGGGGTTCCAGAAAGTAATGAAGTGCTCAGAAATTATAAAGATGTGTCAAAAGGAAACAGGAGCCAGCTTAAAGTGGTTCCCAATGGTCAAATCTGGGACATTTTGAGCAACAGAATAAATAAGGATAGTCGTGGATTATTCTAATCATAGAATAGAAATAAATACTCATGAGTCCATATTAATATAAATAAATCAGAAGGATCCATTTTTTTAAACACCACAGTAATAGTTTCAGGCAAGAATCTTTGATGGATGCTAAAATTTGTATGCAAAAGTGTGATGAGAAACAGACTATTTTCAGAGCCTCAAAATATTGCCCCACAAGATAATTCTTAATTACAAAGGGAACATAGTAACTTTACAATAGAAAAACATAGTCATTAAGTGATCAAAGTTAATATTACCAATAATGAGACATAGTAACATCAGGTATTTCCTGACAGGAGGCATAGAAAAGAATATAACATCACTTCTACGGTATTCTTGCAAAAAAATGCATAATCTAAATATAATCATGAGAAAAACTTAGACAAACCCAAATTTAAAAAAAAAAACATTCTAAAAACATCTGGCCAGAATTCATAAAAAATATCAAGGTCATGAAAGATAAGGAAAAAAACAAAGAACTGCCACAGATTGGAAGAGACTAAAGAGACAGAAAACTAAATGCGATGTGAGATCGATTTGAAAATAAAAATAAAAACGTAGATCCAGTGGTTCCAGTTACTGTGGACTCTTGAGCATAACAAGCAATTTGGTGTTGCTGGAGAATAAAGTGCCAAGGGTCACAGAAGGAGCAATAAAATCAGAGATGTTGACAGGGCCTAGATCGTGGAGGGCTGACAGTGCCAGACCAGGGATGCTCATGCTTTATCCTTTATAGGGAAGAGGGGAGTTAACAAAGGGTGTAAGCAGAGGAGCACTCTGATTGGTGTGCATCTTGGTCAGATCACTCAGAAGACTGTGTCCCCACAAGAATTACTGGGATATCAGATCTGAGGCAGGAGATATGAGAGCCATGTCTTCAAGATGTCACCCGATAACCTTTGCCTCCTGGCCTCCCTGGCCTTGCGCGACCCCTCCCACACTGTGTAAAGACTACACATTCCATTTCCCTTGCAGCTAGATATGACCATGTGACTAAATTCTGGCTAATAACATGTAAGAAGAACGTATATAATTTCCAGGAAATATCCCTAAATGGAGAGACACATACACATCTTTGCCCTTCCTCCTTCCGGCTGTTTAGAGTATATACATGATAGCTGAAGCCCAAGTAGCCATTGGAGATTATGAGGTGAACTGACATACTGAGGACAGTGAAATGACAAAATAGAAGGAACTAGATCTGTAAGCCACTCTTTCAGCCCTAGAATGCTAATCTCTAAACTTCATTTATGTGGGGGAAATCTTATTTAAGCACTGTTTTTCAGGAGTTTTCTATCATTTACAACAAACCTAATAATAACTTAACAAATGGAAACTTAAAAATGTCATTTAGGTTACATAAGAAAGCCATTCTTTTAGGTGAGCATGTGATAAAATCCTGTCTATTAAATACAAAAGCAAATCAAAGGTTTTTAAGTATGAATTCTTTTCATGTCAAACTACATCATGAAGTAAAACAAACAAGTTGCTCTCTTTCCAAGGCTCAAAGTCAGGTATATATGCACAGGTATTTCCTAGAATATATGGTCCACGTCCTTCTTCACACCTGCTCAGACCATCCAAGGCTTAAGCCATAGAATAAACAGCTTGTTCAACATTGTCTGTAATTCTTAGCTGAGACACATCCAGATACATATTTTTAAGATCTTCCAACTTCTCCTCTCTGGTACAGAATTTATCAGACATGACATGTAATCTGTCCTCATTACCAATCGTACTCACTCAATGGTCAGTGTTGTATGGAACACTACTCTTCGGCCAAGTGCAGTTAAAAGCAGAACATCGTTTGGATCCTTGCCAGGATGTACATCATAAAGAAATTCTTTTAATCCCGGTATATCAGCTCTTGGGATTGCAAATCCAATACTTCCTCCAAAATATGGGAAATATTGAGGCTTTGCAATGAGGGCTGAGGTAATCTAGGCTTCAATCGCTATCCATGTTCTGTCAGTTACATTGTGGTAAACCATTTCCAGCACAAAAGGACTGAGTTCAATATCAGATGCATAAAGTACAATGATTCTGGCAGTGGATTTCTTTATAGCGGCATAGCTTTTTGCATTTTCTCGTTGGAATAGACTTGGGGAATAGTTTCAGAGAATGCAATACACAGGTTGGCATTCTCCATTTTTTTCTTAAAATTTTTTACTCTGTATTTTCCATGCTCATTGTTAGTTGTGATCGCGCCTACCCAGACCCAACCAAAGTGTTGGATAAGCTTTACCACAGCCTCCGACTGAAACTTATCATTGGCTACTGTGTGAAGGTAAGTTGGAAACTGGTATTTGTCACTAAGAATTGAGCAGGTTGAGGCATAGCCCACCTACGATTGAAAATATTCATGCAGAAGGCAATAGAGAAATCTCAAACTACACCATCTCTGAATATTTATATTGGCGAGGGAGGGAACTTAACAGTTCTCCCTTTATTCTCACATCTTTCCATAGACAAAAAGTCTCCTACTCCTCTCTTGACTCAGCGAGTGGGGACCGTCGCGGGAACACTTTGGGCCTCCTCATCCACCCTTTTCCCACCCCAATCCAAAGGAAATTGGAAGAGCTAATAATTAAGATGATGACATAAAATGCACCACTTTTCACAGGAAGGGTTACAGCATTGCAAAGGAGGTCATTTGCCCTTTTGTCTATGTTCTTCTGAGACTAGGTGTATGGGTCAAGTCATCCAGGCTTTCTCAGATCTAACTTCTCATCCATACAGATGATGGAGTGAGTGGACTCACAGTCTTTTGGCAGGCTCAATTCTCTCCCCTCCTCCCCACTTCTCTCTCTCTCTCTCTCTCTCTCTCTCTCTCTCTCTCTCTCTCTCTCTCTCTCTGTATCTTATCACCACCACTACTTTCCTCTCTTTCTTTCCTCTTCTCTTTTCTTGTTTCTCTCTGCCAGGACTTCTGAGTATTTAGGCCCCAAGATGCGGATTAAGAATGGTGGTAGGAAGCTCCACTTCAACCTCAGGTCTAAGACATGTCCTCCAACAAAGTTACTAGAAGTCCCTCATTTTATAGGCACTGGTCTAGATAAATGAAGAGGTATTTTTTTTTCTCATTTTGCCAGTGTTCCCTGTATGTATTTTCTATCAGTGAGAATTTAAGAATTCAGTACCATGAATTCCTAACAGTCTTACATACATTCCTACTGTACCTTACTCTCACCCTCACTGACTCTACAATGAAGAGCATATGTCACATCCTCCTCAATCTTTCTCATTCCCATCACATGTTATCAATCTACCACCTCAAATAGAACCTCCTACATTATAATTCCATAGCTCCATGACTGTCAGTTTTTTCATAAGTGACACAATATTCCTATTTTCTCTTTTCTCTACTCTTTGTCCTATTCTTATTCCATTGGCTAAAGTTTCCTTTCTTCTTTGGAAACTCATAATCAGTAACATCAAGGAAACCATATGTAGGAAAGACTTCATTTAAGAAGTAGAGACACCCGATTTTTAATTCTGGCTACATAATTCATTAGTATAAAATTGTGTCCAAGTCACTTAAACCTTCTGAACTTCAGTTTCTCTACCAATAAAATCAGGGTAATGTTATCTACATATTAAATATATTAAGTATACTTAACATATACTCAGTATAGTATAAAGAATTATATACTTATTATATAAAATATATGCTGTACATTACAACAATTAATATACTCAGAATATTAAGTGAAACAGCAAATGTGTAAGTGTTGCATAAAAGAATTTTTACCATTTTACTATGAGGATTTAAATGAGAAAATCTATTTGGGGGTTTCTAGTTGGCGTCTGGGCCACAGCTGTCATTCAGTGGAAGACAGGACTCAAAGCAGCAGCAGTCTGTCTCAGCATGAAACCCACACCTAAGGTGTCAGCTGTGTCACCTGACTCCTCCTCTTGGTTCTGTTTCTCAGTATTTTCCTGTTCCTTCTACATTTGTATTTGCAGCTTTGAAATATTATGTACACTTTACAATATAAGAAATACTATGTAAATACTACTTTTTATAATTATTTCAAATTCCCCCATCACACAGTAACACAAATAAGCTTAATTATCATTCACATTAATAAATCTTGACTATTGATAATTCAATGACCCATCCTTAGATATAATTATAGAGGTTTATATTTTCTTAATAATCTGTTCTTCCTATATCATCTATTCTTAAGTTGAAATATGTCACTGTCTGAATTTAAAATAATCCATAAAGTTAGCATCCCAATATACTAGCCATCTTGTGCAATTCTCAGGCTCATTTCAGTATGTTAGTTTATAGAGCAGTAGAGACAAGAAACCAAACGAGTTCCTTATACCATTTATCAATCGACCAACCAGTATTTCCCGATCACCCACTCTGTGCTTCACCCAGTGCTCCAGTGGGTAGCGCCTAGTGCGATGTTAACATGCAAACCACTGGATCAAAACCTCAAGTCAAAAATTAAAGCAGCAACCTAAGGGACGTAGAAGAGTCTGAAATCACCTCTACACAGGCTTGAAGTCACACCTGCGGAGGCAGGACTGAACAGAGGAATTAGCAACAGCAGCAATATCATCATCCCTGTCTGTCTCTGCAACTTACCCCAGCCTCACCTGAGCACCTTACTATTTGCTGCAATTCCCACAAATATAACTTGTGTGTTTTTATAAACTAGTACCCCGCACAGTAATTTGAGATACCGGAGGTAAATAATATAACCCTAGAACTCTTGAAGCAGAGACTGATAAGGACAACTCACCTGCTCCAACAATTCCTACTGCCAGAAATGCTCCAGTAGCTTCCAACGTTGGGCTTGTTTTCTTCCTACCCTGTGAGGAATACCAGAGCTGCTTCCACAGACTATGATAGCCCAGAGTGATGCTGGGCAAAATATCCTTCCTTTCATTAATCTCCTTGATCCTGTGAATCACGATTTTCATCCAGTGGAATCCCCAAAAGTTAAACTTGAAAAGGAAATATTTTTGTAAAGCTTTTGTCAGTGGACAGATCTTTTTTGGGGGGTGAGGAGGGGAGGGCGGTAAAGCACCTTTTAGCTGGGGTTGGTGCTGACAGCATTTTGCCAAAATATCAGGAGGTACTTCACTTGCCTGAGCATGTTACTATTTCATAAACCATACTGCAAACTTCAAGGCTTCACATGTGGCTCATATTCATTATTGATTGGTTTGGGTTGGGAAGTAACTTTTAGGATGTTGTCTTCCTCTGTGTGTGTGTGTGTGTGTGTGTGTGTGTGTGTGTGTGTGTGTGTGTGTGTGTACTATATCTTTCATATGATGTAATCTCCCTAAACTGCTAATTATCTCTTTTCACAAAAAATGTTCCGATATTCTCAATTCTCTCCGCCACACAGGGCACTTATTAACCCCTCAAGATATCTTCCCCATTCACTGGAAGTCCCTGGTGTCATATGTCTCTCCTTTCCCTCCGGTTTACCTTTCTATATGTTTCCCTTGTTTTCTTCTGGATGTTAATTATAATAATAAAAATTATGTAAATTCATGAAAATAGTTATAAGACTATATCAAATCAGTACATAAAATTTGTATAGACTATATATGACTCCAATTTAATAATTTTTCTGCCATGAAAATGTTAATGTTGAGAGATTTTTAATGGAAAAATAATTGCTTCCTACCATTCTCACATATAACCATGAATAAGATGCCTCCTCCTTTCTACTCCCTAGCCATTAAATACTTCTTTTGCAGTCTCTCAGCATATTTTTTTCAATTTCTTCTCCATAAAAAAATAACTTCCTAAATCTCTTTCTTCCCAGTTTTATCCAAACTTTAACCTATTTAAAAGCACCTCGATATGTTTTCCTCTTAAAATCTTCTGTAGCTATAGTATCTAATTCTATATCTTCTACTCAATAAATATATATTTTTTAATTTTATTCCCTCTTACTTCACCAATCCAGAGGGACCATCTGTGAATATGCCCCTTCTACCTTTGCCTAGTCCTCAAATTATCCTCGTCTTGCTTTTTCTCTTTTGCACTTCCTTTCCCAAATGGCCTTCCTTTGGTGATAAAGTTTAAATTGTGCAGTGCCTACTCCAGACATTGCAGCTTGGATTAATTTTTTTAAGCCATTTGGATTAATTTTAATCTCTTCTATTCTGATTTTGCTGAGATGTGACCATAAAGGCTGCATGCTAACTTCTTGGAAGCTGGTCTGGCTTTTGCCTGAGGTTCATGGCATCCCCAAATTTACAAACAATTTATTTTTTCATCCTTGGGAACATAGAATTGGAGTTTTTCTTCCTTTTCTTCCCCAATAACATTTTTAATTAAATGTCTTGGCAGATTAGATGCAACTAGATTAGAGTTCTCCTCCATGTCTCTTTAATTAATTAGTTTAGTTTAGCTTGGTTTTTCTTTTGTTATGTACTTATTTAGTTCCACTAGTGCTAGACACTGTAAATACAATAGTGAAGCAGCTAGGCACTGCAATGTCAAGGTGAAGAAACAGAAAAATAGCCAAGGGATGCACAAAATGATAAAAACAGTGATGAGTAGACAAAGTGGCCATGAGGTACAAAAGAGAGGCACCTCACCCTGGAGGATTTAACAGTCAAACTGAGGCTTGAAGGATGACATAAAAACAGGGAATGAATGCTGCAGGCAGAGAGAACGGTATGTGTGAAGACATGACAAAAAAGAGACCATGAAACATTATAGGAATGAAAAGGTCAGTACATGTGGAAGATAGAGTAAGAGTGTGTGTGTGGCACAGGGAAGAGGAGACTGGAAAGCCAGAAAGTGCCAGAACATGAAGGGCTTCATTATCCTAAGATAGTTGGTTTCCAAATTTACACAGGTGGCAATATGAATTAGCATACACATTTTTGAAGTAAAGATAGCACTATCTTTTTAAGGGTAATATAGCAATACATTTCAAGAGCTAGAAACATGTTCACCTGCTTTGCATCAATAATTCTATCCCTGAGAATTTATCTGAACAAACTGTTCTTTTCAAAGGAAAAAGCTATGTACGCCCCAGACTGTTCATCACAAAATTATTTATGATATTAAAGAACTTACATGCTCAGTGATAATAAATTATGGTATATTGACTTGAATGGAACATTTTTCCCTCATTAAAAAATGATAATTACAGAAATTACACAGCAGCATGCATGATACTAAGTGAAACAAGCCATATACAAAGTTGTTTCCATAGTATAATTAAAACTACATATAAATTATATGAACATTTGGATAAGTATCAACAGGGGAAATTTTTAAATGAGCACAGGATAATAACGGGAAGGGTGGGATCTGTGGTGATTTTCCTTCATTCATTGATTTCCATTATGAAATTGACAGTGTTGTACAATGTATACCTTTTCTCCTCCAGAAAATTTCTCTTAATCCTAACTTTCTTATGATCAACCAAAACAAGAATGAAAATACTTTTCCTCTTTCCACTTCATTGTCTTCCTCTGCTCTGAACAACATTTTCAAAATAGTAGAAAAGTCGTCCTCTTCTGTATACTGGAGCTACTGGCCAATCGAACCTAGTATCTTCTTAAAAGGTGGGTATCAAATGAGACTTCTCCGAACTCGACTTGAATTTCTCGATCAGTCATAAGTAGAGGTTAATGATGGCAAAATAAAATTACTGTCAGATTAGGCCCAGCTTGTGTCCTGAATACCCACTAGGCCAGGCCACCCATGAGGGCTCTCCTTAGGGAGGGAAAGTTGTCCCATGTGGAGAAACATTAAGAGGCTTGAGTTGGGTACAGATAGACCATTGAGACTGTTGACAGTTATGAGGGGAAAGGAATTATATAGTTCTAATTTTGAGAAAAAGAAATCAAAAATTTTTAAAATATTGAATGTTATTAATATCCAAAATATATAGGTATATTTAGGATGGAGCAAAGTGCTGGAAAAAGTTTTAGCCTGGGATAGTGTAAAGATGAGCAATATGGGTTTCAGTCAAATCAGACTGGGAGACACGCAGAATTCCACAATGATGGCTTGCATTACTGATTCACATGCAAGACAAGAAACTGGCTTTTCAGATGCCCTGGACCACATGAAAGAAGTCTCATACAAAATATCAAAAATCAGAATGTCATCAGAATGTTGTCTCAGCAGCAACACTGAAAGTCAAGAAGTGCTGAAGAAATCTTTTCAAAGACTCCTCGGGCTTCAAGTTAAAGTTGAAGTGGAATAAGCACACACTACTCTCTCTCTCTCTCCCACTGATTATAATTAAATTCCCTGAACAGAGAACATAAAGCAACCACCAGACTACTCTGAAAATTAAATAAGAATAGACATACTAGATAGGGAAATCAAAATACCCCTGATAGTGCGAATTATTTTAAAAATAGAACGGATTTACTTCTCACCGCTATTTCAATCGCAGTAGATATGCCAAATTACTTTATTAATGAAAGGGGTGGGTTTTTATTAAAATATATATATATTGGCTTTTTCATTTAACCTTGCTAGGAAGATAACCTTCAGAAGTTCTGATGACAGGTGAAGAACAAAGTAAGTGATTCCATTTACAAAATATATAGTATGACAAACTCTAGTTTTCATTTTATGTTATGAGGGATCGAATAGTGAAAACTTCTGTGATAAATAACAAACATATTCCACAGTAATGAAGCTATGGGCAAAAACTTTTCTCATCCCTCTTTCCTTTGCTTCACTTTAAGAATGGAAAGGAATTAGAAGGTCAGGAAAGAGGTAAATAGGGACTAACTTTCCTTTCCTGTTGCAAACAACATTACGGTTTATCCAACACTCTAAAGATATTTCAAATATAAAGCATGAAATATGATCAAAGGAAAACATTTGTATCAGTAAAGATTTAATTGTGTAAGTAGTTGCTAAAAATTGTATAGTATACATTTATGATTACCATGCAGCATCATGCAAATGCTTACTAGATAATGTTAAATGCCCAATATAAAGTTGTGTCTATGCCATGGTCACAACTATGCCAAATTTATGGTTGCATTTATATAAAGGACTGAGAAAGAATATAGAAAAATGAAGAAAAAGCTGCTTTGTTATGGTAATAAAATAGTAGATAGCTATTTTCCCTTTTAATTTCTGGCAATTTTTTCATCTCTAAAGAGTATGTGCATGTGTGTACATGTGTGCCACACACACTTTACACCCAGAAATCTAACCCATGTTTGCCTTTCTCACAATGAATTGTTAGCAAATTCAGATTATCAATCATGGATCCCATTTCATGACATGACAATTTGGGGGCGAGGGGAGTAGGGCAGAAGCCTTCCAAATGAAGAAGTCTTGCTATGGACATTAGCTCAGAAATAAATTAGTGTTCCCACACTGTATTTTCACTGGAGGAGAGTTTAATGTAATAATTCACAATAAAGCCGCAACACTACATACTTCTGCATCAGTGCTTGCTTCTTAAAACTTAATGTATACATGAATCACCAGCTCTTGTTAAAAATGCAGATTCTGATACAGCAGACCTGGGATGCAGCCTGAGATTCCACATTTCTAACAGGCCTTTAAGTCATGCTGATGCTGCTGGTCAACAGACCACTACTCTTTGATGAGCAATGTTCTGTATCATACAAAACCTTTTGTCTTTTTCTTTTCTGAGCTACAGATGTGAGAAAAGACCTGCTAGAGATCAGAATTTTCTTGTTTCTAAGCAATCCTAGAATGTCTACCTTGGAGAAACTGAGGCCCAGCAACAGGAAGTCAAATAAATAGTGTCAGAGTCAGGGCTGGCATCACAACTACAGTTCCAGACTCTGACTCCCACACCCAAAACTCCTTCACCCCCACCATCCACGAATGATGTAAAAAGAAGACAAAAATAAGGCTTACTCTTCATATTTTGCTGATACAGGCTCCAAAATAGATTCGTTTGCCAGGATGGTTCTAGAATGAATAGGAAACAGTTTTCTAATAACAAGTGAACGGTTTTTGGCATCAAACTTGCCCAGCAACCAACAGGTCTGCTCTTTCTCTTCTTTGCCTTCAATGCCCAATTCAGCACCCTCCCCCGCCCCCGCCCCACACACACACCAAAAAAGTAAGAAATCCTAGAACCAAGCATTTCTTTCTGCTGCCCATTTCAGTAAGATGAATTTGGGGGAAATGACCAATGTTAAAACTTTTAACAAAGCACCTTGATAGAGGGTTACAGTGAGTGTGTGCCACGTCTGAGTAGACTCTGCTTGTCACTACTTGCCACATAATTGTCACGCTTCGGTCAATTACAGAGCTTCACACTTACTTGCAATTTACAGATCTGGATTAGGAGCTGAGTAGTCCTTTTGAAAAGAGCCTTGTAAAAATTTCTTTTGTGCTTAGCAATAATATATAATGACATAAAAGTGGGTTTTGAATTTAAAATAGCCATTTCATTTTACAGAAATTGTCCCTTTCTTGTGTATCATACATTAACCTCGTTCATTGTCACTTTAGCCACCCTTGTAGGAGCTGTTCTTTCCTCAAAGGTGAGGAAGGGCCTTCTGCTTCATCACAAAGTATTAAAAAAGTGACATCATGCCACGCTCTTCCATTAGGAGTACAGAAAATGTCAAGTAGAAAACTATGAGAGATTTCGACTAGAAGACATTATTTTGAATCTGCGTTTTACCATTTAGAGCAGAAAAGATTTTGTAAAGCTCATTAAGAGTTCAAGGAACTTTTTTCATAAACACTGTGTTCTTTTATTTCCTCTTTGAGGTGAAGCGTTGCCCTCTGCTCACTCTGCTGACCTTGTCACTGGTTCAAACAAATCCCTGAGAATTCTCCTCTCCAAGGCTTCCCAGTCTCCCAGTCTCCCTCTTTGCACCTTTTCAAACATCTTCCCTTGGAGTATAAATTCATATTTTCAGAACACAATCCCATAATATATATCAGAAGCGTGAAAATGTGTATACCTTTTGATCACATGATTTTATTTTGTAGTATTTATCTCAAGGACACAATAGAGATCCACACAAACATGATGCATACAGATATTGAACAGTTTTATTTATAACAGTAAAAAATAGAACTAACTAAATGTACACTATAGGGAATTTCTAAACTCAGTTATGATCTATTCACATGATGAACTACAAAGAAGTCATTTAAATTATATTTTAGAAAATATTTACTCGCAAAGGAAAAGCTCACAATGTGCTTAAAGTGAAGGTAACAGATAACAAAGCAGCATATGTGATTGCGCTCTAAATTTATAAAATTTACCATTATAGCTCTTTCGTCCATATATGTCCATTAAAAGCACTAGAAGAAACTACTGCAAACTGAAATCAAAAGAAGGAAGACAGTTCCTTTTCCCACTATTTTAACAAACTAATTGTTGTCATGTTTTTATGGTCATTTCCAGTCCAGACTGACACCCATACAGTGCTTTTAATTACTTGTTGGCGGTAGATTGTGAGTGATTTTAATCTTCGTCTTTATATTTTTTCATATTTTCCCATGTTTTTCGGCGTTTACATACCCATTCAAATCAAACTTGCCCAGCAACCAACAATATTCTTGTATTTCTTTTATAAACAGAAAAAAATGCTACTGCAAAAAAAAAGTTCCCTTGTTTTTTACAACTTCTCCACACGTGCACACTCAACTCCAATAGCCACGTTCAACTCCAACAGTACCCCCATACTCCCCACACATACACACACACATATTTACCACCCCGGGAACATTAGTATTACCAGTCTCCTGAGTACCACCAACCCTCCACGCAAGCCATTTCCTTCAGCTCATCCCCACCAAAGGATTTCCAGCACACATTTGTTAGTAAAGTATAATCTCTACCTGACCCTAGGGAATCCCAAAAGAGAGGTTCCCATAGCTGCTTCCCAGGTGAAATTGCAGGCCCACACCTCAGTCTCCCCAGGCCAAAGAGGCCTTCACAAGCAAGCCAGTGGATGACACACACCCTTGGCCCCTGACTCAGTAACATCTCAGTCTGTAGAATGTCTGACTGGCTTCAGTCTTCTAAAATGTGGATAGTCCACAGGTTCCTAGGAGAATCTCTTCCCAGATATGCTTCAGAGTCTGGCTTCATCCAAACGCAATGGCATTCTGAGTGACAGACCACCAACAGCCTAAGAACCCATCTCTTGAGCTGCAAAGATTTGGTCATGACCTCCTTGGAACTATTTGGAACTATTCTTCACTCATTTTTGCTCTCCCTTCCTTACCAGAAGGCAACTGTTTCTAAGCAATTAGCCCTCTTGTTGCCAAGGGTGACCCTTGCTCAAAGACATGTTTATCACCAAAGCTGATTTGTCTTAACCCTTCAGGCAAAAGTTGTGGTAGGGACCATAAAAAAGAAATCATTAAAATAGATTAAGTTACATCCATAATAACAAAAACTAGCATTTTTATAGCATTTTACATTTTACAAATTGTTTTCACATACATTATTCTTCCTCTAGGTCAGGTACTAGATTCAGTGCTGAAGAGGCTTCTGCTTTGTGCAGCGGCATCTGGTAACCAGTGTTTTTGAAATTCTCAGGATGACAATAAACTTTGCCAGGGCCGCAGTGATTATGTTCTCCAAATATATTCATCGAAGATGAGACAGGGAATAGGAAAAACATCAGTGCTCTTACACAGAGTTCTTATTAAGCACACAGTGATGGATGCTCAGCAACTCATCTTGCCCTCATAACACCATACAGGACTGCTTTTCTTTTGTTCACTTTACAAATGAAGAAACGTAAGTTCACACGGCTAGCGCGTGCTAACATGCAGATACGGAAGCCCATGTCCTTTCTGAGGCCTTGTGGTAGAGAGAAAGGACATAGACCACGTCCAGGAAGGTAGGTCCTAAATCCAGCCTCTTTGCTGTCTAGTCCCCTCTTCATCTCTTTGGATTGCCAGCCCCTCATCCCCAAACAGGGAACATCAGACTAAATGGGCTTTTTTGAAGTCTGTAGGTCCGAAGGAGTCAGTGATGTCATGTTCTGGGTGAGCCCTTCCAAGGCTCAAATTCATGATAACTTAATCATGCACTGTCAGAGGAAAGAAGCAGGAGCAATTGTTTTGTTAACTATCCAGGCAAGATTGTTTCTTCAATAATACTTTAAATCCAATTACCATTTCCACAGGACTCTGATTTCAAGAACCCCTGATCAAAACAAAAGATACCAGATGAATGTTGCTACAAATGGCCATGGGTATAATATCTGGTACGTCCACATCCAGGTTCCTAGATCTGCATCTGTGAGCTGTAGGTTTTCAGTGCCATCCCACACACACCTTAATCCTCGCTGTTCTCCAAGAGAGCTGGCGAAGGTCAGGATCCCTTCCAGGAACAACAGCACATTCTGTCTAGATGCATGCGTGCCTTCAAGCAAAGGAAAACACCTGAGCCCCTAAAGGTTATGATAACCATCTTATTAACAAAGGACAAAAGAGTATTTAAATGCTGTTATATGGTTTCCAGGAAAAACTCAAACTCCGTATCAACTCCAGGTGAACGCTTCTGCGTGCCTCTGAAAAGCATGAGCAATCATGGCAACTAAAGTGAACTCACGCTCAGTTGCGGTCTCTTGGTCAGGCAAACTTGTCAGATATTACTTGGCTTTTATAGCCCTCTACTTCATTCTCTTAGCTTTATAATCATTTTGAATCCTAGGTACTACTCACGCCATACATCAGACGAATGGGTACACTAATCTACTTCCTTTTATTTCCCATGCAGAGCTCTCCTAAACAGTTGAGAAATGAACATAACACCTAGTTATGTGTGTTTAAATTGCTGTTTTTACTTTACGGTATACATAGACACACACATATACATACATGTATACCAGCTTTTTATATGTATGTCTCCAACAGTTAAAAATATACTATCTGTATTGAATTTTGTGACATTATGAAATTAGGGCTTGCCTATATCTTTATCATGAGAAGAAAGTCTAAAAATAAGTCAGTTTTCATAAATGTATTGTTATGTGAGGTACAAGTTATTGATGAGAGGCCTCGGGGTGTG
The DNA here is from genome assembly GCF_902729225.1 of Pteropus medius. Classification (NCBI taxonomy): domain Eukaryota; kingdom Metazoa; phylum Chordata; class Mammalia; order Chiroptera; family Pteropodidae; genus Pteropus; species Pteropus medius. The sequence goes on from NW_024355205.1 coordinate 16,507,308, forward strand.
TAAGAAGCAGGATTTTGTTTTGTTTTGTTTTGTTTTGTTTTCCTAACACGTCGATACTAACCACTTGTTACAGAACAGCCCCTTGGGTGTCTAGAGAAAGCCCTCGATTATAGCCAAGGAAACAGACACTCAGACATTGTAGACATAAACATTTTAAACAGATTGAGAAAGCCACAGTTACTATCTCTTTTGCTTCATCTATTTCCAGGAAAACAAGTTGACAGCCTGATTAATCCCCTGCCTCTAAATCAGCTGACTTGCTAAGCAACAAACTCTTACCATACACATCCTGAAAACATCCTTTTTCCACGGATGCATCACATGTCACATAGCTATAGTGTGCTGTGGCTGTAACAAAAATTGTGACGATGGTAAGCAATTGACTAGAGCCGGGAACTGTTACCATCACAGTCTGCTAGAGAATAAATATCTATTTTTTAACAAAATTTAAGACCACCTGGCCAGCTTTAACTCTCACATGATGCATTTAACGTGCCCTCTGCTCCAATCTTGCCCTCTTTCCATTTCTGCACTGAAGGGAATTGACCATGCCAACCCCCAGGCCACTTAAAAATATGTTCGCAGCTCTGCTGAGATATAATTTACATGCCACAAAATTCATCTATGTAGAGTGTATGATTCAATAGGTTTTAGCATATTTACAGACTTGTGCAGCCCTCATCACAATCTAATTTTAAAATATTTCCATTATCCCAAAAGGAAACTTCATTTTCCATTCCTCATTCACCACAAGCCCTAAGCAATCAGTCATCTATTTTCTGTCTCTGTAGATTTGCCTATCGCAGATATTTCATACAATATGGAATCATACAATATGGAGTCTTTTGTGTCTGGCTTCTTTCACGTAGCATAATGTTTTGAGGAGTATCTATGTTGTAGGATGTATTAGATTTCATTTTTAAAATATCATTAAGATATTATTTATACACTAAAAAATTCAGTCATTTAAAATATACATTTCAATGGGTTTTAGCATCCTTACAGAGTTGTGCAACCGTCACCACAATCTAATTTTTGAACATTTCATCATCCCCAAAAGAAACGCATATCTATTAGCAGCACTCCCATTATCCTCTGCCCCACCACCCCTAGCCCTAGACAATCACTAATCTACTTTTCTGCTGCTAAAGAGTTCCCTATTCTGGACATTTGTAAATGGAACCATATGAAATGTGATCATTTTTATTACCTTCCTTCAGTTAACATAATGTTTCCAAGGTTCATCCAAGTTTTAATATGTATCAGTACTTTATTCTTTCTTATTGCCAAATAATTTCATTGTATGGATATACAATGCTTTATTTATCACTCATCAGCTGATGAACATTTGGCTGTTATGAGTAGTGCTGCTGCTAACATTCTTGTACAAGCCTTCATGTGGACTCACATTCTTAATTCTCTGCGTAGATACCTAGAAGTGGAATTGCTGAATCGTACAGTAACTACGTGCTTAACACTTTGAGAAAGGGCCAAACTCTTTTCTAAGGTGGATGTACCATTTTACATTCCCACTACCAATGTGTGACAGTTCTAATACCTCCACGTTCTTGCCAATACTTGTTATTATCAGTCCCTTTTTCATTACAGCCATTCCGGTAGGTATGAAGTGGTATCTCACTGTAGTCTTGACTTGTATGTCTCTAATGGCTAATCTATATGTTTCCTTCTAGATATCTTCAAATTTTAACTCTTACCTGTAGATTTATGATCCATTTTGAGTTGATTTTTTCTGTACGATTTAAGATAAAGTCTCATTTCATGTTGTTACTTTTTAATATTATAAATAACCAACAATTCCTGCACCATTTACTGGAAAGACTATCATTTCCCCATTGAATCATCACAGCACCCTTGTCGAAAATCAGTTGCCTGTAAATGTAAGGCTTTTTATTTCATTCATCTCTAGGTCTGTCCTTACGCCAGCAATGTTCTATCTTCAATACTATAGTTTTGTAGTAATTTTTGAATTAAGAAATGTAAATCCTCCAACTTTTCCTTTTTCAAGATTGTTTTAACAATTCTGGGTCCTTTCCATTTCTGTATGAATTTTAGGATCAGCTCATTAATTTCTGAGGCAGGGAGGTGAAATTAGTTGGAACTTTGATAGGGGTTGTGTTAAATCTGCAGATCAGTCTGGGGAATGCTGCCATATTAACAATATTAAGTTCATGTATCAGAGGACTCAGGTCCTCTGCATCTGCCTTAAGATAAAACGCACACACAACAGGCCTTACAAGGTCCGTCTTGATCCATCCGGCCCCTGGCTAACTAATTAGCTTCCTCTTTCTGCAGCACTCCCCTTCCACTGCCAACCCAAAATACACTGCTAGTCACACAAACCTGCCTTCAGTTCCTTAAACACACGATGCTCTCTTTTATCTCCAGGTCTTTCCCCACTCACATATCTACCACATTCCCTGTGTCAGCAGCTTCCTGCCTTATGCCCATCCCCCAACTCACTTCCTTTCTTTCATAGCTTAGCTTATTTCTCTGAGACTCATATCCTGAGATACACAACTCCTCACAGTTTACTTTCCTACCTTTCTTTGTGCTTATGTGGTAGACTTCAGTTTATTTGATAAAGAATAGATTGGTCAAGACTTCGAACTGGTTGAAATGCCTTGATTGAAATGGAAGCCGCTGGTTCCTATTTCAGGCAGCGTTAGAAATTTTGGCAGTTTTACAACTGTTCATTTGTCTTTAAACACTTTTCATAAAAGTTTTAGGATTTTTTTCCCTAGCTTTTTTCCCAGACTATTCTACCTGCTCATACTCTTTATACTGGTTGTCGTTGGCTGAATAATGATCCCTCAAGATCTGCATGTCTTAATCTCCAGCATCCAGAAATATGGTATATGGCAAAAGAGACTTTGCGGGTGTGATTAAGGATCATGAGAGGCAGAGATTATCCAAGGAGGCCCAATGATATAATCACAAATGTCCTCATAAGAGGAAAAGAGGGAGAAATATTATCCTGAAGTGAAGGTAATGTGACAAAAGCAGAGATTGGAATGCTTTCTAGAAGCTGGAAAAGGCAAGGAAATAGAGATTCTCTACTCAGAGCCTCCAGAAGGAACCGGCCCTGCTGACATCTTGACTTTAGCTCACGGAAACTGGTTTCAGGTTCTGATCTCCAGAACCGTAAGAGAATACATTTGTGCTGTTTTAAGCCACTAAATGTGTGGGAGTCTGTTACAACGGCAATAAGTAAGACAATAGTAATGGGTTGGAAATAACCTAACATCCAACAAAGAAGACGGCTTGGAAACAACCTGAATATCCAATAAGCGGGCTTTGTTGGAAACAACCTAAATGCCCTGTGATAGAATTGGTTATATAACTTCCGATAATTTTCAAAAGAATAGATGTGGCCTGATCATTTCTTTACTGTATTAAAAGTGATCTGGAAGGATATGTGTCAAATTATTAAAAGGCATAGACTCTGGGTATTCTTCACGCAAAACTTTTTTTTTTTTTTTACCTGCAGTGAGCCTAAGGTTGAATTGTTTTTGCAATAATAAGGGAGAAAAGGCAATAAAATAAAAACTTAAGCAATGAAAGAAATAAGAAAATAAAGGGAAAAATTTGGAGTTTTTTAAGAGCTTGATTGGATTTAGGTTCTTAATTTCTAATTTGTATGCATGCAGCTTTTCCTGTAGTATTTGTTCAGTGTTGTTTTTAATAACTTTTCCATCTTCTAAATTGGCTGAAAATGAGTGCTTTTAATCTCCAGTTCATATTTTTTATACTTCTACTACAGGAAAGAGTATTTATGTGCCACAAGATACAGTGCCTCCCTAGAAATGATCATTTAGATGGTGAGAATCAACAAAACAAAGTAAAATAATTAGAAAATGAGGTGACATTCAATAAAATGTTGAATTATAGAACTTGGATTTTAAGAGAATGATAATGTGGTGTTTCACAAATCTATACACATAGCTTTGCACGTGCTTAACTTATATATCCGTGCCAGGGTACCCCAACTGTTAGTTCAAAATATACCAATTAAGAACGATGGTAATAACAATGATAATAGTATTGACAACAATAATGGTGTTATGTTCCACCGTATATTTGTCTCATCATTTACCAACACTTACAAATGCAGTAAATACTATTTAATGTTTATTTCTACTTTCTATATAAAGAAGCTGGAACTCAGAGTGTTCAGCAATATTTGATTACTGTGGCTTAATTGTCAAAGTCACTTCTGATTGGATCAGAAGCACTTTCGAACCTAGCTAAAATAACTTATCTGGTACTTCAAACATAGTTTAGTGAAACAAGCTAATAAATTCACTTGGCTCGTAGTCATGCTCTCCCCAAGTTTGTTGAATAACAAAATGTTATTCCACAACTGGCTTGAACCAATTGTAATTCCTTAGAAATCATCATTATAAAAAGATCTGGTATAACAATTTTCTTATTTAATTTAGTGAGATACATATAAAAACTCAAATTGGGCTACAATATTCCTTTGTTCCTTGGTTCATTCACTCAAACTATGGTTGAGAGATCATTAAAATAAGCCAGATTTGCAATTTCAATAACTCCCACTAGAATGCACCATTTCTCTATTTTCCTCCCAGAACTTGGCAGTCTAAATAATATGTGTTTAATTTAACTAAATATCTAAATACTATCTCTAAGATACCTGAAGTATAGTTGCTCTTATAAGTCACTACTACCACCCTAGGCACTATCAGTCTTATTAATAGTGTTAATTTTCACTATCTGTGAAAAACGGATTTGCAGAGTGAACCTCAGACTAGTGCCTATGGAGTTAAAAAAAGTGTGGAGCCTGAACTAAGGAGACTTTATAGCAACTAGAGGCAGAGCTATGCCCCCAGAGGGTATCTGTCTTCGGAATTCACACTGTCTACTTTTTGGGTTTTGCCGAGTACTCTGGAGGAAATGTAAATAATATTCTGCCTCGTAAACAAATATTTTCTAAAATTTGGGGGGGAAATTCTTTCAAAGCAAAGGAGAGAGCTTAATAAAAATTTTACTGCCCCTGAAGTCATAGCACCTCTCCCCACCACTAGGGCATGTGGATACTGTCTCAGTGCAGCAAATAAATACAGGGAAGACTCTGATACTACTTCCGCTATGTCGTTCTTACTTCGTTTTAAATTTCCATTTTATTTCCATAATCAGGAGGAATTCTGAGGCTCCTTACCCCAGCTGTGTTTTGTAATATATTTATTTGGTTTGATTTGGTGTGAAATCTCTCTTCTACCTTTCTCGTCTCCCTCATCACTTTCCCAAATTTTTAATTTTTCTTTTCCAAATAAAACTTCATTAATTTTCATCATAGATAAAATATTAGAGTATTCAATATGTATACCTTGAAGTGACATGAAAAGTAGCAAAGAAATGACAAGGAAGGACTGAGAAAAGCTGGTGAAGAAATAAAATCCCTTAATTTTTTTTCAAAGTGATCAGTTGGACATAAGCAGTGTTTTATGACTTATTTTCAATTCATTCCTTGTTGACAGTCCTACTCCCTACCCCACAGCTCAAACATATATGGATACTCTTCTAAGAAATTCTTCTTCTAGTTAAATGGATAAGGTGAAATAGGAATATTAATTTATTTTAGTGAGTGGTATATCGAATTTTTCTGAAAAACATGCCCAATGCAATAAAGAAACCATCATTAAAAAGAGTTGAGTGTTTAAAAAATGTATTATACTGTTTATCATAATAGATACTTTCCTCCCTGCCCCATTCTAAAAGATAAAATAGAAAACAAAAGTTAATTTAAAACAATTCACTGGTAATTATATCATTAGCATGTTGTTCTCGAGGTCAGTGAATTTTTTTGTTTTTTACAAACAGTCATTTTGGGTTGGTCATTTATCACCCAGAATATAAACATCAGAATAAAGTTATGACAAATTTTCTCCCTTTTTTTTTAAGGCATGTAATCACAAGTACAGGTCTTGGGCAGAAACACCTGAATTTTAACAAATGTTATTTTGAGCTGGCAGGAGGAAAATGTAAAAAACTTCAAAATGGTCCAGTAAGACTTCTGGGTGTCCTGTCTGAGGCATCTTTCTGGGTTGTGTCTGCCTTTCATTGTCTTTGAACTATTTTACAGCTTTGTAAATGTAGGAAACTGACAGAAATGTAAATGATTGTCATCCGTGCCGGCAACGAGTTTTGTCAGGTGGAGGCGAAATCGATATTCTCCCTCCAAGAAGTCAGTTTTACATTTATTGAGCGAATTCATTTCAGCATTCTTGGTTGTCTACATGTGCGTCTGCTCTTTGAATTCTTTCACATTGGTTATACATCATATTGGTTCCTCATTAATTAATGAATCAAATAAAATCACTGAAATTTAAAATTTTACATTTGTATGAGAATCACAATTTTTAGCTTTTTATCAAAATTATCTTTTAAACAGATCTCAGAAGACAGCATAGGGAATATAGTCAATAATATACTAACTATGTATAATGCCAGGTGGGTACTAGACTAGTCAAGGAGATCACTTTGTAAATTATATAAATATCTAACTACTGTCCTGTACACCTGAAACTAATATAATATTGAATGTCAACTCTAATTGAAAAATAAAAAATTTTTAAAAGACTAAGCTTAAAAAATAATAAAAAAATAAACAGATCCCAAACACCTAACTATACCCATTTACCAAAAGGGAATGTTGAACTTCTCTTAAAAAACAAATAGGAAGTATTAAATCTGAAATCGCTCCTCAGAGAGAATCTCCAGTGTCAAATCACATGTTCCGCCACCCTGCCATTTCTTACATTGTTTCATTTTTGCTTGTAATAATTTAATTTCAAAAATAATTAACTCACAAAATGTAAAGAATATGTGTATAAAGCAAAGAGTGACAACTTCTCCCTAAACCCTTAGTTATCACTTCCCAGCAGCAACCAGTGTTAATAGTTTACCATTCCCATTTTTATCTGGATAAAATAAACATTAAATCGAAGATTATGTACATAGAGAGAGACTATATAGAAAAGGAATCACAGGAAGGTAATAGGGAGGGGAAAGGGTAACTTCGCCTTGGTGTTGGGAGGGCGTTTGGTCACTAGATTTAAAATCAGGAACCAGGACTCCTGCAGGCCTCTCCTGGGCTCCGCACATGTGTCCTGTGTGCAGACAGGTGCCTAAGCTGCTCTCTGCCTCCGGAACTGCTGCAGGCCCACCTCCCCCTCACTCACCCTCCCTCATGCTCCACTCCTGGGGATTGGTGGTGGTGGTTGTTTCCTGAATGGGTTCTGGAACTTAATTCTTGTTTTTCATACAACCTCCAAAACCCAGTTAGAGTCACTCTGCCCAGGGCCAGTCCGGGCACGCTTTTAGAACATGACCTGCTGCTTTACCTTCCGGAAAAGGAGGTAAGTAAATATAGGTAAAACCAGATGAGAAAGCAGCCCTGCTGGCAGCTAGGCCGTTATGTTCCCAAGTGAATATAAACAGAAACGATGTCTAAACAGAGCCACTTCATGACCATATTTGGAATGAGACAGTGATAAGGCCACTGTGCAACCACAAAAATGATGAAACACCCCCCTCTTCTGTCTAACAGGAGAGACTGCTGCTCCTGTCCCTTACCAAGGAACACGCCCATCCCACAGCTGGCCTCCTACCTGATGGATAAACACTGTCTAGTTACACAATCACACAACTGCTGCTGTTTCCTGAAACACCGGAACCATAATTGGCCTCCACAACTTAAACCCACCTTGAGTCATCCAGCATGCACTCCCATCCTACGAGCCTCTCCCAACTCCTCGTGGTTCCTTTGGAGTGCCTGCAGCCTTGCTACAGCAAGACAAATAAACCTAATTTCTTTTCACCACAATAGGTGTGTTCCTGATGGTCTTTTGTGGGTGGGCTTTAACAGGGAACATCTGAATAGTAAATTTCATTCTGATCTTCTAGGAACCTTTTCAAAATACCTCAATCTGCATGCTTTGTACTCTTCCACTTCAAATAGTCTTATTGCAATGCGCTTCCAATGTATTTGCTACTTTAATTTAGCATCGAACATGTAAAGCAAGTAAAATAAATATTTTTGTCCCAACACTCACTGAGGTTGAGACTTGTGCAAGTTCATTCAGGGAGCTGTGACTAATGCCATGTAGGGCTGTGAGTTCTCCAGCCCTGAGAATACTCCAACACAGGGAGAGAAAAGAGCCAAAAGTTTATATTTATCACCTCAAAAAATACACCAGGGGCACAGACACGCCTAGAGGGACATTCTAGTTGAGCTGCATGGGTTCAGGAATAGCAGCCCAGACACTTGAGTAATGGGCAATCCTGCATTAAGCTGCAGCCAAGTAAGCAACTCCTACATCCCCTAGGTCTGCATAGACATCACCTCATTAGGGACAGACTGACGAGACCATCAGAACTGGAGGCAGCATAAGACCTGCACTCAAGTCCCAACTCTGCTATGGACTGAGTTGTTAATTGCTGCTCCACGGGGAGGATGATTAGGAGTTCCTGATCCTTGACTCCTTTAAACACTCCACCAGTCCCCTTCTCTGCCTGTCACTGCTCCTGGAGTCACCTTGTTCCCAACCCTTCGCTCTGCCATCTCCATAATCCCCCATCCCCAACTTCGCTAATGGAGTTGAAGCCACAAGTGCCACCTCCAGGCTTCAGAAGAGCACAACCTCACCAGAAGGTGATCTAAGAACCTGTAGCTATACTGTCCCTTTGTGCGTCACCAGCAACTTTGTGAGATGTGAAGTCAGCAGACACTCCAGCTGGTCATTTCTTCCTCCCAAGTGCTGTTAAGCTCACCGCTGAAGAATGTCTCCAAGTTCTAACTTCAGACACAGCTCTGTCTGGAACTATCTCCTTCCCCAAGATAACTAAGGCACTGGCACGTGGCTGGGGTTCGCCTTCCTAGTAAATGCCCTTTGGGGAGGTCCCAAGTGGCCTTTCTTACATTGCTCACCATATGGGACTAGTGCAACTACCAGAAAAGTTTAACAACAGTTAACATGTGAGAAAAGTATCCATCTTTGATCCCAGAAGTTTTCATGTCCCCTGTGCAAATGTGACTACTACTATTCCAGCAAATTTCGAACACTTCATCCCAAGGGATATGGATTAGAACCTAAGTCTCATTTAGCTGCAAAGCTCTTGCTTTTTCCACTGAACCTACCAGCAGAAGAGCAACAGGGATTTTAAATAGCTACTTCAAAAGAGGCTCCTGCTAGAGATCATGCCTGGACTGACCTGGCATTGACCTGCATTGACCTGGCATTGACCCACATTGACCTGGCATTGACCCACATTGACCTGGCACCAGCAAAAGACCTATTCAATTTTATTGCCCTGATCTGCACCTCAAATAGCATGAAGACATGTAGATGTAAGAAAGGTAGATGTTCAATTCTCTTAATATAAAATATAGCAAAATAAATTGCTTTTCAGTGCATATACATTAAATAGAATCTCATCAAGCAGATTTCTATTTAGGTAGTTATTTGCAAACATGAGAAATAACATGTTCTATGAGTTGTCACCAGATGGATCAAACATTTGTACAACTTTCAGTTGAATGGAACCCTAAGTCACTACACTAGTGTGTGTGTGTGTGTGTGTGTGTGTGTGTGTGTGTGTGTGTGTGAACCTAATTTAAAATGTGTTTCACTTCCCCAAGAAGGGTTGTTGGTTTATAAAAAGCCTTCTGGACATCAAGTATAAACACATTTTTTGAGAAAAGTCCATCTTTTGTTTCCAGAATTGGTGTAATGAGAGAATAGAGTAAGTCAATTCATGCTATTTAGGTATCTTCTCAAAGGTATGTTCTGTTGATTTTACACGGAGTCTATGTCTCATCTTCCTAATGAGCTACTAGACTTAGTTTCTGAGGACTAGGCCTGGGCTTTTGCCCCCTTTACATTCCTCTTAGGCAGCCATAGGAGAGGCTGACATTTAATGAGCATCTACTATGTGCTGAGTACCTACAGTAGCTCATCTGATTTTTTCCAGTAACTCCAAGTACAAATATTGCTATAATTTTAAGTAAACTGAGGCACAGAAATTTAGGTAAAGACACTTTACCCAAGACTACAAAGCTAGATAATAGCAAAGCTGATGCTTGAGCTATTATGTGAATCTGTACTATACTACAGTGTAATATACTATACTACACCACACCACACCACACCACACCACACCACACCACACCACACCACACAATACCTCACTCCAGCACAGCATTAAAAACAGGTGATGTCTACTAAAACCTAATGGTATGGATTACTGCTGAGTGAGAAGTTAAGTCCATTACAAGCCACCAATATTCCTTCCATTTTTGAAGAACATCTCTATTTAACAATTCAAAAAGCCACAGAGCAAATGTAGAACAGTCAGTCCAAAAAATGCACACGAGATCTCATCACCAAAGGACAAGGACAGCCTAACACTTATGGGGTGAGAGTTAGGACCACATACCTGACACATGTGCTGAGAAAATAAATACTTGTTGAATGAACGAGTGATCGAAACTAAAGAACAAATTTTGCTCTATTCGGCATTGTGAAATCACTTCAGTTACTCCTAAACTAGAAACATTAACATGAAGCATAAGTTATTGAAAAAAACTGAGGTATCTGATACAGTGATCCTTTTTTCTTTTCCACAAAAATCTCAGCACTATGTGGTGCCCCTCAGTCTGGGGACGTGAGCACAGGAGACTTAAGAAGATGCTGCTGTGTGGCCAAGTTGGAAGAGTTCAGCAGCTGTTCTTGGCCCGCAGGGACTAAGGCTGTGGTGTTCTGGTACAATCTGGCTGATTTTCTCAGCTTTAAAGACTGAACTAGTAAAAAATTATTTAGAAATCCAAATGATGAAGGAAAGTGAAAAATCCAATAAATCCAGCCTGCTGGGAGGTCCTATTCTGAGAAGAGTGGCAAACCCTTCATCCCCACCCTGTGTGCATTTTCTCTCTAAATATCACAGTTGCTACAAAATTTTAATACAATAAAGGTCAGAAGGCGCTTCCCTGACTCTGCAAATGAATGGTAGTTCAACTCTTCGGAGACCCAGATTTGGGGTTATTATTAACGCAGTTCCTTGAAGGGCGCTTAACATACTTAGCCAGGTCTGCACAGAGAGGATTAACATAAAAACAGGCCAAAAATGAAGGAAGAGGGCAAAGGGGGCTTGTAAAATCCAGCCACCATCTGCCACTTCAAATCTAGCAGCACTCAGGTAGTTTAATTTGCAGGAGTTTTCCCTCTGGTTTCTAGAAAACCACTGCTTAGGCGAAGGTGGAGTAGGGCATCTGGCAGTTTTATGCATAAAGAGGACTTTGAGTGGAGATAAATGAACATACTGAAAAAAAAAAAACGAGAAGACCACAAACGTGTGCCTGGATAACAGAAAACTGGGACTAGATTAGTGTTGAGCAATGGAGCTGCTCAAGTCTTCAAGAGTTAAAAAAATAAAAGTTATCTTTGCTCAAAATGTAAAAGAGTAACTCTTTCTTGTTGATGTCTTTTGTAACTTTAGGTTTACAGAATTGATCGCTTTCCTCAATTCATAGTATGCTATCATTGGTGGCACTTATGAGGCTATTATATTCTATTTCAATTTGTTTTATTTCAATTCTCTTTATTCCCCATCCTCAATCTCAATCTCTTTCTAGGTATAAACACCCACTTTAATGTGTGTATGTATGTATGTGTGTATGTTTCAAGTATAGTTGACATTATTTTATATTAGTTTCAGGTATACAGCATAGCGGTTAGACACTTATGTAACTTAAAAAGCGATCCCCCCGATAAGTCTAGGACCCACCTAGCACTATACGGTTATTACAATATTACTGACTATATTCCCTATGCTGTACTTTACATCCCCATGACTAATCAGTAACTACCAATTTATACTTAACCCCTTCATCTTTTTCACCCATCCACTCAACCTCCCTCCCATCTAGCAACCATTAGTTTGTTCCCTGTATCCGTAAGTCTGTCTATCTTGTTTGTTCGTTTACTTTGCTCTTTAGATTCCACATATATAAGTGAAATCATATGGTATTTGTCTTTCTCTGACTTTTTTCACTTAGTATAAGACTCTAGGTCCCTCCATGTCGTTGCAACATATTTCAAGTTTGATCTTTCAACCTGTTTCTCATATATATTTAGATATATGGGTATCTATGATGTGTAAATCTTGTTTATATCAAGCTTTTGCCTGCTGCATAGCATCACATTAAATGTACGTACTACATTTTACTCATATGTTTAGCCTAGAGATGGACACCTGTTATTTATGATCTTTGTCTGTTAGAACATAATACTGCCATGAGCATTCTGTCTTTCTGAGGACATCTTTTTGCAAAACTATGCAAGTGGTTCTCTGGATGTTGACATTTCTCAAGGCACTGAATTTCGTGTGTGTGTGTGTGTGTGTGTGAGCTGCAGCGCCTGTCTGTGTGTGTGTGTGTGTGTGTGTGTCTGTGTGTGGTGTATTCTTCATTTCACTCTGTGCTGCCAGGATAGCTCACTGAAATAGCTTTTACTTATGAGGATTCTCGTGTCCCCACATCTTTGGCAAGTATTTGATGCTATCTGACTTCATAATTTTTGCCAACTGCATTGTTAGAAAATGGAGTCATTTTATTTTAACTCATTTCCTATTTGCCCCGAGAATATTCACCAGCGGTGCTTGTGGCTGCAGCATTTACCCCAAGATAACTCGTGGATTACAGTGGTAACCTTGTTCCCAAAGTTTGCCACAAAATATCTCGTTTGTATTATTATTTTTGCATTACTCTGGTATATTGATAGCCTTTGGAAATGAATGACATCATTCTGTTTACAGAATTCTGTTTTTAGTAGTGGTATTTTCATTTACAAAATATTGTCATTCTCGATCGCTGAAAATGTCAAATCCTAGAACACGTAGCATTCCTATGCAGGATGTTAACATAGTTCTCCAACAGCTGTTAGCCAAAGATGCATTTGATGAATCCGGTTTATGCATACATTTCTGTTACATTAGGATTAGAGACAAGTTCTGTTTAGAAGTAACTCCAAGAACAGTTTTTATATTTTATATTTTAATTTAGATTTGCTTCAGCCTCAGAGACCATGTTTACATGGCAATGAGCCAGTGTTAATTTCTGTTTATTTAAATAGAAAATTGGTTAAATTGCATATTAAGATATTTAAAAATTATACAATTTTTCCTTTCTATTAATTACTTAACAGTCCATATTTCTGACTTTTCTTGCAAGTTTCCAGCATCCAGAATAAAGTGTTGAAACCCACTTTATTTCCCACCTCCACTGACCTAGCCCAAAAGCAACTACTTTAGACAGTTTAGTTTTTATACATATACATAATTATATTTTTTCAAATGAAAGTATCATTAAGTTATATATGAGTTTTTTTCATATCAGCATATACAGCTTTTTAGTCTTTTTAACAGCTACGTGAATAATAGATTATGTATCAATCCTATTTTGTTTGACCATTCTTCAGATGGGTGAGTTTTTTTCTATCTTGTATTATTAAATACATTTCTACTACGATAATCCTCACATTACTCAAAAATCTGTGGGTCATAAATCACTATATAAACTCAAGGTGGATACATACTTAAAGTCAGCTTAGTATATCATTTTCCTTTATAAAGAGAATTGTGAAATGTCCCAATAAAAACCAAAAAACACACTTTTCATTAAATATGTGTAACTTATTTTTAAAAGACATAATTTCTCCAGCATCCATAGGGAAGACAGTCCAGGAAGAAAGGAAATAGGGAAGAGCAGTGAGGAAAAAAGGAAGAGACAGATAAAATCTTTATTCTTTCTGAAGCTCAATGGGGCAAGTATAATTAATACACCTGTCAACCTATTTTCTAAAACAAATCTCATGTTTTAAAAGTTCAAACACATGAGTAAATTGACCAAGTTTAAGAATTCCTTATAATATGAAAACAGAAACTTCCCTTAGATCTCTTATTTTCCTAATTTTCAATGAAAAAAAAATAGCTCTATGGATTGAAAAAAATGGCTTTACAGATTTTAGGAACCAAAAGTTGAATTTCATAGACTAATACCATTGGTTCTGCAATTCCCTAAATTCGAGAATACTGTTACAAAAAACTTTGCAAAAAACAAATTTGTCTACATTCATGGTCCAGTTCAAATTAAGCCAAGGCAATCAGATAGGGAATAGTTTATTCTCTCCTCTCCTGCAGTCCTAGTCACCACACCTGGAATCCTTTTAAGACTGTAGTTATCAAGAATGTATAGTATCAAGTGATCAAGAAGCAACTGAGGATCTGAATTTAACTGTTAGTCTGGAAAATAACTTGACACTAATTATCTTTGATTTCTCAGAGGCTGGAAATTTCAAAAACAAGACAAAGTCACAGATAGTTTGATTTTTCAGTCCTCTTTTTAAAGTATTATTTATTTAACCAACTCTTATATAGAACTTTCCATAGCCCAGGCTCTGTTTTAAGGGTTTTGTGTTCTACCTGTTCCTCATCTGTAAACCAGAGATAATAATACCTACTTCATAGAGCTGTCATGAGGTTACATAACTGGTTCAAGGCCAAGTATCTAATGCCATGCTTCATTCATCTCCTTCACAATTGGTTCCATGTCTGCTTCCCTTCACTAGTGGTTCATTCACACCCCCAATTTATTGTAAAGAATGATGGAGATGTGTCTTAAAAGTTCTATTTGATACCCTTTGACTCAACTGCAAGTTTTTTAGCCCTTGTTCTTAGCAAGCATTTAGTTGAAATGTATGATATAGAAAAATATTTTTAAATATTTAAATCTTGTTGTAAAATATCATAAATCCAAAGCCTAAATGAAGAAAAAACTAGGAAATATTTAAATAATTTTGAAAAATTATGAAAGCCTCCTCCCTTTAACTCTTATCTGACAACAAAATTTGATATTTGGAATAGAAATAGGAATTTTCTAAGACTAGAGGTGATTTAGATCAATTGTAAACTAGTTTGTGTTTTTCTAAAGAAACTTCCTGGTTATGGCAACTATTAACTACATGTTAATTAGTGATAGAAATCCAGTATTAAAAATTCAAGAAGCAAATTGGCCAAAGATAAAACAATGGGTGTCAAAATATGTCATTACATATAAGCCCCCACAATCACTCCTCTGTGTGCACCTATCAATAGCCACTGTTTGTCTTCTATGGAAGGGCCTGAGCTGTGTCTTCCACAGGCAGATGATGCGTGGTTTCCCCGCCTCTAACCCAGGCCCTTAGTTGTGTGGCTTCCAGCTACAGATTTACATTTAAACAAGTTAAATAACATGGCGTGCATGCCACCTTAGAAGGCGAGGCACCCAGGTTCTGTAGACATGCTAAGTTTTAAAGACCTGGTCCAACAAGGGCATCACGCCAAACCACAAGGTTTCCTGCTGGGCAACTGCTTTTCTGTAGTTTTTTCACTTTTCTTGGGCTTTCAGGGAACTCATGCTCCCTTCCCAAGTATCAAAAAGTTTTGCTTTTATCAAGACTTGTCCTTTCCCATATCCCCCCAGGCTCTGAAAACCACTTTTAATTCATTAATTTCACTTAAAAGCCCTATACCTAGTTTCTTCTGCTATTGGTTTAAACAAAATTATGGTCTAATTAAAGTATTCTTGGGTCTTCTACTCAGAGAAGTATCTACTTTGGGGGAAAATTCTCTTTCTTACTGTGAAAGTAGCATGTGTTAATTCTGGGGAGTTTAGAAAATTCGAACTAAAAGGGAGGGACATTTAGAATCCCCTCCAATCTCATTATCCTGAGTTAATACTCCAATAACATTTTAGTGAATATCCTTACAATTTTTCCATATGCATATCTAAAAATAGATTAAAATATAAAGCAGAATCAAAGCATCTGAGAACCATGTTATGATTCTGTTCAAGAATCACGATATGATTCGAGAATGGAGTGGGCACTCGAATGTTTGAATAAACTGATAAATGAACCAACTTTTGAAGGCATTAAACATCTTTTCATCGAATGTTTAAAAAATTAAATTCTGCTTTCCAAAAAGACCTCTAAAGATTAAAGAATCAGTCTGCACAATCTGACACAAATTAACTTCAAAGAGGAAAAGGTCTTACAGGTGGTGGTTCTCTCTATGCTGAAAGGACTTTGGCCTTGCTGCTTCCAAGAAGGAAGCAGGATGGGTTTCTTAGTTTTAAACTAAACTTGATGAGGAGGCCCCAAATGGGACTTCAGTGACCCAAGACACAGACATGACTAATGGAAGGAGGTGCTTGCTTTCAAGTATGGTGGTGGGTGTGGGGTAGGGGAATGGGAGGTGGGGGTCTATCCCTGACCATTAGGATCTACAGGGCTGAAAAACAGTCTGAGGGAGAGAGAAGTACTCCCAGGTTCAGAGTTCTCTGTGTAGCTCCACTTTTAACCAGCTGTGCAACCTTTCCACCTCTGGAGCTAAATTTAGTTGCCCTTTGGGATAAAATACAACTGTTTTCCCAGGTCCTTACCATTTCTCAGCTTCTAGAAATCTGAATGAACTAGAGATAAGCCTCAGACAACCTTGAGGCCAATAGTATTTCTTCCCCCACTAAACTTCCTTATAGGAGGAAATTATTAAAAAATAAAATTAACTAGTTTGTTTCTATGCCTTTCCCTCTTCCTGCCTTCCCAATGGTCAACATAATGAGCACTTCAATAGCTAAAGTCAGGCAGTAGGAAGAGACAGAACACAGGGCATAAATAATTAGGCTTGCATATCTAAGGAATGGATATGAATCAAAAAGCATTTGAAACTTAAAATTATAATTGGACTAAGTCACACTGTATGAGCTCCAACAGCCTGTACCCACCAATTATACACACTAATTTTGTTTTTCCTAGAAACCACAGGCTCCAGAAGAGTGATAAGTGATAACTGCTTAAAAAAAAAGAAAAACTGACTTCATGATTTTTTTTTAGGCGTTTGCAAGTGTGTTTCAAATTGAAACAGGCTGACTTCTAGTGCTAAAGAACGAAAAGGAAAAGGAACCAATTAAAATAGGAACTCTTTTCCAGAAAGAATCAGAAACTAAGCTGGTAGAGTTTTGTGCCTTAATCTAGGGGTGGAGAGCAGGAGGAGTTGGAGATCTGGGGAGTGCTTAACTCTTGTGCAAACAGGACTTTCAGGTAAATCTTAACATTATTTCTGAACTATTAGACCAGGACGGATGGGTCTGATTAGCCCAGTTTCATCGCCTAAACTAAAAAACTGAACTAAGATTTTTCCCACTTTGTTGATCGAATTCTCAACAGGTGCAGCATCATTTTGGTCATTTAACTTCCATTGTAAATTGCATAATCTGTGGACTCTGCTTTCGGGTTTGGTTTTTTGGAGTCCTAGTGCCAAATTCCTACCCATCGCAGGAGTCACGACTGGGATCTACCAGCCCTGTACCCTGGTGCCACAGGTGACTGCATTTGAGCCTCCCAGGTAAAATGAAGACCTCTTCTGTCATGATTCTCCAGTGCTGAAAGGACCCAGAGTCCTGGGGTCACATTGCAGACAATTCTTTTAGTAATTGCCTGTCTGGAGAGGCATACCGGGCATCAATTCTGCAGACACTCTCTGTGAGCCAGCCTGACTAGCTGGACTGTCGCAGCCCTAGGAGAGGAAGTACAAGCAACAAAGCCCACCTTCCACATGATGCCATCTCTTCTCCCTTCTGCAGAAAGATGCAAAGCGCACTCAAACCTTCTGGATGAAAACTACTAAGAGATACTAAGAACTGAGTCCACCATCTACTATCTCCCTCCCCTTTCTTCCTTCTCTCTCTTCCCTCCCCCTGACCCCATCGCTCATCCCCAGTATTCATGCTCCTTTCTGTGCGTCTTTTCTGTTACCACTTGAACACTTTCTCCTGCTTGTTCATAACCTCATCTTGCACAGAGCCAACACAGCCTCTCAGGATCCAACTCTAATTTACCTTAAATTCCCACACCCCTACATAACCCAGTCTTTCAGAATCTCCTAGTTTAAACTCCCAAGGCAGGAAATAATAATCAACTCCATCTAGGAGGAGCCCTTTATGCTAGGTCACTGGTCAGTCTATGAACAAGCTGCCCTTGTCTGTTCCTGTCAGTTGTAGCTAGAAGTGTATAGGGCCATACAAAACAAATACATTCCACTGAAGCAGCAGCAACAGCAGGCTGAGCAAGCAATGTGTACACCTGACTACCATTTGCTGAAAAACTGGCATACGCCAGCATTGCACTAGGTGTTATACCTAAAATAAAATATCTGTAGTCCTTACAACAATCCTAGTAGATAGGTACTATTTTCATATCATTTTAAGTGAGAGGAAAGGTTCAGAAAGATTAACTTGTCCAAGATTACACTAATGGCGTAATTCGTAACTTATGAAGCTGGAGAAACAGCCTCAAGGAATCTGATCCTCTGTCCCATGTTGCTTCTACTCTGCTGCTGACCTGCTTGTTACGTACATACACCCTTTGACCTTCCTTACCTCACACCTGTAAGTATGAATGCGAGTCCAGTTCCCCTTTTAAGCAATGATACTGATAACTTATGAAAACTAAGAATTTGCTGACCAAAAGGCAAGCAATTAAAAACACATAAAGCATAGGACATAACATTGATCAAGCATTTGAAAGCACCTGTTATAGGTCAAACACTATTATGGGTATTGATGGGGTACAAAATCAAGACCAATTCTCTCCTCTCTCACAAAGTTTATAACTGAGTATTGGAAATAAACAAGCAAACAACTCCAAAGCAAGGCAGAATGGAATAAATGCTATAAGACAAATGCACATATGTGCCACAGGAATGCAGAGGAGAAAGCAAATGCTCTGACTTAAAGGAACTGAGAGGAAGGCTTCTAGGAGAGATCGCTTGAACGGGGCCTTAAAGCATGAGCTGGCTTCATATGTCATTTGGTGGTCACCCTGCGTAGGTAGATAGAGCACAACCTGGACACACATACACAGGGGCAGAAAGATGCCTAAAGTCTGAGGACTGGCTGGAAGGTAGTCTTCGAAGATGAAGCTGGAAAATTCATTATGTGCCACGTAAAGCAGTCTGGGCATGATTCCATGGACATAGGAGATAACTAATTTGTTTTCAGGAGACGAATAAGGTGACCAAAACTTTGTATGAGTCCACAACCTGTGTTTTGAAATGGAGATCCTAGCTTGGAGAAGAAACCAGGGACATAGAAAATCCCTTGGCTGCCACTGCAATGAGACAGAACAGCAACAATGGAGGGCCTGGACTGTGGTGTAAGCTGGGAAGGAAAAGAAGTGGACTGAAGAAATATCTTGGAAGAAGGAGCAGTCATTTAAAAACAAATCAGATAATCGTGTAGAGGGTTGGGTATAGTGAGGGAGCCAGAGGAGTCCAACATGACATGGTCTGCAGTCTTCGAGCCTTGTTCTCTGGAGCCTAGCACAGTGCCAGGCACAGAACAGGTGCTCGCGTAATACATACTGGCATAAATAAACTCATATTTGCTTGGAGGATAATAAATGTCAAGTTACATATGTCTTCCCATTACTGAATAAATGCAAAATGTTTAAAGTAAATGATGATGGATAATAAACCTCTCGCTCTTCTAACATTAAACTGCAAAATAAATGCAACCTATGGCCGCCTCACATTCGCCAGGCCACTCAGCAGCATATTAGCACTCAAAAATATACCTTGTATGATAAACACCATTATTCTTCACTTTTCTAAGTAATGAACTAAACAGTGTTTCTCTGCTACAACAAAAGCTGAAAATCTTTAAATTCCCCTTGAGATTTAATTGACTAACCTTTTCTAAAACTTTTATCTTTGTGAAAAAGAGGAGACAAGATGTCCAGAGAAAAACTAAATAGAACAGTTTTTAAAGAAAATCTGAATGGCCAACTGGCCAGTGTAACCATAAGAGAACCTTGAAAATTGCTCAGACCGCCTCAAGCCAGGACTATCACCTCACTACTTTGAATTTTGGGACTTTCTGCCTCCCGGACAGGGAGAACCTTGACCATCCAACCTCATGAAAAGATTGAAGAAATTCTCCAAAATGTCATGCTATTCTCCAAGCATTCAAATTTCAATTTACAATTCAAACAGAATTTGCCAAAGAACCAAATTGTCTAACCAGAGTTAAAAAATAATAATTTTTATAAACAGCACTGCGCTTAGGGCTATAACACAAAAGACTAAAAGTTACGCATAGAGAAAAATATAAATGGTTTCCCATTTGGTGATTTCAAGTGTGGAAGTAAGGGGGCAGGCCAGGTTACCTGTCTGAGCTTAGCTTCCTCACTTATGGCTCTGATACTTGGAATTCTACTATTGGACGTTTTTCTTTTGAAATAAGTCTTGTCCTCTTGAAGATGTATTTAAAAAGCATTCCATTTTCACACGTTATGAACCAGGCTCTAAAAGTTTAAAGACAAAAAAACAAAAACAAAAACAACCATTGACCCTGCCTTTGAAAAGTTCAGTTTGGTTGAAGATAAACAAGTAAAATAGGAATAAATATAAACAGTCATGAAATTCCTCAACAGGTGGTGGGGCTTGGAAATGAATGAATGATCCGTCCTACAGTCATGAGCATGGACTGCGAAGTTTTCATAAAAGAGGCCCTCCTCAGTACTGAAAGCTGACTTAATGTTTGCAGAGTGGGGCCTGGCACTCCAGGCAGGGAGAGCCGTAGGGGCAAAGGAGAGAAGTGAAACAGCCAGGGACAAGAGGGATCCACAGCAGGATCCACCTGGCTGCAGAAGACAAAGTTAGGCCAGACTGGCAGGCAGTTAGGCTGTGGAGGGTCTTCAAAGCCATGCTAAAGGCTTTTCTCAAACATACAGCATGTCACTTGAACCATAAAAAGGCATGGAAGTTTATGTGACTGACTAGACTGACTATAGCTATCACAGAGACCTTGTTTAGGAGAGAAAAGGGCTGGTGCCACTTTCTTATAGCTGGAATATCACAGAGAAAAGTTTCTGCAGCTTTTGCCTTATGCAGTACATACTCCCAACTGGACTCAATTCAATGCCATGGCTGAATGACAGCCTCCCCCAGTTTTGCACCAACTCTCCAGTTCTACCCTCCCAAACAAGCCAAGCTCATCAAAGCTTTTTCACTTCTGGCTGCTAGCCTCCACCCACCTGGTCTATTCTACACTTTCCACCTCTCCATAACCTACTGCCTGCCAAGATCAGCTCCAATCCAGGGGTGACAAAAAGCACTTGAACATCATGTGAGCTTGTGTCCTCCCTCACCTCTCAACATGTTATGGGAAGTACTGTCTGAATATTTTATTCTGCAATTACTCACATGCTGACATCACATCTATTAATGCAGCAGTCCCCAACCTTATTGGCACCGGGGGACTGGTGCTCCTATGAGAATCTAATGCCTGACGATCTGAGGTGGAGCTGAGGCAGTGATGCTAGACGGGATAGCACTGGGGACTGGCTGCAAATACAGATGAAACTATGCCAGCTTGCCTGCCATGCAGCCCAGTTCCTAACAGGCCTTCTTTCCCCAACTACAAGGGGACAAAACTTCCATTACTGCACACAGCTAGAATCAGAATAAAGACACTGAATTTTTGTACTTTTCATGTACAAGTTTGGAAATTAGGAGACAGGAGGCAGTTCTGTTCTCTGTTAGGCTTAATATCATGAGGCACAAATTTCATAAAGATGCATTCATAGCCATTGTATAGTTGAAAGCAAGTTGTCCCATCCCACCTGCAAAATCTGGAGATCTGGCATAAAATTTAACTAAATTGTCCCAGCTAATTAAGCACAATGGGATTATTAATCCACATAATTTATTTCATCTGCACTGCCATCTGTTTTAAATAAGACCACGCTTACACTAGTATTTTACAGATAAAGCATAGTCTCATACATAATGTATTTTTCATACATCTTTCACTTGACCACAGAGGCAATATTATTCCTACATACATTTGAGTTAACTGTTGCCCAGGAGATTGCCCAAGGTAACACAGCTATGTGGAATCAGAAATAAATCAAGTTTATTGGATTTCAGACTGATATTATACCAGAATTAAGAACAAACATTATTTCTAATGTTCATTCCCAAAATGACACTTAACAACTAAACTTACTCTATGTCATTAATATACCAATTTCAGGATTCTTATTCTCATTTCTTAGAGAAAATTATTTTTTACAATGGTTCTCTCTTGAGATTCAGGATAAAGAAGTCACACAAAGGTGAAACTATATTCAAGATAGCTACATTCTGTAAGCTTGAAGTTCAATTTATTACCAAACTAATGTGAGCGGTGCCAACTCCCTCTCTCTGCCTTAATGAATTCTAAAAACACATTCAAGGGATGGGCATCACTGTCTATTTAACAGAACGATTTATGTGTGTGTGGTATGAAACTGTTTTACAAAGAGAAATCAATATACTAACGAATGTTAGATAGCACATTTGACACAGTGTAAATTGAGTAAATTTAAATAGTCACTTCTATAGTATAGGTCTAAAAAGTATAGTTTTAAGCCTCGGTAGTTACCTGACAAAGCAAGCTCCAAAGTGAATGAAAGCATACATCAAACTTGAATCTAGGCATGTTCTGTATGTGTATACTTTATGTAATTTAGGGTATAACTTTCTCCACTCTTAGGAAGATGCACTGAGATTTTTAAATATCTATAGTTTTGTAAAATATTCCAACTCTTAAATGACAAAACCAAGAAAGACAACTCTTTCATTATTAAGGACAAGAGTATCTTAGACTTATCATTTGAAGTTAAGCCAACTAAATTAACAAGAGGGGAAAAAAAAACCACCCTCAGACATCATGGTTCTCAAACTGTCCCCTAAGGCACTCCAAGCCACTATAGCAAACTGACATAGACACAAAGGTGTACTAGCTTGTAGATAGGTCAGTCTCAACATATGATCATGCTACATTCCTCAGTGATGTCATATCTTTGCAAAGCTGCATTTTCAGTGGCTGCTATGATAAAAAGTACTGTGCAAAAACCAGCATGGAACAGATAATGAGGGTGGTAGTGTTCAAGCTATCTCAAATTTAATAAGTTGTACAGTGCCCAACAGATGCATACATCCCATTAGTAATTAACTCATTATTTAAGAATATATATTTTTTTCAACATATGTTCAAAGAGCTTTTTTATGTTTTTCAAAGAGCTACTACATTGTTAGGACATAAATATTTTTTAAGTTATTTGAACATTACTATCATTTAATAAGTGAAACTGCTATTCAAGGTACTTATTTTGGCCTAGAGTCAACATAAAAAAATTACTAAAGAAACTGTGAAAGTTTGGGAACCTCTGTAATAATTCACATCAGATATTTTAAGAACCTGACCAGAAAAAAAAGTTTAAAAAATTTCTCAAAATGTTTCTTGTTCAATGATAAATTCTTAAGTTTTTCTTTAAGCAAAAATCCAACAGAAAACAGACTAGGACAGCAGAAAAATACTCATGTAAGTAAAAAAATTCCAAGATATCTCACTTACTTTAGAATCTCTGGGTAGTTGACTTTTGAAAAATCTCCGTTATGTGCTACATCATTTATTCAGTCATTAAGGAAAAGTACTATTCTAATTCTTGAATCTAAGTTGTAGGAATATGGAGGGGGCATTAGCTGTATATGCTTGAAAATTTTTAAGGAGTGTTGAACACACAAATTCACAGTATAATTCTTAGCACTTTTCCTTAAAAAAAAACACTCCACAACTCTTATAGAGTACTTCCATTCATTACATTACAACCTCACTACCCAGAAGTAAAAGAAGTTGCTTTCCAAAAGCATCAAAATTTTCTTACCTAGCTATTTTTAGTCCACTGAAATGTTTTTATTTAGAGCAAATATCAATCATCCTGATGTAATGTTCTTCACTCTTTAATGTTCTCACTCATGTTCTTCACTCTTAGCCATATTAAGTAAAAATTTTAAAAATAGTTTTCTCTATATTTCTCTATATATTTTAGAAAAGAATGTGTTGGCAGTTTACAGATTGCTTAAAACAGTAACATAAAAACTGCATATGGAATAGCATTCTAAAAATGAAAAAAAAAGCATTTAATTAGACTTTGTCAGAGTACTTGGGTAACAGTGAGTTTAAAGTGGGATTCCTAGTATTTTCTAGTATCTAATGTATATAACTTATTAGAGTAACAACTAAAAAAAGACTACTTCGCTATGGTATAAAATATAGCTTTTAAAAATAGTACTTTTTTAAAAAGGATAATAGATTTTTGAGAGTTCAAAATAAAAAAGTAATAATTGTTTTGAGCCATGTTAAAACAATTAAAACTTTTCAAATCACAGTTGAACTGAATAGTCTTCATAGATAACCATCCAGACCAGATAGATCATCGATCTAGAAGGAAATGCACCAGAGCAATGTAGCTTTCCAAAAGTAATTCCTGAATTCAGTTGCTGAACATGGTTATTTCCTCTCATCTTCACACTGATTAACTCATAATTAAAACATTTAATTTGATGGGTTTTGATTGACTCCGATAACAGTCCCAAAACAATGAAAAGGATCCAACCTTTGTATCAATTAATAAAGGTAATTTATGTTTTAAGAAATTGAGATTTGATCAAATATAAATGAATATGCAAGTGTGTGTGTATCTATATATATGTATGACTTTAATTTTGGAAAAACAAATACCCATTTCTTTAAGCTAATCATTTAAATAAAAAGCTACCCAATATTTGATGTCGATTATGTACACTGTTAATACTCTGAGTAAAATGCTATCACTCCTTTATACATGTAAGAGAAAGAGATTTAAGTTTATTATCCAGAAACCTGACAGTACATGCAATTTCTTATTTTCCACATGATAGTGTCTGTCCTCTTCACAACTGCTTCTCTGACTTTCTCATGAACACTGAAAGCTTAATGACACATTATGAAAGCTATCGTTTCCTTCTTTATGAAGTATATTGAAGACAAAAGGCATTAAACTCATTTCACATTAATTTAGCAAAGCTATTTTATGCCAACATTACAATGTACAATGCGACATGAACAATAAGATTTCACAACTATACTACTCCAATTAATAAAATATTTCTTTATAAAAATTCTGTCCAAAAGATTACATTCACATCTTCATTTAATATCTTAAGGTTGTAACAACAGTCATAGAAGATTCAAAGACAGAAAATTACTTACCTTAAACATGTATATTCTCCAAAAGTATATACTCCATTCCAATTACTCTAGGTTCCGGCTTCCTAGAACTCAAGAATTTTGGAGCTACTAAACTTCGTACACCCAAGAAATGGCCAAACTCCCCCCAAAGTTAAGGTCTTGCTAATTAAGACCTTAACAAGGTCAAAAGATGCCACAGGATTCACTAGTGAACACAGACTCTAATGGTTAGGTAAATTAAGATGGAGTTGCTCAAAAGATTCTCATTCAGGCAACTTAGGTTACAGATAGGTAATCTCTAGCTCTCTAGAGAATTACCCAAATGACGCAGCTCCAGAAGGATTTCTGAGTGGGTACATAACAGCTCTGTTTCATGAGCTGGTTCCACTCAGATTTGAAGAGGTGGCTGCAGTATAGGGGTGGATTTTTCCTCTTGGACAAAAAGCAAAAGGAGTAGGAAGAAGTTGAAAGAGATGCTCATAAATTGTTGCAAAGACCTCAGCAGGGTCAACATTTATGTCAGCTGCTCTAATTACCACCAAACAGGCCTTTGGAGTGTCTGAGCTACAACATAGTGTGTGTACAATCAATTCCAGAGACTGGTCCCTAGCTCTGAACTAATTTAGCTATGACATCTATGGCCAGACAGTATCTATGACCTTCTCTCCTCATTGATAGGTTTGACCAAGATTTTAAACCATAACCAGACAGGCCAGGTATGCCTCTCACTGACAATTTATTTCAGCTGAGATTTAAAATTGTCAATGCATGGGCCCCAAGATTCAAATTTAATTGATCTGAATATGAAATCCAGCCACTATATTGACTTAACTTCTCAGGTAGTAGTAATAGGCATCCAGGGTTGAGAACCACTGACAAAAAGGTTAGGAGTTGGGTAGAACACCTAGGCCTCTTCAATATATGACTAGGGATGAAAGCTGGCATTTTGATGCTCTGAAGGATTCTGAAACTCTTCACTTGTCATTAAATGAAATGTTCAGGAATATAAGATCCAAAGATGCCATCATTACTATTGTCAAAGCCTGCCAGTATTGAAAAAGATCCTGGGTTCCCTAAACCACCTCAGTAGGAACACAAAAGGAGCACTTTCCAAGGGTGGAGACACCCAACTCTCATTCATTCCCTACTACAATCTTAATTTGGGTCAATGAAAGGAGGATCCATTGAGGTAACAGCGAAGGTGTGTCCTCACTATGTTCCAGTGAGAATTCAGGAGCGGGGGCAAGAGATGAGTGGAGGGGAGCAGTGTGGAAGGAAGAAAGAAGGGTACAGCACTGGGGCATGTCAGAGGAATTTCTGATAGTTCAAAAACTAATCACTAACTTATTGTCAGTAAAGAGAGGATTAACACTTTGGAAGTACATTTATCCCTGATGGTCAATTACACTGATAAATTCCTGTTAAGCCTTGCCTTGAAGGGCCTGAGAGAATTACTTCTTCAACGTAGAAAACTAAAAGCCTAGATTCTAGTTACAGCTCTGCCAACAATTAGTTGTATTTAAATGATTATGGGAGATTTTTCATTAGTCTCAAAGCCAAAGCATATTTTGTCAACTTTTCCAAAAACACACAGTAAAGAGATTGTCACTGGGTACATGTAGAGGGATATTTTCCAAGTGACCTTGCTGCTCTATACCACAGCTTCAGAAGAAGGGTAATATTTAATTTTACAATGTATTTTGATGTTTATATTTGGCGCTTATCAGATGTTAAAAGAATTTTCTAAAAGAACTATTCCATTTCTTCATTCTGTTTCCTGCTATAATTTTTGTAATTTATAAAATAAGAATTTAGGGCTGGATTTGATGTTGTAAATTGAACATGCCTCATCTTACAGCTAAAGAAAACAAACGACCAAATTCACATAGCTTTTTGATGACAGGAAAAAGTACTATCTAATCTTAATGCCTTCATTCTCTAGAGGTTTGTTTGATTCAAATTATCTGGTAAAAGAGGCTATCAGGGGATAAGCCCAAACACAGCGAGGAACAAACTTACGATTCTTGTTTGGCTACATGCATGCCCCTATCTCAGGATGAAGGGACAATTGGAAGATGGGAAAACAATATAAAACTATCTCCCAGATATATCTAAAGACCTCCTCTCAGAAATTATGCCAGGCTATGTTACTTCTAACATGGCTGACAATCAGAGATGGAACCATTAAGGTGGGAACTGGTATTTGGTTCTTAAAAATAATTTTGAGCTTGCCAATCTTAGGAATAAAAGATGCTTTCCCTGCTCTGCTGTCCTTCTAAAGGTACAAAGAAACAAAATATATTTATAATTAGAGAGGTATCTCAGGTAGGCAGTGAATGATGGGGCTATAATTATGGTCTACCAAGGATATTTAATTCTAAAACTCATTAGGTAACCATTACTAAACTGAGCTTCTTTCCTTAAGCGTAAAATGGATTGTAATCTTATCATTTCTCAACTGCTGAAATGAAGAACTGTGAAGGTATAGTATAGAGTTATACTGTATGGCACAAAGCAGAAAGTGCTTTGCAAAGGAAGAGAGGGTACTAAGGACTAAGGAATTTCTGAATTCCAGAAATTTTATTTTATTTTTTACTATATCATGACAAGGTATGTTTTAGAGAAAACATTTTTCCAGTATTAAGTAGGACCATATAAAAAAGAGTAGAGTGAACAAATATCAGGAAAATGTGAGGCTAAAAAGATGTAACAATTGTTTTTAACTTCAAAATTTCTCAGAGCTTTGACTATAATGTATACCATGAATCTACAAGATGGAAGGACAAGTGAGCAGCATTTTCCAAGTTTATATGACCTCACCCTTTTTACATGAACCATCTTAGTGAGCAATGTTCTACAGAGGAAAAAAACACTATTACTACCTATTCTTTCTAGATTCCTATTATTTACTTGAATACAAAACCATGAGACACTTGCTAGAAAAGGAATTTTTTAACACATAAAGATAAATGTTTGTAAACCTTTTATAGGTTGTCTATTCCAGCTTTAAATAACATGATTCCAAATCTGTTAAGGCCAGATCACTAACATATCCTCTTCCCAAAAGGCCACTATGAATACCTCATTATCAGGACAGAGAATAAACCCTTCAAGTTTTATAAAAGTCATTTGACTTCTTTGTCTCAAGTAAGGACATCTGTTACAACAGACAGAAGCTCTTCCCTCGATGGTCCAGTAACACAGTTTTCTTGTCCTCTGGGCCAGCCAGAATGAAAGGAAGACATCTGCCATGCATAATTTTATTGTTTATCTAACACTGAATCCTAAACAAAATTTTGTACCAAATACAAGATTTTGAAAATAAGAGGCAACAACCTGAAATAGAAATGGTGTAAGAAAAACATGAACACCTGAAACTAATATGTTTTATGTCAATTACACCTCAATAAAAAAATGAAAAAAGAAAGGTCATGTTCTTAAATAGTAACAGCAGCTAAAATATTGAGTGGGAAGTGGTTACAGAATTTAAGTCTAACACTGTCTATTTTTATAGTGCTTATACGAATGTTTTAAAGGATCTGGTAGAAACTGGGGCAATGGCAACAAGTCCTACAGCAGTTCTTGTCTTGCAGCTGGTAGAAGGATTATAAGGTTTGGCAATAGCTTGCATGGCACAAGATTGGTCATAGTCTTCTGCTCGAGCAGTGGGTAATAAACCTGTCTACAGATTACATCTAAGAGTTCATTTTATAACTCTTTACTAGATGATATAAACTGTGGGCATGCATTTGTAAGCTGTGGTTATGCACAATGGTTTTCGTGGTCTTAGAGCTTCCCCTCTGAGCAGTCAAATGATATTAAAATGCTCAAACTTTATAATCTCTTCTAGGGAGAGAGCAGAAAAATCTTATACAAGGCTGTGGGAGCTGTCAGCATAAGGTGGGAAGGATAAAGCTCCTTACTTGTAAGAGTGACAATCAGCAATATGACATCTATGTGCAATGCGAGTTGAAAACATTTTAAACTGAAACCACTCATAGTTTCTCCCATGGTTGTGATTATCATAAAATTCCAAAGTATTTCAAGAAATTCCTGGTGCTTCCCATCTTAAGGTAGCTTACATTTCATAGCGCCAGTGTACTGTGAAAAGTAGCTGGAACAGCCCACCAGTACCCTTACCTGATACGTTCATCCATTCCCCAACCTCTGGAGGAATAAGGTTACTTATAGGGAAACTCGGTTTTTCCAAAAGGTATACATACTAAGTCACAGCGGTAAAAAAAAAGGGGGGGTGGGGGGAAAGGGGTGGTTCTAACAGCTCTTACAAACTGGCAAGGGAACAGAAGCCCATTACTATCCCCAAACTCACCCACCTTCACACATCGTCATTGACAGAGACATCAAGAGCAACAGTGATTATATACATAAAGAACAAGTGAGGCAAAGGCAAAGCAGTGTCAAGCTGTCTGAGTGTAGGCAATGATGCTTTGATTATACCCGTACAAACTCTTCGGTCCCTTTTAGTTATCCCCAGCTCAGCCCTCAGGCCACAGAGCTTTGCTGTAGAGAACGCAGATGTGATGTAGCTGCTCCAGGACTCTTCACAGCACTGCACGTCAATACTGGGAATGGTTTCTAATCAATTTAAACTGCACACAGTACTTAAGAGAACAAGAAGTTTATTACTCCCACTCAGTGGTTCCTGGGGGCTTTGATGTTAAGTCATACATAATTCGAGAAATACCAGGAATCTTCTTAATCTCAGTGACCATCTTTAACACCACCTGTTACAAAACAAAGATTATAAATAAAAGAGCCAGGATCCACTGCATGTCCAATAGACCAAGAGGGCTTATATTTGCAATTTGAAATTTAAACGTGATCTACTGTCCTCTATGTATATGGGATGGTCTCTAATTAATTATATGTAGGGAACCTATTTCTCTCCATAGATTTAAGTGACAAACTAACTCGGTCATACTCAAAGTGCAGTCCACGAACAGGTGCCAGCCTACAAGTTATGTTTGTTACTGATCCATCGCAAGTGTTTAGTAAACATTTATAGCAATTTGGCACTGCTATGGCATCCAAACACATGATTTCATGTGTTTAAGCCAATGTTTCACAAACTATCCGTGGCTAAAACATAATTCTGAGTCTACCAAGGTGGCACATAATGCACTATAATAAGCAACCACTGACAAGTTTACAGGAGAAGAAGCTTGGTTACTTGACTGCACAGAGATTTGGCAAGTTTGAGCCAAAAAGAAAACAGACTCTAAGCCACATTTCCCAGCCCAACTATGCACTATAACCAGAACCTTGCGTTAGAGCACTGGTCCAACACATAAAGATTCACTGTGATTTTCATTTGCTATTAAGCAAATAGCTCCTTTAGAACATGTTGGTGGAGAGATATTAAGAGAGGAAGATGGTGATCAAAAATGGAATTGCCAGTGTCAGAGCATTAAGGAATTCATGGAATTCTGGCCATAATGCCATCAATTCTCATCCTTATTTCTAATAAACTCTTCTTCATTCTTAGGGTTTCCTTCTTTACTTGGAGAATATTATTTATAAAATAGAGGTTGGTTGGCAAAATCAGGTAAAATTATAGATTAGAGTTGGTTACTCTCCATAGAGTAATCAGACATCTAGAGGGAAGCAATAAATTTAAGGCCTTTTTCTACTACAGTATATTAAATAATCAATTATGTGGAGAGTTAAAAAAAAAGAGCCTATCTTATGAACAGAAAACCAACCCCAGGAATATCAACATTGTCATAGCCTATTCCAATCACCGTATTATAAAATGTTTGAGGTACTGAAAATGTAAATTAGAAAAAAATATGTAAAAGTTACCTCTACTGGGATTTCATTGCCAGGTGTTGCAGGTATACCAGTCATGAAATCACTAGTAATAAAGGTTCGAATAACCACGGATCGCTGGCATGAAGGCTGCTTCTGAAGTGGGTCTCGATCAAAATGTAATGGTGTCAAAATCACCGGCATCTGGCTGATCTTCCCAGCATATCCTAGAGAAAAGAAGTTAACATGTAGAACCAATCACCACCCATGGAAAAGCACTCTCAGTTCACTAAAATCTTGGTCATTCATGATAATTATATTCTATACTGCAAACATTGAATTAGCAAATACTGAACCACTGCCCCTAGAAGAAACAGTTAGGTTCTTGCAATATTTATTAATATTTATTGTAGATTCATTAACACCGAACTCATGGCCAACAACACTATAATTCATGCATGACCAAAGCTTATCTAAGTCACATATTTTCTCTATAAGGCACATCACAGCCTTCCTGCACTTAATAATGTGGACAGCACTATGCTGGGGGTGGGAGGAACATTTTAAACAGTGAAATCACCAAAAAAAAAGGCACAAAAATACAAAAAAGATGGCACTAAACACACTACAGAAAGGATGCTTGTTTACAGTAAGAGCTGAAACAAGAAGCAGAGTACTGTCCTGTTCGACCTTAGCTGGGGGCATGCAAGTTGGGCAACTCAAATTTCCTGCCACTCTGCACATGTCCGCAAATGACCAAAGAGTGAATTACATTTCATATAGAAGGCAATACACAGAACTAACCATGGAAATGAAAGTATCTAAAAATAAAAAGTTACATCCTACTGGAAATCATAATGCCAAGCTTCCGAATTCTAGTTAGAGCATGCAGTGATAAACAGCATAAGCAACTTACCAGACTCCCTGAGAATGTTCTGGGCCTCAAAGTCAGCTTGACGTAAAGTACTGAGCACTCCTGTTGTCAAGAAAGTGGGAGTAACATCTGTAGGAGGCTCTTTAACTGGTGGGCCAAATATATAGACAACTCTAGAAGGGGGAGGGTGAAAAATATAGAGAAATTACATTTTAGTATGAAAAGCAAGGCACATAGAGTTAACATTCTTTCCATTTACTTAGGCCCCCCTCCTACTCACTTCAAATCCTCAAATGGGTAGGTTAGGATATAAAATTATAGATGAGTCTACGTTCTGTGTATCTTCCTCAAAGTGTATTCTCTGGAATACTAGTATCTCAGAATGTGCAAAGATGTGAGTGATTACCACAATCCTCTTTTCATATAATATACTGGGTTGAAGAGTGTCCCCCAAACTTCCTACTCATCTGGAATCTCTGGGTGAAAATAGGGTCTTTGCAGATTTTATTTAATCAAGTTAAAATAAAGTCATAACTGATCAGGGTCAGAGTTAAACCAATGGGTGTCCTTCTAAGAAATTTGGAAACACAAACACAGAGAGAAAAGGGCATGTGAAGATGGAGACAGAGACTGGGGTTATACTGCCATAAGCCAAGGATTGCCAGCAAACACCCGAAACTAGGAAGAGGCAAGAAAGGACCCTCCCCTAGAGACTTCAAAGGGAACATGGTGACACCTGCTGACACCTTGATTTCAGACGTCTAGCCTCCAGAACTGTAATTTCTGTTGTTGGAAGCCTCCCAGTTTGTGGTAATTTGTTATGGGAGCCCCAGGAAATTAATACACCTAAGCCCAAAGAAACACTGAGTTGAACAAATAAGTAAGTTGTTTTGTGACAAAATTTCAGATATTGTAATATGCTAAATGCACAGGTAACCTCTAAGAAGAGACTACAGTGAAATTTCTAAACTTATTTGATCAATCTTTTTTTTCACTTTGAGGAAACACTGATCCCAAAGAGAGTTTCTCATTTTCACTTTATTAAAAATGTCACCAAAATGGACACAAAGACTTGGTATCCTACTAGTTCTTTCCAAAAATAAAAACTGTCAACTACTTTAATATTTGTTTGAAAGATATGAAGATATCTCACTGTTAATTAAAATAGGGATTGGAACACAGCTTGAGGAAATTAGAATCAAACGATTCAAGGGGAATCTTATCACTGGTTTGAAGGCTCTGTTTCACAACTTTCACCCAGAAAACGAAAGGCCATCGGGGTAGAGTTATGAGTGTCACCTAGCTCGCCCCACTCCAACTCCAGCCAGCAGCGATTGTCCCTTTTCTTTAGCCCTCTATGTCTTTAGCAAAGAAAATAAATCTCCCTTGACAATTACCATGGTGAAGTTTAATAACGTTTTCCCTTTTTTTTCTTAATATGTACTTGGAATAAAAGAGCATCAGATCAAAACCAACACGATCACCAACTATTCCATTGCCTCCTTCCAAACGTACTGTAGAAGAAAGGTTTTTGTCCCACAGAAAGTAAGGCACTAAATATAATTCCTAGAGCTCAAAAGATCCTTAGAGGAAAAAGCAGCTAGGCAAGAGAATGCCGTGGACTTATTTCTGTCTTATCTCTTACAAATAAGAGTGATCATAAAATATACAGAGATAGGTAGTCTCCCACACTGTACAGAACACTAAAATTTGGAGTAGTCCTTCTCTGTACAAAGACCCCCATCATGTAAATTATGGAAAAAAACTGGCCAAAATGGAAAATAATGTTAAAATATATTCCAATTCCTAAAAAGGAGACTGGCAAAGAAATCTAAAATTCACCAAGACACTTTGAAAGGTTTGCTAGGTTTATATTTTTAAATGTAGTTTTTTGTTATAGTTTGTTAGTCTTTTTCTTTTTTTGGGGGGAGGGAGGAAGGTCTGGTAAAGGAGAGAGAGAAACAAAGAAAAAAGAAAAGATGGGCAGGGAAACCAGAATAACAAGAGACAGAGATAAAGTTTCAGCAAAGATGAGTGCCTTTTGGCAAAAGAAAAACAGATGAAACTGTAAGAATGTTGTAAAATGAAAAATATACTACTTATATAGTGAAAACAGTGGAGTCAAACTTAAAGTGATTATTCTGTATGATCAATAATACCTTATTTAAGTATTAACATTATTCAGAAGATGAATTACCACTATTTTAACCAAAACAATTATCTCAATTACAAATTTACCATTATTTAATAATAATTCATTTTTTTTCAATGTATTAAACAGTGCCTCTGTATCTGGGGGCCTCAGGTTCGAGTAAGCCTTTTAACGAGCACATTCCCATCAGTAAAAACATGGCTTCCCTGTGACTCCCTGTCCTAAAAGCCACACCACCTGGCAGTTAGAAAACTATACCCGCCTTGCTGGTGAATACCAACTGGTAGGTTTCTAATTTCTGTGGTAAACTTGAATAAACTGAAACATCAAGTAATTCTTTTTTGTTAACTACCTAATATCCACAAAAAAAAACTAGAAAAGAGTGACTATGAAATAAGAATATTAATGAGCAATCTGGTATTAAACGAGTTGAGATTTTTGAACTATATATGGGATAATGCAAATGGTTATTACACATAGATTATAAATCAGCTGTTGATATATCCAACCTAAGAAATTAATATGCAAATTAAAGGAAAAGTGAATCTGAAAAACTAAATTCAAAATAAATTATACATATAGTTATTTTAATGACATCTGGCATACCTACTTCTTTTCTTTGATTTCTCTTGGGAGTATTATCAAATTAACCAAGTCCCTATTGGTAATTCTATAATATTTAGGTATTTTTTCAATTCTTTTGGAATAAAACATGTTACGATCAAACCAATAGCTAGTATAAGCTGCTAATTTGGAAGACATATTTTAAAATTGCATTTAGTATTTTATACTAAAATAAAAACTCTCCCTATTTTTCCTTTAAACAAATAAACAAAATTTAATATGCAAATTATTGCATTGTGCAAAAGAAATAAAACACAAGATATTATTAAATATCTGCTGAAAAAACTGTGATCCAAGTGCACACCTGTATCTACACTTGAACCTTTTGGTCCTTCAATAGTGGAAAGACCTTAAAAAACACATCCTTCCACTACACCTCACCCCCTGTGCCCACTGCAGAACGCACCTGTTAATGTTGTGACACATGCGAGGTATAAGCCTAGCCAGGAAAATAAGAGATTCCCAGTCAGGCTCATCTTTACTGGAGATTCCACAGACGTAACTATAGGAACGACAGTCCCCCTGAAAATAAAAATATAACCAATAATTGTTAATGGTTTTATAGAAATCAAAGATGGATTGGAAAACATTTCATGCATGGTGATATCATTAATAGTATTTTTTTGTATTTTTAACAAAAATTTGTTGAAATAAAAGTATGTATCGGTACTTCTCTAATTATATAAATAAATCCTATTTAAATCTCATATAAATTCTACCTAAATCAGTTCAGACATAAAGAGTCATGGAGGGAGGGAGCAATTGGGGGAATGGTTTGATGAACATTATAAATGTCTAACCAATGTACTGTATACTTGAAACTAGTTTAAATAAATTTATTTTTTAAAAAAGAAAGTGTCATGGTAATTTCAAAAATTTATTCAACAGATGCCAGAGACCCACTGAGATTTCATTCCAAATACCTGCCCAACTGAGGACAGCTAGCATGCTTAATTTGGCAGACAAGATCTGCACATGATTAGGTGAATAAAGAATTCTTAAGTTGGAGCTAATTTCAAAAACATTCACTTATTAATTTTTTTAAAAATAAGTTTAAAATTTTAATTTAAAAACAAGTAAATAAATCTAGTAATATTATTGATTCCCTTTTCCTTTGTCCGGTTTAATCCAAGTAATTTGCTTTTTAAAAAAAAAAATCAAATTAAACTAAAAAGCAATTTAAAGAGATTCATTAGGTAACTGTCCAATACCTGGTATACTAAAAAAACAAGAATTCAGACTATACGAATGCTAATTTGATAAAATCTATCAGAATTTATAATTTTAATCCAGGAAATGATCTTACAGAGCACATGAGTAACTGCTTAAAGAAATAAAACATTATTTGCTGAAATGCCTATAATAGTGAAATAATGAAAACGGTTTAAATGTCTACAGGTAGGGGAATAATTAAAGTATGATATAAGCATATACGGAAAATAAGGCAGCAGTTAAGAATAATATATTGGTGTGAGAAGATATTAAGTTTATGATGTTCAGTTAAAAAGAAAGGTGACAATGTACATTTAATTCCCTTTTATTTTCTTTTTAAAATAAATGTATCTGGAAGAATACAAACAACACAACTGGTGAGCAAGAATAGAAAAATTATTTTTAAATGCACTGCATTTTTTTCTTACAAGTATGGTTTGTTTTGGTATTTAGAAAATAAACTTTATTGCTTTACTAACCATGAATTGCAATTTCTATCTGGGCTTCCACGCCCTCCAAAGGCCTCAGAGACTAAAGTTAAGTATCTAATAACTAAAAATACTTTCATTTTGATGGCAAGAGTAGTGGAAACTGAGTAAGATTCGCTTTTAAAAAAGAAGTCACTTATCCAACAAATTTAGGAAAAAAGAGTATACTCGTTAAGTTTTAGATGAATAATCTCTAAATAAAACAGTTCATTTTTTTCCATACATAATTCTACTCTAAGAGGCCATTATAAACACATTAACCCAATAACTGGCACTCATACCATTTTGAGTTAAATTTTAACACCTTTTCTAGTTTTCATTTAACTACAAACTAAATAACAAGAAACCTTCCTCTTCCCTACCCTCCCAAGCTTTCTCCCCCAGAAACTCATGTGAGAATCACATAAAGGAGAAATTGATAAAATCTAATTATGAACAGCATTTTAAAAGTGAAAACTATATTATCCTCACATGCTTTTACAATCGGAAAGATGCAACAATAAATACAAAAAGTGTTAGCCGTACACTAACACAGCTAAAACAGAGAGGACATGTTGAAGAAACAGCACTAGTTTAAGGAATTCACAAGCTGAGAAAAAGACCTAAGTGGTGTAACATGTTCATCTGGGGGCCTTCTGCAGCTAGAGACTTGTAAAGCCACAGTATATTTCATACCAAGAAGTATAAATGTGGATATGACCACTTGGTACCAACCTATTCTTCAAGGCAGAAGCAAGCAAGCCAACCTATAGCAAACTATTCTTTGAAGTTTTACTTTTAGAGATGACAGATGTTCCAAAACTACAAAATCTCTGACTGAATATACGGTTTCTATAATATTATTCACTCCATAAACAAATAAAACACTGCCTTTTCACTTTTCTAAACTTGGTATATATACTTTCATATTTCATTTTCCCAAGTCATTTCTATTTCAATTTTAGTACAAAGAACAAACTACAGAAAGTTATGTTACAGCTCAATGATTTCACACAACTCACCTGCACACCTACAGTTTTAATTGGCAGCAAGAAGGCATTGAGTGAATGCAGACTTGTAATTTGCATCAGCTTCTCCTGATCCTCTTCTGTCGTGCAGGCTTTGACTCTTTGTAACAGCGTATGTGGCTGAGAAAACCAAAGAGAGATCGATTACTTACCGTTTCAAGAAATAAGATACTCATTCTTTTGGTATGTATCCACACTTATTGGTTTATAGCAATAAATCCTATCTGGTATTTCTCTTTGACTTGAGTGTGCTACACAGCATACCAGGATTTCACTCCTGAGAGGTAAGGCTATGAGATGTTAAATATCAGGATAAGAAATACAGATTATATGTTCATACATCTAGGCTTTAATCCTCCGTAACCAGCAAGGGACATATCTCACATGAGTCAAACTTTCTCCTTATCTCTAATAAAACTTGTTGCCATAAAGTCAATTTTGTCTGAAATTAATCCACCTACTTCCTTTTTTAGTTTATTTGTCTGGTATATGTTTTTCATTCTTTTACTTTCACTCCTTCTATACCTAGGTAAAGAAACTATAGTTAGTTTTACTTTGAAATCTAGTTTAACAATTTATGTCTTAACTAGAGATGATAGTCTTTTTAATTAATTGTGAGTTAATGACATGGTTGGATTTCATGCTACCATTTTATTCAGTAATTTCTATTTCAGTAATTTCTATTCTTATGTTTCTTTCTCCTTTCTTACCTTCTCCTGAACTAATGATTTCTCCCAACTCATTGATTTCCCCTTTACTGGTTTTGAGGTTAAACCTTCTGTTTCTCTTCTTTTAGCAGTTCCCCTGTGCTAACATGGATATTTAACATGAGACTCAATCTCTCTGAGCTCTGGCAAACAATATGAGCATCTTTAAATGCCTAACTCCAATCAATCCCCTTGTGCTTTACATGCTATTGTAGCTATATATTATTATATATTTAAAATAAACACCAAAAATTATAGATCACTATTTTATGTAGTTCATGTCTGCTTCAATTTTACCCATTTACCATTCTTTCTCCTGTCTCAGAGCTTTCTCCAAGAATCCTTTTGCTTCTCCTAAAATCAGTTCTTTAAAACAGTGGTTCTCAAGCCCAGCTGCACACTCAAATTACTTGCTATGTTCAGGTTCCAACCCAGATTAAATTTAAAAATTCTAGGGAGAAGGAACTCAAGCATAGTATACTTCAAACCCCACCCCCCACCCCCAGATGATTCTAATACACAACAAGGGTTGAGAACCACTGCATTAGTTCTTTAAATAATAGATCGATGACAGTAAATTTTGCTTATCTAAAAATGTCTTTATTTTGCCTCGGTTCTTAGAAGATAGTTATCTGTTCATTCTTGTTCACAATTATTTTCTCTTGGCACTTTGAAGTCTTTCCTTTGTAGCATAATCTTTTCTCTGCAGCTGCTTTGTCATTGGCAATCTGCAATTTTGCTAGGTGTCAAATTCTTTTCCTTTATCCTTATGGAGATGTGTTATGTTTCCTGAATCTGAGATACAGTGTCTTTAACCAATGTGGAGGAATTCAAATACTTTTGTCTATTATCTCCTTCTGGACACATGTTAATAAGTTGACTTTTTCATCCTATCTCTATTTTCTCTTTGCTGCTTTGATCAGTTTTCTGGATAATTTAACATCTGTCTTCAAGTTCATTAATTCTTTCTTTAGCTGTTTTTAATTTTCATTTCTAGAAGTCAATTTTTTTTCAAAGCTGCCCAATCATTTTGATAGTCTCTTATCATACACCTTACTCTTATTATCAATTGCTTCTATTAATATTATATACTTTATATTGTCTATCTGCTAATTCCAGAATCTGAAGTGTTTGAGAGTTTTGTTCTGCTAGTTTCCACTAGCTTTCATTCATGGTGCCTTACTTCTATATTTTGAAATTTTTACTGTAAGCTCATATTTATTGGAACTGTATCTATGGGAATTCTCTGAGGCCTGGCAAAAGATACTCCAAAGAGGATTTACATTGCTTCTTGCCTGACATCTAGAAGCACTACCGAGGTCCACTTTAAATCTCAGATTTCTTAGCTTGAGGTTTTCCAGGCCACACAGATTATTTAGATTTGATGAAATCTACAAAAGGTTTTTCAGGCCACACAGATTATTTAGATTTGATGAAATCTACAAAAGGACTGAAACACTTTTCCATTCATTTTCAAATTGGAGCTAAAATAATTTTCCTTACTGTCTTGCAAAACATATTAAGTATTTTAAAACACCCTTTCATATCTAGCATTTTTAAGGATTCAGGGTATCCAAACTGCTGTATGGCTCAAAAGAGAAGTCTGCATTTAAGTGTCTCTATAGTTTATTTTCTTCATAGTCATTGCAAAGTCTAAATTACTCTGAATTTTCAAATAATGAAACCCTAATAAATTCACTGTAAATACTGAAGTACAACAGACATCCATTTAATTCCTTGTCCTGATTAGCTGTATCTGTTGAAAGCTCCTATAATATACAAGTACAATGTAAATTATTACCTTTTTAACACTTGCAGAAAAATCAGCTACTATTTTCAAAATATTGTTGGTTTCCGGAAAGTCCTTACAAATATAAGGTTCTTCAGCACATATTACTCTGATTGCCAAGCCAGGACCTAAAGAGAACAGTAACAATGGTATTTAGTATAAATTTTATATTTAATATAAAAATGTTGCTATCCTCAAATATAAACTCCTTCTAAAAATTAAAATCCATGTGCCACTTTAAGTTTTTTTCCAGTTTTATTGAGATAATTGACACATCACCATTGCAAGTTTTATAAACTGTTTAATTTCAAAAGTAGCTATTAGTTTCATCCATCTCATTTTTACAGTGTTTCAATTCCTTTTATCAATGATTTCTATCTTGTTTTTGATAGCCCATGTATTAAGCATCACAAAATTTTCTAGTAAATACTTTTAATTCACAATATATGTGCCAATATATTTAAAATTTTTAATAAGGGAATTTTCAAACATACACAAAAGTAAAGAGGACAGTATAATAAACCATCTTATCATTGATAGCCCAGATTCAACTACCAATTTAATTTTAGGAAGAAGAGTATACTGTTTTAAAAAAAAAAAAATCAAACATACAATGCAAAAGTGTTCAATTTCAAAAAATGTGAACTGGTATTTCTATTTCACCAAATACTTGAAAAACTAAGCACACAAGATGTGCATGAATCTAAGAAAATGAATTGTTGCTTTACTATAAAAACAAAAAAGTATCCCTTGAGATGCCTGTTTAAAGTTAAAAACTTAGTTATGTCCATCAATTCCTGCTTCGTTTCTTACCTTTAGAATAAATAGCTTATTTAAGATGAGTAGTATGCCTAGTTTCATTTTTTAAGCAACAAAATCCCTTTTCCAATGAAATCTTACATAACAGAAAATCAACATAAAATAGACTCTAAAACAGTTAAGTGAATCTAGCTGAAATGTAAACTGAGAACATAGGACCACTTGGCCTCCTTCCATTACATTCATACACAATCCTTTGCCAACACATCGATTAAGAATTGAGCATCTTAAATTATTAGATGTGAAGTTTATTGACACAAATACTGGTAATCACCACATGGGTGATACTCTGTAACACTGTTTTTGGTGGTAATATGGTAGTTAAGAGTATAAGCTCTGAAGTGAGCTTTTTGAGGTTTGAGTCCTGGCTCCAAACCTAATCTGCATAACTTTTGGCAATGTACCTTCTGTCCCTGAATTTCCTCATCTGTAAAACCAAATAATAGTAGTTTCTATTGTGAGGATCAAATAAAGACAATATGTGTAAAATATTTAGCAGAATGCTTAGCACATACAAATTCCTCAAGAAATGTGAACTATTACTGTTTTTTAAATTAATTAGACCATTCTCTCAATTTATCAACTAATGATGAGAGCTAGAAACAGGTGCAAGACTTGCCCAAACTCAAGAACTCATAATAAAAACAGGTTAAAACTCTCAGTCCTAACTTTAAACGAGTATCACCTCTAATTATTTTTCTACTTGACAGCAAATGACTACTTAAACTATTTTTATTTGTTCATAAATTATTTACATAAACCTATGTGCAAAGATGTGGTTCATCCGTTCAGACAAGTCAGCCATGAGAAAGGATTTCAGAGAATCAAGTTTTAACTCTGTCTTCCATGGAATACATCATAGTTATCATAGAAAAAACATACAAATCCCAGCTCGACATTAAGAATTGTGTGGCAATGTTATTAAAATATCTCTATGTGTTGGTTTTCTTATCTGATGGCAACATTATATGCCAGACTCAGAGGAATGGTGTCATATTTAAATATAGATACAACAAGAAATGAGTAATAAAATGAAGTATATACAGTAGGTACTAAAAAGAATTTGCTCATTCCCTACCCATCCTTTCCTTTCAAGTTACATATTCTCTGAAATAAAGTATTTCAAAGTTATCTGAACTGACTTTTCTTCAACATGAAGGTCTAATGACAAATCAAACAGAATACAATTCTAATTTTACCTGGAAATGGATGTCTGGAAACTAACTCTTCCGGAAGTCCAAGTTCTCTGCCTAAAATTCTTACTTCATCTTTATGAAAATCTTTCAGAGGTTCTATCACTTTTCCCTACAGGGGGAAAAAGCCAGTTAATATAAACGAGTAACCAAATGACATGGAAAACAAAGTAACCAATTATTGGCTTTTCATGTTGATTTCTTCTTTAGATTTAAAAATCATTTTTCAAAACTTCAACTTTTAAAGTATTTCCTCCCAGGTCCTTTTAAAGAATCAGATGACTATTTTAATGATCTTATTTCTCTTTGAAACATATTTTAAATATAAACCTTTTAAGTGTAAATAAATCTGATCAAAGCTGGAGGCTGGGCTTGTGGTTGCCCTTGGTCATGGGGTCATTGTGGGCACCGAGAACGCAGCATTCATGATGAACTTAATTCATATTGTACGTGACCACATGTACTTGTCCCTATGGGATTTATCCTTGGATGTTACCTAGACAGAAAGAATGTTGAAAAGCTAACTGCCGTCCGAAACAAGAGTTTGTTATTTAAAAGGGAACTGAGACCCCATGAAGAAGTCACCAGGAAGTAAAAGCTGTGGTTGAATTACAGAATGTTCACATTTTTAAAATTATGAGAGAAATCGAAACACATTATTTAATTTGAAAAAACAAAAAATCTGATCAAACCTACTCACCATCTCTGATACAGTTCTCATTAGAATACAAGGCAATTTAAAAATATTCTAGTGTTTCAAAGTTAAAACTCTCCAAATGATACCATCAAGAATGTGAAAAGACAACCCACAGAAGGCAAACCATGTATCTTATAATGGATTTATAATCAGAATATATAAAGAACAACTTATAATTCAATAAAAGATAAATAAACCAATTGAAAAACAAGCAAAATATCTGAATTGATATTTCTCCAAAGATGTACAAATGGCCAATGAGCACATGAAAAGATGTTCAACATCATTAGCTATCAGGGAAATGCAAATCAAAACCATAATAAGATAACAATACATATCCATTAAGATGCCCCAAATAAAGAGAGACAGATAATTCACACCTATTATGATAGCTACTATCAAAACAACAGAAAATAACAAGTATTGGCAAGGTGTGGAGAAAGTGGACCCCTTGTGCATTGTTGGCGAGAAGGTACTGTGGTGTAGTCATCATGGAAACATTAAAGAAGTCCCTCGAAAAATTAAAAATAGAACTACCATATGACCCAGCAATCCTACTTCTTGGTACATATCCAAAAGAAATGAAAGCAGAGTCTCCAAGAGATATTTGGAAACCCATGTTCATAGCAGCACAGTTCACAATAGCCAAAAGGGGAAGCAACTGACAGGTCCATGACAGATAAATGGATAAACAAAATGTGTACATACATACAAAAGAACATCATACAGCTTTAAACAGGAAAGAAATCTTGTCATATGCTACAACATGGATGAACCTTAAAGACCTATGCTGAGCGATATAAGACAGTCACAAAAAGACTATAAATATTGTATGATTTCACTTATATGAGGTATCTGGAGTAGTCAAATTCATAGAAACAGAAAGCAGAATGGTGGCCATCAGGGGATGGAGAGAGGGAAAAAAGGTAGCTGCTGTTCAGTGGGTATAGAGAGTTACAGTTTTGCAAGATATAAAGTTATAGAAATCTGTTTCACAATGATGCAAATACACTTAACACTACTGAGCTGTACACACTTAAAAACAGTTAAAGGAGGGAAGGAAAGAGTTTTATGGGAAAGTTCACAAAGTTTTTACCTCTTCTCTCAACTTTCTGATAAGCTCTGTGTCGTTGTGATGCGTTTTGATGAGTTCAGCTTTGCTACTTGCAGTAAGGGATGCACTTTCGATTAGATCAGGGCGTAAAGTACCTTGGGCAAGGAAAACTTCCTCGGGTTTCAGGTTCATTTCTCCAATTACTTCATTGGCAATCTATAACCAACAAGAGTAAAACAGCCTTTTAAAAGATGAATCGTTAAAAAAGACAGCAAAATTTCATATCGACTTTCAGCTAAATTCCTCAAAGTCCTTATGTGATACTGACAATATGAAATCTACCAACTCTCAAAATAAATTCCCTTAAGAACATATGTTCTTGAAAGAACATGCTTTAACATCATTCAACAAAAATATGCACACATTCCCTTCAAGCCTAAAAACTAGTCATTGAAATATCCAAAAAACTAAAGTCGAATATAAACTGAAAATAACTATTCTTAGTTAAAATAATAAATAGCCTGACAAAAGTACACATTTTTTAAAAATATAAAACAGTTCCTACTGGTGAGCATAATAACAATATAGGGTAAAACTCTTAGCCTAAAAAAAAAAGGATCAAAATTAACAAATTTGAGTTATTTGATATAATAAGGAAAAACAAATATGAAAATTCACACCAAAAATACTACGCATTGAAGATATTAAAAAAGTACCTTAACAAAAGTATCCCCAATGATTTTTCTTTTCTCCTCAGGACTTGTAGTCATATTTAATGTTTTGCTAATTCTTTTTCGTGGGGTTCTGTCTTCATCTGATATTGGCAGAGTTGTCGTTCCATTATAGAAAGAATGAGCAGCATTTATCACTGGGGGAGAGGAGACATATGTTTTAAACTAAGAGAAGATTTTTTTAAACTCATAATAACAAGTTAAATACACAAAAAAAACCTAGATGGATCTTTTGATGTCCCATTAATTTGTCTAACTATCCCAGAACTACCAATAAACAAACCTAGATTAATAAAGTCCAAACACAGACACTCATTTAAGTGTTCCTTCGTGAATTCTGTGACATTTAATGATCCAGGCTCATGATATCATAAATTATGCTGGCTGCGTTCCCTCTATTCAGTGTTCCAACAGAGCAATAAGCAAAAGCCACAGCAAGCATGGCCCCAAGAGAACCCAAAGCAGTCGTTCTTACACAGGGACCAAAGCTCTTAGAACTGCACGTTGCGGTCTCTTTAAAAACTGACATATGTGAACATATATTTAGTGGTCCTCGAATGTCCACATTTAAGAACAAGGTACTCAAAAACTGACT
The DNA here is from genome assembly GCF_902729225.1 of Pteropus medius. Classification (NCBI taxonomy): domain Eukaryota; kingdom Metazoa; phylum Chordata; class Mammalia; order Chiroptera; family Pteropodidae; genus Pteropus; species Pteropus medius. Next base: position 16,552,214 of record NW_024355205.1, read on the forward strand.
AACATCTCTATTTGGTAATAGGCTGAACAACTGGTGGGCTTCACTGTAAGATGACAAAGCAGCTGCATATTTCACTGGGGGACCACCAATGAATCTATAGGTCTGTCTCTTAAGCAGTTCAGTTACTACAGAGACAATGCCTCCAGTCTCCCACCTATCAGCATGCTGGTAAGTTGAACAAAGGAAGTGTCTGGGGGAAGGGAGTCACCATTCAGATTTTTACTTAATACTACTGTTTTAAAAGTAAAATCTTACTTCCATCCTCAACTGTGCCTGGTATTGATATACCCAAGCCTAACCCTTTTCTTGTTTAGCCTCTCCAGAGGATAAATCCAGTTTCCTGATGGGCAAGGATAGCAAGCAGTCTGTTCCTGTGTTGAAGAAAAGGATCTGCTTCCCAGATTTTCAAGCAATCCACATTAAACATTTTAGGCTCATCCAGAGAACCACACCCCACAAGGAAGCCAACGCTTCCAACTCCTGAGTCTCCCCAGAAGTCTTGCTTTTTGTTGGCTTTCTCTCCTCACTCCTACCCCAAGATTTTAGAGTCCTCCCTTTTACTCTCAGTTACCAGGGACAGATGCAGGTTTTCTTGGGGCTGAAACTTTTATAATATGAAGGCCCTTTTGTAGAAAAATAATAACAAATTAGGTATTAAAAAAATCTCCAGTTAAAACTAGGATGGCTAACACAAACTTAACTATACAAAGAAATGATTACAAATCACATACACACTGGTGTACCTCATTATACTGTACTTCATAGATGTTGCATTTTTTGAAAATTTGAAGGCAAGATCCTACACCAGCAAAGAGATTACGACTCGCTTTACTGCAGTGGTCTGAGACCGAACCCACAATCTCTTTGAGGTATGCTTGTACCACTAAAACCTAACCTAAATGTATACCTACCTCAACTTTTTTTTTCTTAGCCTAATCCCAAAATGCCCACAGCCAGTCAAACACCACCCAACAGAGAGCCAGTTAGAGTGGAAAAAACAAGTGAACTTAATTAACTATAAATTATCAAAATATCTTACTTGCAAACTTCATAAAAATATATGACCATGTCAAGACACTACTAGGATCCCTCCCAGGATTTTAGAAAAGGCGTGGCTAGTGAGGGGTGGTGAAAATTTAAACTTCATTAGTTTATCAGAGATAATTCGCATTATCCGTATGCTTTCCACTTTCCAACATTTTGCTGAAACTATTAGACTGCTATCACCTCCTCTATTCTTTGTCCTTGTGGCATTACACTTGTTTTATGCCTGTACTATTACTTTAGTGACGTTTCAAAAGGAGAAAAAAATAGACTCATCTGCACTTCATGTTTAACTACAAGTCTTCATTTTACATTCAACCTTTTGGCATCGATTTCAATTAATTCAATAATATATATGGTTTGCAGCATTAAACTACTGACTTGATTTCACTATACATACTGATTATATCTAGTTATTAAAAAGTGTAAGAGCTCCGCAAATGTAAATGTAGTTAAGCGCTAGTGGTCCTAAAAAAAAAGTGCTATAGACTCTTTCTTCTCTGTATAGACCTGTTTGTAAAATAATCTCTACATCTGTACCTGTTACAGGAAGGCTTGGATATTCTCATGCATAAGTAATATTACAGGTAGGTAAAGGTAACTTAAAAAGAGAATGAATAGAAGAGAACAGAACGGTAGCTGGAAAATAATAAGTTATTGATCTATATATATATAACATTAAAAGTAATCAATAGTTTTAAAATTTATACTGGGACCCCTCCTGAACTAGAAGTAATTATAATATAAAAATAAAAAATATTTTCAACCGTGAACTTATTGGGAAAACTGTACTTGGTTAAGGAAATGTGCTCACTTAAACCATAAGGCTAGATTTGACTAAATAAGTCCTGACATGCAAATTAACTTTTCTGGGATTCATCAATACCTTTGACCTGAATTCCAAGCTTTTTGAGGGCCTCTTCTACAGACTGGCTTTCTCGTTTTCTCATAAAGCCATTATCAATGTGCACAGCAATGACCTGATCTTGGTTTAAAGCACGATTCAGCAAAGCTGTACAAACCGTCGAGTCCACCCCACCACTGAGTAAAACCTACAGGATGAAATGAAAAGAAAAATCAAATTGAGTACAATAAGCAAAAAGAAAATAAAAACTATCAGCTTAAACTGTTAACCTAAAAGCACTGTATCAAAGAAATGTATGGTAACTAAAAAAAAAGCACTCTGTAACAGTACAACTCACAAAGCATATGATCACCCATTCAGCATTGAAGGGCTATGATGAGGAAGCCAGCTCTGAGTTCTAACATTATTGACATAAATTTGTAGACTTTCAGATGTAAATTGCTTACCAAAACTTTTGATGTGCCTACTCTCTCTTTGATTTCTCGAATGCACTCAAGTTCTCTGTTCTGCACCGTAAAGGTTCCACTGCACCCAGCTATATCATAGAGGAAGTTCTTCAGTATTACTTTCCCATTTTCTGTAAGGCCAACTTCAGGGTGGAACTGTGCTCCATATAATTTTTTAGATTCATTTGCTATACCTTTATAAAGAAAATAATCACAAATTAAACTTTCATGTTGAAAAGACTCAATTAGTACCTACAATAATTCCTCACAATTTTTTCCTCTATAAATGTGAACACTGATACAAATTAGTTGGATTTTTAGCAACAGCAAAAATAAAAATAAAAACTACTGCCGTGATCTTGCTCTATGAAGGTCTTCCCTTATGTAGCAATTAATGAATTATATCACAGTGAAATAAGTTCTACAGAGTTTATTTCACAGTACCTTCACTTCTCCATCCAGATTACTTCATATGTCTTGTCTGTTTAATAAAATGATAACTCAATTTGGGTTCTTGGATAGACATGGCTTTCATATGCAATACGCAGCTACCAATTTTCTACATAACAACCTCATATATTAGACCAGTCAAAATATTCTAAGTATTTCTTTCTTGAATACTATTAACCACAAATATAACTTCACTGACTTGACTAAAAGTGTTTCTGACAATTACTGATTATCTATTAAGCAGCAGATGTTAAGCTAGATGTTTTACAAGTGCATGTATTACCCTTGTTTATGGTTCTGAGCTATCAAGAAATTTGCCTGGACTCACAGTCAAGTAGTTAAAACAGGCCTGGAAGGCTTCTAAACTCAAACTTGTTCTATTATACCAGGGAATCTCACATTTACTTTACTTGGCTTCTAGGACATACCCTCTCTTGGTTCACTTATTTCACTGTCTGCTCCTTCTGAATCTTCGTTGGTTCCTCCTCATCTTATCCATCTCTACACACAGAAAATGAAAGCTGTCCAGTACTTAGCCCTTAAATGTCTTTCTCTATACGTTGAGAGATCTCAAACTCTCATAACCTTAAATACTACCCTTGTTGGTACGCTCCCAAATTTGTGCCTTCAGCCTAGTTTTCTCCTCTTCAGTCCAGACTCATATATACTACTATCTATTCATACCTTTATTAAGGCATCTTGAATTTGGTATGCAAATGCAAATTTCTGCATTCTTTCTCATCAGGTAAATAGAAACTCCATGTTTCTGGTTGCTCAGGCTGAAAAACTTGAGAGTCAAGACTCAGTTCTACTCTCTCTTCCCCACTTCACGTGCAATACACAACAGCAAATCCTTTATCTCTCCCTTCAAAATACATCAGAATCCAATCTAACTTCCGGTTTCCAGTCTGGCATATAAAAAGCTAGAAGACATCCCTCTGTCCTAACAAGAAGTAAAAAGCTGACTATTGCCCTTGGAGAGACTGACAGGAAAATACAGAGAATCACGACTTACCAGAGCGGAAACCTCCACAGGAACCATTGCCAAAGTGGAGAAACCTGAACTGTAAACGATGAATTACTGAAGTCTCGATATGGACAAATTTGAGAGATAAAAACTCCAAAAGGACTGAGTCACTGGGGGACCCCCACATTTTGTGAATTTTATGTCCAGGAGCTCGATCAAGTTCTCACAGTGAATATTAGAGAAAAATCCCTTCATGTTTCCAGCAGGGAGACGAGAAAAGGAACCAATGTGAAATACATAGATCATAGTGTTCTTCTTAAATAGACCTTCTTCCAAGGTTTACTCATAGGAGAAACTATGTAATCAGCCTAACCTGCTAGGGTTTTAAAGGAGCCTAAGTGACCGGGGAGAAAGGATATACCCAACTCCAGCCCATTCTAGTCATCCTGTCCCATCGAACAAGGGGAAAAAAATAAGGACTTCTTTAGTCCTCAGTCCAGGTGAATAGGCTCCCTAAGAGACTGAGACCTACTCATAAGATTATAGAATACTACCCCTCACCCCCAGCATGTTACCATCACATATTAAGGCCTATTTTCAGCAATTCCTTTTACCTAGTATATCATGTCTGGCTACTAAGAAAAAAATTACAAGACATACTACAAGGCAAAACAGAATTTGAAGAGATAGAGCAAGCAATAGAATTAGACTCAGATATCACAGGGATGTTGAAATTATCGGATTCAGAATTTTAAAAAGCTATGATTAAGAAGCTAACAACTCTAATGGATAAAGTATAGAATGCAAGAACAAATGGGAAATGTAAACAGCAATAGAAATTCTAACAAGGGACCAAAAAGAAATGTTAAGATCAAAACTCTGTAATAGAATGAAGAATGCCCTTGATGGGCTTATTAGCAGAATGGACATGGATGAGAAAATAATCTCTGAGCTATAGAATATCTCAATAGAAATGGCCAAAAAATGGCCAAAAAGAGAGGGAAAAAAAAACAGAACAGAATACCCAAGAACTGTGGGATAAGTAAAAAAGATGTAAGATACATATAATGGGAATTCCAGAAGAAAGAGATGAAAGAACAGAAATAATATTTAAAGCAACAATAAACAACAACTTCTCCAAATTAATGTCAGACACCATGCCACAGCCCCAGGAAGCTCAGAAAATACTGAGCAGGACAAATACCAAAACAAACAAAAAACCACCCCACAGCTAGCCTTATCATTTTCAAACTACAGAAAAGCAAAGATGAAGGAAAAATCTTGAAAGAAGCCAGAGGAAAATAACACCTTATATATAGAGCAAAGATAAGAATTATATCCAACTTCTCCTCACAAACCATGGAAGCAGAAGAGAGTGGAGTGAAATGTTGATAGAAATACATTCTTCTCAAGTGCACATGAAAACATTCTCCAGGATAACCATATGTAAGCCACAAAACAAGTCATATTAACTTTAAGAAGACTAATATATTAAGCATCTTTTCCAACCACAACAATAAACTAGAAATCAATTACAAGAAAACTAGAAAATTCACAGATACATGTAGATTAAACAACATGCTCCTGAAAAACCAATGAGTCAAAGAAATCAAAAGAGAAATTTTTAAAATCTTGAGAAAAATAAAAATGAAAAACCACCACTAAAACTATGAGATGCAGCAAAAGCAAATGAACGCTAAGAGGGAAGTTTATAGCAATTAACACTTATATTGAGAAAAATTAAAGCTCTCAAATAAATAACCTAACTTTATACCTCAAGGAACTAGAAAAAGAACAAACGAAGCCTAAAGTTACTAGGAGAATGGAAATTACAAAGATCAGAAAAAAAACGAATAGAAGAGAGCCTAAAAATATAATAGAAAAGGTCAATTAAACTAAGAGCTAGTCTTTTGAAAAGACCAAGAAAAAAGAATAAAGTAAAATTTAAAATGAAAAAGGAGACATAACAACAGATATCAAAGAAATACAAAGGATCCTAAGAGACTACTATAAACAATTATACCAACAAATTAGATAACCTAGAATAGATAAATTTCTAGAAACATATAACCTACCAGTACTTACCAGTACTGAATGAATCAAGAATAGAAATTTTGAAAAGACCAATTATTAGTAAGGAGATTGAACTGGTAATCAAAACCTCCCATTAAACCTATCCCCGCCCCCGCCACACCCCCGCAAAAAACCATATGGCTTCATTGGTGAATTCTACCAAACATTTAAAGAAGACTATCAACTCTTATCCAACTCTTCCAAAAAAAACAGAAGATAAGGGAACACTTACAAACTCACTCCATAAGGTCACTACCCTGATACCAAAGCCAGACAAGGATACTGCAAGAAAAGAAAATCATAGGCCAATATCCCTGATAAACACAGATACAAAAATACTCAATGAAATATTAATAATCTGAATTCAACAATACATTAAAAGGATCATACACCATCATCAGGTGTGATTTATTTCAGGGATGCAAGGATGGGTCAATATATGCAAATCAATCAATGGGATACACCACATTAATAAAATAAAGGATAAAAATCATATGATCTTCTCAATAGATGCAGAAAAAGCATCAGACAAAATCCACCACTCGAAATCACAGTTAACAACATGATCAATGGTGAAAAGCTCAAAGCTTTTCTAAGATCATAAAGAAGACAAGGATGCCTACTCTGGCCACTTTTATTCAATAGTACTGGAAGTCCTAGCCACAGCAATCAGGCAAGAAAAAGAAAAGTCTTCCAAAACTGAAAAGACAAATAGTATGGAGGTTCCACAAAAAAATTAAAAATAGAACTACGCTATACTCCGGCAATCCTACCTCTGGGTATATATCCAAAAGAAATGAAATCATTATCTCAAAGAGATCTGTATGTTCACTGCAGCATTAATCACAATAGCAAAGACATGGAAACAAACTTAAGTGTCTACTGATAGATGAATGGATAAAGAAAATGTGACACACACACTGGATTATGCAGCCTTTAATAAAAGAAAATCCTGTCATTTGCAGCAATACAGATGAACTTGGAGGACATTATGCTAAGTGAAATAAACCAAAGACAAATAAATACTGCATAGTATTGCTTCTATGTGGAATCTTAAAAAAAAAAAAATAAAAATAAAAAATAAAAAGCCAAACTCAGAAACAGAAAGCAGAAAGTGACTGCCAGGGGCTGGAGGCTGAGGGCTAAAAAAGGGTTGGTAAAAGGGTACAAACTTTCAGTTCTAAGACGAATAAAGTCTAAGAAGCTAATGTATAACATGGTAACTAGAGTTAACAACACTTTACTGGCTAACTGAAATTTGCTAAGAGAGTAGAACTTAAATGTGCAATATTATGATTTATAGGAAATAATTTGGTTTTCGTCCATAGTACCTGGCTCACAGCTCCCAACACCCTTGGAATTTCCTAAGTGACGAGAGCTTAAAGGTGTCTCTTATGTTAAACTGACTTCTGAAATGCACCTAAGGATGTGAGCCAACCATGTTATTGGGTTGAAACTTGAAACTTTCAGCCCCAGCCCCTTGACCTCCAGGGAGGGGTGAGGAGGATGGAGGTTGAATTAATCCCCAGTGGACAATGATTTAACCAATCATGCCTATGTAATGAAGCCTCCATGAAAACCAAAAAGCATGGGGTTCAGAAAGCTTCCAAGTTGGTGAACATGTGGAGATCTAGGGAACAGTGTCTGGAGAGGGCATGAAAGCTCTGTGTACTTTCCCCACACCTTGCATTACACATCTCTTCCATCTGGCTCTTCCTAGGTTATAACCTTTTATAATAAATTGGTGATCTAGTAAGTAAAATGCTTCTTTAAGTTCTGTGAGTTGTTCTAGAAAATTATCGAACCAAAGTTGTGGGAACCTCTAATTTATAGCCAGTTGGTCAGAAGTACAAGTAACAACCTGGAATTACAAATGGCATCTGAAGTTCAAGGAGGGGGGGTCATTGGAACCTCCAATCCTCAGCCAATCCATCAACCTAGGCTTGTAAATGGTAATAATCTTGTGGGACTGAGCCCTCAATCTATAGAACCTATGCTATGTTTAGATAAATAGTGTTAGAATTTAGTTGAATTCTCAGACACCTCACTAGTGTACAAGAATTGCTTGCTGGTGTAGGAAACAAGCCCCCTCCCCCCACACATATACTCCCACGTACACTGGAAATTGTTCTGAAAACACCAAAAAATAGCAAAAACAGTGCTTGGAGGGAAACTTATAACTTAATGTATATATTAGAACAGAAGATTTAAAATCAATCATCTAGGCTTCCACTTCAGGAAATGAGAAAAAGTGGGGCAAATTAAATCCAAAGTAAGCAAAAGAAATAATAAAAATTAAAGCAGAAATCAATGAAGTCAAAAACAGGCAATCAGTGGAGGAAAGAAAATCAACAAAACCAAAACCCCGTTCTTTGGAAAGATCAATAAAATTAATAAGCCTCTGGTCAGGCTAAATGAAAAAAAAAAAAGACACAAATTACTAATTTTAGAAATGAAAGAAGGAATATCATTACAGATTCCATGGACATTAAAGTTATAATAAAGGAATACTGTGAACAGCTCTGTCCACAAATTTTATAACCTAGATAATACGGACCAATTCTTTGAAAGACACAATTTTTACCAAAACTCTGACAAGAAGAAATAGATACTCTGAATAGGCCTAGATTTATAAAAGAAATTACACAATCCTATCAATATATGCAGAAAAAGTATCTGAAAAAATCCAACACCTATTCATGATAAAAATTCACTAAACTAAGACCAGAGGGGAACTTCTTCAACTTGTTTAAAAACTATCTTCTAAAAACCTTCAGCTAACATCATACTTAACAGTGAGAAACTTAAAACGTCCCTACTAAGGTCAGGAACAAGGCAAGGATGTTCCTTATCACCACTGCTTTTCGACATCGTACTAAAAGTCCTAGCTAATGCAAAAAGACAAGGAAATAAACAGCATACAAATTGGGAAAGACAAATAAAACTGTATTTGTTCACAGGGGACGTGATTATCTATATAAAAAAACCTGAAAGAAATCAATAAAAAAAACTCCTAGAATAAGTGATTAGGTAGGGTAATGGAATACAGGTTAACACCAAAAGTTCATTGCATTCCTATCTACCATCAACGAACAAGTGGAAATTGATATTTAAAACACAATTAACATTAGCACCCCGAAAAAAAAAATGAAATACTTAGGTATAAATCTAACAAAATATGTACAAGATCTCTATGAGAATCCAATGACTCCTGACCCCTTCCATCTCTGCCACACTGTTCCTTACACCACTCTTTCCTGATTATCACCACAGGTTCCTCGCTACTTCTACATTTGACCCGGTCTTTTTTCTCCTCACTGTAGCCAGATTAATCCTCACATTAGATCACATTTCTCCTTTATTCAAAATTCCACCTCACTATGAGTAAAGATGTTTTTGTAATGGCCTCAAAGGTACTGTGTTCTGGTACCCAACAATCTCTCTGGCCTCAACTTCTACCACTCTCCTCTATGTTTACTCCACTCCGACCACGTAGTCTCCTTGCTGTTCAACCATGATCGCATCTCAGAAACTTTGTACTGCTCTTTCCTTCTCCCCCAAATATCCAGAAGAGTCAGCACTTACTTCCTTAATGTCTAATGTCATCTTAAGGAACTACTCTCCTGAATATCTGATATAAAACATTAACAACCCTAATTACACATACTCTACAACACTCCTCTCTTCCCCTATTTTTTCAATGCACTTAATAAACACTGACACCTGATATATTGTGTATTTGTTTGTATACTGTCTGTCCCATCCCTTCCTCTAACCAAAATGTTATATAAAGATTTTGTTCATTTTGTATCCTTGGCACCTAAAACTGTGCCTAACACATAGTAGGTACTCAAATATTTGCTGAATGAATAAAAATACATAAGCCATCCACCACTGTTAATCTTCCATATGAAGTCAGAATATTTCAATATGAAAACCATTCTTGATCATTCTCATGCTAATATATAAGTCTGTGAAGTAACTGACAGATTACTCAATTCAGTTTACTCATGACAAATCTTTTTCTCAACTTGTTATTTAAATATGGCATTTCAAACAAAAAGAATTTCATTGATAAACCCACTTTTTTCGTCTACTGATTTCTAGGACCACTGGTGATTATTTACATTACAGTTATTCACGTAAGCAGATGTTTACAAACTGGAAGAAAATTAATTCTTCTTCCTCCAAAAAGGAGAGAACAAAAATGATTTTAGAGCACAGGATGGCAAACTTTCTACAGAGAGCTAGACAGTAAAACTTTTAGGCTCTGTGAAACACAGTCTCCCTCTTTTGTTATAACTCTTTAATGTAAAAATCATTCTTAGTTCCTGGACATACAAAAATAGGCTACTGGCTAGATTTGATCCAGAGGTCATAATTTGCCTACCCTGGTTCAAAGAAATGTCCTGAGTGCTTAGTCTAGTATTTTACAGACACCCAAGATACATGACTACATACACCTAAGAAAGGCACTTAAAAAGGCAATTATGAATATAGCATGTTAGAAAGATGGACAATTCTCAAATTTTTCCTGAGCTGTAAAAGTATAGCTGCTATGTTTTATGTCTGAAAAACTTATGTTAGGATAAATGTTTTTTAAAATACTTCAGAGCTAACTAGTACATGACTTCTAGATAATCCTTCTAATATTAAATTCCCTTCACAAATTAATGGTTAATCCTATGACATTTATATCTTTAAAAAAAATTAAGAAAAATCAAAAATAGTACCTCATACAGAAACATATTCTTAGACTCTTTAGATAAATTTTTAAAAATGAAATCTGAATTTCACCTGCCACGATGTTCCCAGAACGCGCCACAACCTTGAATCCATCAGCTACTTTGTCTACACTATCTCCATGGGTAAGCAAAACAATTTCTTCTTTCTGAAGGCTCCTAAACATACAAAAAGTAAAACACAGCACACAAATACCTTAATTACAGACATGATTAAGAGGTTCTTCTGCTTTACTTTATTCAGCTTTGAGAAATAACTGACATAACATTGTGTAAGTTTAAGCTATACAACACGATGATGTGATTGTATGTGTGTGTGTGTATACGTACATATCACAATAAGGTTAATTAACACATCCATCATTTCACATAGTTAACCGTTTTGTGTGTGGTGAGAACATTAAAGATCGATATACGCACATCAGTACATGTTTATTACAGCAGTACTCAAAATAGCCAAGATACGGAAACAACCCGAATGCCCATCAACAAATGAATGGATAAAAAATATATGGTACATATACAATATGGAATATTATTTGGCCATGAGAAAGGAAGATATCCTCTCATTTGCAACAACATGGATGAACCTTGAGCACATTATGCTAAGTGAAATAAGTCAGAGAAAGACAAGTACTGTATTATACCACTTATATGCAGAATCTAAAACAGTTAAACCTATAAAACAGAGTGAAATAGTGGTTCCAAGGGACTGGGGCATTGGGGGCAGGATGGGTAAGAGTAATGGTGTTTAAAGGTATAAACTTATAAGGAGTAGTAAATAAGCCACAGGATCTAATGTACAGTATAGTGAATATAGACAATAACATTATGCTCTATGTAATGTGATATCATTATATCAGTATTCATATTACAGTATTTAAATATTTCAAAGTAATATGTTGTATACCATAAACTTATACAATATTACACATCAAATTTACTCAATTAAAAAAAATTCTGATCTGTCCAATTTGGAGAAAACTATTCATTAAGAATTAATTTAGGTACGAATCAATGGAATCTTTAAGGATTTATGTTAATAAAATAAACCTATAATTAAAAATAATTAGCACAGGTAAAAAAAGGATAATAAAAACTACATGTGCTCGTTAACAGACATCAGCCTACAATTTACAGATGTAATGCAATTAGAGGGAAATGTGGTTTTAAAATAAAAATTTAGGTCATAAAGAAGCAAGTAAGTAATCAATAGTCCATCAAAATGGGCTTTCCCCAAAACACAGAAAAACCCCAAAAGGGAAGCATGTGACTAAAATATAAGTTTTCTGGTGTTTCAGAAAACTGAATGAAAACTCAGTGATTTTTTTAGTAAAGCAGAAGATAAATAATTCTAGGAAGCCAGTGAACAGCTCATTCACCAACTTTTACATAGATTAAAGCTATAGCACCTAACCTACTAACATGCAGCAATAAAATCAATTAATACATTCACCATAATAAAAAAGATAGCAATTCCAGGTATTCTCAATGTAGAAAAGTGACAAGAAAGTAAACACAACACATATTAAGTAATGAGTCCAATAAATGGTACCTTACTAAATACCCAGCAAGAATGTGGTGAGGGAAAAGTATACGAATGCATTTGGCAGATGCAGGGCAGTTTAAAACGGTATCCATTCACTATATCTGGCACATTCATGTTTAGAAGCACATTCCACCAAAAAGTGAAAAGGGAAAATTGCAAATGTTGGCATTATAATATGCAATCCCAAGTAGGTGTCCAAGACTGCAGAGGTGCTTTTAAATTATGTTACAAGTGCTTTTCTTATGCTCACTTACCATCACCACCAAACTCTGCTGTCTTGACACACTCAATTGGAAGACAAATAAAATACTATGACAATTACATCTTTGGCCAGTGGCCTTAACTTTGTCTTAAAGAGTTTGGAATCTCCAATTTTGAAGCATATAATCCCAACTTTAAACTAGTTACTCTACCACCATTCTTATTCATCTAAAAATATCTGTAATACCTGAATAACGAGCATGTGTTATCCACACTAATACTGAAGACTCCATCTTCTCTAACACTTTTTTTGTGCACAGTACCTCCAAATACTTTATTCATCATCTGTTCAAAGAGAAAATAAATTGATGTAAACATAAATCAAAAGAAAATTATCCATTCTGTTATGCTAATTTAATAATTTATATTCCTTGTTTTCGAGATATGAATAAAATTTGCTTCTATACAGTCAATAAACCTCGTGTACCTCTGCCTCCCCTAATCTGCAGTTCTTATTTAGACGACAGCTGAGTGATCAAGATAACCAATGCTGTTGGAACGCTACACAATTTAAAAGTCCATAAAGTCTTAATTAAAGGCTTTTTTAAAGCCAATGGCTTGCAGTAAAGTTTAAAGCTATCTTACCTGTTGAGGCAGCTTTCACGCTTATTTTTGGTTCCAGACTACATTACTTAAGGTTGAAAGTGCAAGGAATTGAACAATCAGCTAAGTGTGTGTTTGTGGGAGGAGGGGATAACTTTCTGATAATAAAACGATTTGCGTCTTACTGAATTTTTGTTTTAATATTCTATTTTGGCTTAAAGAGGGAAATAACAAAATTCAGGAAAAGTGTTACCTCTGGTGGGAAGAAAGAAGAATGTGAAGAAAAATATAAAGGAAGTGGGAGTTAAATCAGTAATAGAGATAAAAGGAGAAAAAAGCAAATAATTTTTTCTTCTAAAGAATTATTTTTCCGTCTTTCTTCCTAATTAATTAATAGGAAGAATTAAAAGGAAATAATTAGAAAGGCTGTGACAAGAGCGTCTAGTTAATGGGTAAATACAGTACATAAGAGGTTGAAATTACTAAAATTTCAGGATGCCATGGAGGGCAAAGGTACACACTAGAGACCTTAGGTTCTAAAATTACCCAAATAATAGTCACTAAGAAGTGGCAGTCCTTTACAAACAGCCTATTAGCTAGATGGTATCATCTAGATCAATATTTTATGGAAAAAGACAATTTCTGCCTAAAAGACCATCATCAGCCAATTCCATTATCCTACTATGAAAGCTAGGATGGCATAAAGGCAAAATTTTTCGCACATTTAACATGAGCAGGCCTGGCTCTGGCTACCATAAGATACATATTGAATGACAGAAAAATTTGGCCTTACAATTACATAGAGGACATAATGGAGAAACAGTCAGCCAAGATCACTTAAATTAAGGAAGCATTTTCCAGACCTATTTAACTATAAGTGGGTGCTTAAAAAAAAATCTTGTGAGACTCTTCTTTACAGAATGTTATAATGCCTCTCAATATACTAAAAACCATTTAACTTAATTATAAGTTGCACTATATAATTAATATTGACTACTGTGGCAAGGAGATCAATAAATTATGTAAATATATTCTGAGGCCAAGGTACATTTAAAAAGTGAGCCAATTTCCAACATTCAACTCAATCAAGATGCAGGCTCTAAGAAAATATATTCATTAGAATACTAAGTGGGAAAATCTAAAAATAAGTTATTACCCAAGTCAAATTCATAATTACCATTTGGCTTTTCAGAGAACATTAATGGGAGAAAAAGAGCCTTTTACTCTAAAAATCCTTGTCTGCCTAAAGAAAATATCCATTGTTGTAAATTCTGTACTTTGTACTTCACGTAATTTTTAGTGATCAGTATTTCCTCTAAATCAAAGTGGTAACTATAACAAACAATTAGCAAAAAATGAAGTCTTGCTAAAAGTGTTTTATAGACCAGTGATTTTTAATATCCTGCTTTTATATCAAAAATAAAAATAAAAATACTTGCATTCTTATGTGAACATTGATTTATATGTCTTCCCTTCACTGAGAGCTCCAGAGTCAGCTAGAAGAAAATACACTGGTCTGTTCACTTTCTACTTTTTACAGCTTCCCTCTGTGCAATATTCATATTAAAGCACAGCAGTTTCAACCAGATTGTTATTTTTAAATGACTCCGTTTTGCCCACTTACAAAAATTTAAATTATCTTCAATCCAAAGACTTATACAACTCAGTCATTGGGAGAAAAAAAATACAAAATCTTTATTATTAAGACTGTAATGTAATTTAATGTAAGAAATTAAAAATTAACAGCTAATTTTCAATAATCAAATAGAGAGGACCAGAATATAACGAGGAAATTAATAAGCTGACATTTTAATTAACACCAATCCCATTTTGATCAATTAAGATCTCACAATTATATTAATTCCACTTGTATTGTGACTGTCATCCCTTCCACTTTTGTATGTGCTAGGCCAAACAGGGGGCACAGGGAAAAGAGGTCAAGACAATTGACAAACAAGTAAATCCACAGTCACTATATTTATTTGGTTATTCTTATCATAGCAGAAAATTCTGAGTTAAAAAAAAGAATTACATTGCTTCTGACATCAGAAAAGGCAAAATACTATAAAATGTCAATTAATAATATTATATTACTCAAGGAATACTTTCTCAGTTAACTCAATTTTCAGATGATCTGGTTAAATAAGGTACACTGTCAAAAATTATCTCAACTAGAAAGTCATTTTGCTTATAATCACCAAGGACAATGTTTCTTAAATGTATTTATTTGAATTCCCACCTCCTTAGTAAACAGATCTTACTAAATAAATCATTATTTGATAAGTGAGAATTCAGCATGTAACTAGCTCAGTGTTATCTTTCTATCATCTTATTCAATAATCACATTCTACTTCTCTGGTAAACCTATGCTACTTAAAAATAAAGTAAGCAAAAAAGGTATTAGAACAGCCAAAATGAGTTTCTAAACATTTAACTCACAGAAGAATAGCTTAGCTCAAGACCACAACTAGTACCTATTTATTCTTGTTTTTGATACAACTCCAAAGTACAAATAATTATTAATTAGTATTACAGTGGAGACACCTGCAGACACCATCATAACCACATGATCAAAATTAACATCATTTGTCATGGCACAAATCAATATCATGTGTCTTCTAATGAGATGCTGAGAAGACCAGAGCATCACTTTTGTGGTAATCCTGCCAAAAATATATGACCTGGATGTTATAATGAGGAAACATAAAACAAACCAAAATTGAAGAATATTCTAAAAAGTAACTGGAATGTACTTAAAAAAAAAACAAAAAACTGTCTAGGTCATGAAAGAGAAGGAAAGACTGGGGAATGGGTCCAAACTAAAGGAGCCTAGAAAGTCAAGACAACTAAATAGAACACATAGTCCTGGACTGGATCCGGGACTTGCAAAGGATGTTAATGAGACAATGAATCATGAATAGAACCTATGGATTAGATGCTAACACTGAATCAATGTTAACTTTGTGATTTTAATAGCTGTACTGTGGTTATGTAGGAAAGGGTCCTAGTACTTAGGAAATACAAAAAGTAAAAAGACATGTCTTACCTTCAAATGCTTAAAAATGTTGACAATTGGGAAATTAAGCAAAAGTATACAGAAGCTCTGTGTACTATTTCTGCTGCTTTTATGTATATTTGAATGTTTGAGTTGTTTGGTTTTTTAATGGACAGTGTTGTGTTGTATGCAGTAATATATTACTTTTCTGGAAATAGATTCCCACTCATATTAGTTCTGCTATACTTAGTGTAGCAACTCATAAACAGTTATAATGTGTATAAATTATCTCAAACAACTAAATATCTTAAATACTCTAAATACCAGTAAGATAGGAGTCCCAAACAGAACAAAATTAAGTCAATTCTTAAGTCAAATTAACTGATGTACCTGCATGCCATAGCAAATTCCAAGAACAGGCTTGCCAATAGTGAATATTGCTGGATCAAACCAGGGAGCATCTTCTGCATACACAGAATTAGGTCCTCCAGATATGATAATAGCACTGTGGATTTAAGGAAGAACAGTCACTGAAGAACCTCTCATTTCTAATTTTTATACAAAGTCTACAGATTCCAAGATTTTATGTTTTCAGTATATTACAGAATATCCAGATTCTATCGCAGCTAATTAATATTCTCCCACACAGCTTAATTATTCTACTTTATTACACTGTGTGGAAGTCTATCAATTCATTTATCTGTTAATAAGCACAAACTTCTAAATATATAAATACCAATGCTTTTATCTATGAAGGTTAGCAATGAATTTGTTTTCTTTTCCTCATCAAGAGAGGAAGTAAAGAGAATTCTAAAGGGAGAAGGAAAAAATATAGGTCCTTCAGGGAGTCAAGGAGTAAAAGCAGGTCACAAAAGGACAACTGAAGGTATTATGAAGGGCCTTGAATGACTCAGGGTAAAATACTCTACAACAAAGAATAGCGGAAGGTGAAAAATTACCTAACTTTGCCTGTTTAAAACCTGCCCAACACCCTCTACAGTTTTACCTGAGACTCAGGAAAGGGAGCTAACATCAATTGTGCCCCATATGCCCTGCTCCCAGAACCCATGTCAATATTATAACTTAGTTACGTTACAATTTACAGAGCATTCTATGGCTTAACTTGGAAGTCAAACTATTAGTATAAAGGAAACTGCAAACTGAGACCTATGTTCCTCACCTGGCCACTGATATATCTAATTTGGCCCTCTGCATTCACTCAAAAAAACTTAGAACATCTTAATACTATTATGAATTTTACGTAAAAATTCAAATTCCTGGATTTTCTTTAGGAAATGAAGGGGGAAAAAATCTGGCAACACTGAGCCATCACTCTCAGAGCATGGCTACAAATAACTGGAATCACAGAGACATGCACCATTACAGGACTTATGTTCTACTTATATAATGCAGGCATGCTTATGCCCTTTACTCAATTTAAGGTACCCTCAGGCTCATTTTAAGCATGAGTTTGTAGGAATCCTGATTTACATATATTTCTAAAGGAAAATGCATCCCAAGATCCAACCAAAATCTACTTACAAAATTAGATTACAACTCACTTTATAATTAGTGGCTGCCTGCCACGTAAAAACATACAAACTAAAATGCTAAAGCTATAATACATCCAGAACAATAATATAACAAAGATCAAATTCATAAAAATTACTCAGCAAGCTAAGGCTTTTTTATATGATAAATGCTAACATCTTTTAAGATAACAATTTTAAAGGGTTGTGGGGTTAGCCCTAAGGGTAGCTATGTAACCTAGCTCCCTAAAACTGCAGAAACTAAAATTCTATAAAACATATTTAATAATCATGACCTCTAGAATTTCAGTATGCTGTATATAGTTTTATAAAGGCTAATAACCATCATGGGACTGCCCAGCATCCTTCATTAACCTGATAAGCAACTCAAGGCTCTAAGATTCTTAATACCGGAAAAGGCAACAGTCTTAGTCAAGGATAAAACTCAAGCAGTACTTAAACCAATTATGAAAATTCTTATCTTAATAAGTCTTGAGAAAAGTTAATCACTCGTTCTGAGTCTTCTATTTCTACCCTGCTATTATTTTTAAAGTAACTTGCAATTACAAGGTCAATAAGCCATAAGCCATTCCAGACAGAAATTTTTTGTTATCAGGAAGATCAAGGTTCTAAAAACAGGTAGGTTAAGATGTCTCTTCTGTCATAAAACTAACATTTATTCTAGAAAAAGGGTGTTCAAATAGACATCTCAACAGAGAGGACTATAGTAATAAAAGCCACAATGCTATAGTTCCTATTCTCCTACACAGAAAAGTTCTAGGCACAAGTAGGGCCTAGGAACTGTTTATGATCAGGTGATTAAAAAAAAAACAAAAAACAATTAGACCTCTATTGCCAAGTATTTGTCCACCTATTTTAAAATAATTATCTGGATTAGTTTGCTGGAGATTTGTGGTTTGTTTTGGGTGGGGGAAATGAAGAAGCTTGGATTTGACAGAGAGCCATTCAGATTTCTCACAAAGTTTTTTGATTCCCCTAAAACTGGTTCTCGCTGGCGTGTGGAGACAGGTGACTTGATGAACTCAAGACTCCCATCTTCCTCTAAAATTCTAGTTTAAAAAAGATAGCTGTTTTAATCTGTATCCTAGGACTAGAACAGAGTTAAATTTGCTTATCTGACTTCCCATTCACTCTATTTCACAATCACAGGATAATGTATACATGTTATAGTCTTTAAAAGTTATTTTTTTTCCATTAAACAAATGTTTAAAAAAACATGATACTTTGGAAGAAACATAGCATTAACATTTAAGAGCCAATTAAAGATATAAACTGCAGTTGCTTACTTCTGAATAACAAAGAACAGTAATTCCATGAGAAAAGGTATAGTACTAACTAGAAATAGTTGTTAAAAGAAGAAACTGTATACAAGTTGGTTATCGTTTTGACTATTCTAAGAGTACAAGCTGTGGAATCAGCCCTTATATTGGGCTTACAAAATCTTATTTTCGAATTAGTTTCTTAGGATAGGAAGCAAGGGAGACTTGCCATACACAGAGTTCTCATTTAGGAATTCCAGTCACTACATAGTTCTTTGATCAAATGTTCTGGGATCAGTGAATGAATGAATGACCATAATAGCTATGTTTTAGTCTGACCCAGAAATCCTATACGACATAACATATTCAAATTATAAGTTTTTATAACTGTGCCATTAAAATTAAGGTAATATTTTTAACTGAAAAACTAATTCTTCCTTTAAATTTTTAAAAATCGGAACTATGGGAAATTTCTTGTAAAACCATTCCATGTCTTATATTCATAAAAAATGCACTGCCCAAGCAAAATGATAATAAAATAGCCCACAATCTAAGCTCAGTCTCCTCAGAAAAACGTAAGTGAAAAGTCTACCGGAATCCTTGCTCTTTTATAGCAAATGCTGGTGTTTCCAAGGGGAAGATTTCAGACTGCACGAACAGCTCCCGCACTCTCCGGTCTATGACTTTCCCGTACTGCGCGCCAGCATCCAGAATGACAACGGCTCCTTCGTAGCGGTGGCAGCCATCCTTCAGGTCTCCTCCAGCATTCTCCACCTGCGAATATTAATACAAATATCCTAATTAGGAAAATTCGAGCTACTTTGAAAAGCAACAGTCACTGCCAGCCAAAACACACAGAAACAAAAACTGTTAGGACTGTCTTAGTTGCCAATTAAAAATGCTTCTTTTAAAGTGAAGATTTTATACATATTCGTATACCGGCATACATAAACTTTAATAAAAGCTACCATTTGACTATGTGATACAGTCACTTTACGTATAATGCATCTTATGTGCATTATCTAATAATATGGTAAGCACCAACCCAGTTGCACCAAAATAGTCCTGGTTTATGCCTGTTATACTGGCGTTATTACTAATAGTGCCTCCTTCAAATCTAAAAAGCATCCCATTTAGATCATAAATTATACAGTCACCTTATCTAATATTCACGGCATTCCTATGAGGGATAGATTGATGAGAAACTGTAAAGTTTGCTGCCGGAGTATAAGCATTTCCAAATTTACTTTATTAGAATTCTTTGTATTAACTGAGTAAAATGATATATATAGAATGTAACTCATAACACTAAAATTTTATTTTTATTCAATTTATTGGGGTGACATTGGTTAATAAAATTATATAGGTTTCAAGTGTACAATTCTATAATACATCATCTGTATATTGCACTGAGTGTTCACCACCCAAAGTCAAATCTCCTTCCGTCACCATATGTTTGACCCTCTTCATTCTTTTCTACCTCCCCACCTCCTTTCCCTCTGGTAACCACTAAACTGTTGTCTGTGTCTATGAGTTTTTGTTTGTTGCTTTCAGTTTTGTATACCACATGAGTGAAATCATATGGTTCTCAACTTTTTCCGTCCAAATTATTTCGCTTAGCATATTCTTAAGATCCATCCATGTTGTCACAAATGGCAGTATTTCATCTTTTCTCGTGGCTAAGTAATATTCCATTGTATACACGTACCACATCGTCTCTCTATCCAATCATCTATCGAAGGACATTTCAGTTGTCTCTGTGTTTTGACCACTGTAAATAATGCTGTAATTAACATACGGGTATATGTTTTTAAAAATAAACATTTTTAAATTTGGGGGGAGGTAGATACCCAGAGAGTGATTGCTGGATTACATGGTAATTCTATTCTTAATTTTTTTTTGAGGAACTTCCATACTGTTTTCCATAGTGACTGTACCAATTTACATTCCCACCAGCAATATATGAGAGTTCCCTTTTCCCCACGACCTTTCTGACACTTGTTGATGATAGCCATTCTAACAGGTATGAGGTGGTCTCTCATTGTGGTTCTGATTTCCATTTCGCTAATAGCTAGTGAAGTTGAACATCTTTCCATGTGTCTGTTGGCTGTTTGTATGTCTTCTTGAGAGAAGTGTCTGTTCAGGTCCTCTATTCATTTTTTAAATGGATTTTTTGTTGCTGTTGAGTTGTATGAGTTCTTTATGTATTTTGGATATTAGCCTGCAATCGGAGGTATTCTTTGCAAATAACAATCTTCTCCCATTCAGTAGATTGCCTCTTTGCTTTGTTGATGGTTTCTTCTGCTGTGCAAAGCTTTTTAGTTTGCCTTTACTTTTTTGTCTTTACTTCCCTTGCTTTTGAGGTCAAATTCATAAAATTCTAAGACCACGGTCCATGAGGTTATAACCCATGTTTTCGTCTATGCATTTTATTGTTTTAGGTCTTATATTTAGGTCTTTGATCCATTTTGAGTTAATTTTTGTGTATGGTGACAAACAGTTTAGTTTCATTCTTTTGCATGTGGCTTTCCAATTTTCCCAGCACCCTTTACTGAAGAGGCTTTTCTTGTCTCCATTGTATGCTTTTGGCTCCATTGTCAAAAATTATTTGTCCATATATAAGTGGGTTTGTTTCTGGGTTCTCGATTCTGTTCCATTGGTCTGTGTGTCTGTTTTTCTGCCAATACCATACTGTTGTGATTACTGTTGCTTTGTAGTATAATTTGAAGTCAGGGAGTCTGATACCTCTAGCCTTGTTCTTTTTTCTACTGCTTTGGCTATTTGGGGTCTTTTGTGGTTCCATACGAATCTGATTTTTTGCTCTATTTCTTTAAAAAGTGTCGTTGGGATTTTGACAGGAATTGCATTAAATCTGTATATTGCTTTGGGTAATATGGCCATTTTAACTATGTTGATTCTTGCAATCCATGAACACAGACTATCTTTCCATTTCTTTGTGTCTTCTTCAACTTATTTTAATAAGGTCTTATAGGTTTCAGTGTATAGGTCTTTCACATCCTTTGTTAAGTTTATTCCTAGTACTTTATTCTTTTTTGTTGCAAATGCAAAGGAATTTTTTTTTTTCATTTTTTTCTGGTTTTTCATTGTTGGCATATAGGAATGCAATGGATTTTTGTACACTGATATTGTATCCTACAACTTTACTGTATTTGTTTATTGTTTCTCATAGTTTTTTGGCAGAGTCTTTAGGGTTTTCTATATAAAGAATCATGTCTGCAAAAAGTGACAATCTGACTTCTTGATTTCCAATTTGGATGTCTTTTATTTCTTTCTCTTGCCTGATTACTCTGAGTAGGACTTCCAATACCATACTGAATAACAACATTAAAACTTTTTAAAGCTTTTTAAATCTTATCTCTGTCAAGTGTACATTGATGACAGTTTTCTGAAAAGCAATTTGGAAAAAAGTAAAATTTTTAACTATGTATGCTGAAATATTTACCTGGAACTGACTTCGTAATAATGCAAGAGTACAGATGAAACAAGAGTGCTTATTTACTAAAATCATTAAACCTGGGAGAGAGGTACATTGTGTTCATTTAAATCTAGTCTCTATATAATGTTTTGGATATTCTTTTAAAAAAAAAAAAGCTTTAAAAATGTGTCTGTACCCTAGAAATCCACTTGGAGGAAGCATATACAATGTGGTCCCATTTTTAAATATTTTGTGTAAAAGTGAAAGAATGTTTGTGTACATGTATGAAAACAAAAGTATGGACTGATATACACCCAAATATTAACAGAGGTTTTATCTGAGTGACAGAACTACAGGTGATCTGAACTTTCTTTCTTTATACTCTTCAATATATTGTAAATGTTTCAATAAACATTTTTGGAGTTTTTTCCCCTTCCAAGTTGTAAAGTTTGCACATAAAAAAGAGCTTAATTCAGTCCCTTAGGCACTATGTAACCCTTTATAGCCCTCTTCCCTTTCTATTTATGCAAAAAAAAAAATGCAGACCTCACAACACTTCTGCTGAGTAATGAAATAGCAACAATCACAACCACTACAGAGGAGGATTTAACAAAAGGGACCAACCACAGGCCAGAATTACTCAGATTACAAATATGAAGGTTTTAATCATATAAATATTGAACAATGGAGAAGAATCAAATCGCAGAAAGAAGTAGAAGTTTACAGAATATATTAGTGCAAGAAATGCTAAAACTTTTTCCTTTCAGACCTTTGCCTTTAGTCTTAATGTACACGTACACACACAAACACACACACACACACGAATTCCCCTTTAAGGAATATACCTAAGATCCCTTAATCTTAAACTATTTTCTTGTAAAGAATAAAGTGTTTTTGAAAGACTACTACGTTATTATGTAAATTTCTCAGATTCAGTCCTATGATCACCTTCACATATTTTCCAAATCCAAATATAGCCTCTTTCTTTCTTTCTTTCTTTTTAATTACAGGCATAGTTCTCGTTTTGCATGATTCTGGTATGCATGAATTTCAGTTACCATGGTGTATACCAAGGTTTAGTTAACAAGACCAGTCCTGAAGAACATGGCTCAAATTTCAGTTACCATATATTAACTGTGAGTACATAAAATACAAACTTCAATGCCAGTTCTTCAATCCAAATCATCACATAAAAGACAGATGAGCATCACGATCAGTGACCAATCATGTCCCTTCTTTCAAAGTCTGTTGGTGTTTGGGCATTGACAATCAACAGACAAGAGTGCAGCTGTTGACTCCTTGACACCCAGTGATAAAGCCACATGATATTCTACACATATGGATAATCCAAAAAGAGAACTTACCAATGAAGATGAAAGTGCAGCAAAGAAATGAAAAGTCATGCGCTGGAAGTGAAATTCGAATCCAGTGTAAATGAAGTTACAGAAGAAATAGTTGGCCATGGCAATGTTGACACTGCTGTGGTTTGAGCGCCTTTAGATGTGCAGGCAGAGGAACTTAGCAAATGGGAACTTATCAACATCAATGAAGAAAGTCACTGTGATGAAAAGAATGAAAAGGCTGTCCCAGAGAAAGTGAATCCAGAAAAAAACTTCAAATTTTAGAGAAAGTACTGGAGATATTTCATGACATTCGAAGTGCAAAGAATAAAATATTGAAAGCCATCAAGTCATAGAAAAGATGTGAAGGGAAACACTGTTTAAACTACTTGTGATACATTTTTACAAAGAAATAAAACAAGTTTCAATGTTTCTAATGTTTTAAGTTATCCTATACTAAATAGTAGTTTTACTATTTTATTTCTCTATACTTTTATAATTAATTGTAAGTTATTGTTTTAATAAAATTTTTAAAGGTCACGAAACCATAATTTTTCCACTGATTATTAAAATTCTTTTGCAGTTTCAGCTTAAATGATCATTTTTACAGTTGTTTTGCTATTGTGCAGTGAGAACTATTTCTTTAAATCAACTAATTTTTACTTAAACAAAATTTATTTTAAAAGAAAATTCTTTACTGTTTTCTTAGCAATTTTAAAAAGTGTTCAGATTATATGAGAGGTCATCGAGGAAACACTGTGAATTCTTCCTTTACTTCTACCTCAGCTATCAAATTGCCTATTCAGCACAAAGCTTCAACAAGAAAGCAAAACGTCACTAATAATAAAATCAAAAGTTCCTTTCCCTCAAAACTTTCAATCTATTTACTTTTACTTCACATAGAGTTGTAAAGTTCGATAACTAGGACTTCCAAACCTTCAACAGATGAGAAAAAATACCCTAATGAGAAAAGAAGTTAGCTGTTAGTAACATCAATAGTAGAGACAAATGAAATTTAACATCACAAGACACAAAAATCTCTTCTTGTTATGAAATCTATTAAAAAGTAAAGACAAACCCTAAAGGTTTAAGGTTAATATCCAACTGACTGGAGGTCATCAAAATAAAGTAAATGATATTCATAAAGATATCTTCTAAGATATCAAGACAACAATATTAAGGAAAAACTAAACCATATTCAGCCTCCTATTTAAGAATAAGGCAAAAGAATCTGGCAGATTCAGTGAAGATAGAGACAGCATCATCTTTGGATCTTCCTGAATCCCCCCACACATATCACTGAATGACCAGACAGCAAAACCAAAACCCAAGACATTTACCATGTCATTTAATAAATGACAAGTAATCCCCCTAATAACCTCAAAATATAAGCTGGTGGGAACAAACTACCAGTCACAAACCCTGGTATTATAGCATCTGTGTAGGAAGCAACCTCATTAGGCCTCATTAGGAACTTGAGAACAAGTGAATTCCAAAATTACAAATGAGTACCAGCTAGAAAGTACAAGGGCCAACTGGAGAACAGCAGCTGCACTGGGAGGAGGTGTGCCTACACCACGGTGCACAGGTGGAAAAAGGCTCAAGGTAAGTCTAAAGGGAGTATAAGAGTTTAATTCTCATGAACCTTCAAAACTAACAGTCCAGGGCTTCCTTCCAGGACAGGGCTCACAATGAGAAGCAACTGCTGGGAGCAGAATCAAAATTAAGTAGGACAAGGAAGAAGGAAAAGAGAAGGGCGGAAGGGGTGGGATCAGAGTCAGGAATCCTCAGAAAACAAGCTGCCATGTTAACAGAAGGGGATGCTTATAAAGTCATGTTATCTGAACCAAGATTCTTTCTAAATATTCAGGAAAATTAAATTCACATTAAAAAGAAATAGGGGTACAGAAGTTAAATCCCATACAAAGTTATAAATAGTAAAAAAAAGAGGGAATAAGAAATAGAATAACATCTCCACAAGAGAGCAAGACAGAAAGACGTACTCAACAGATCAAAAGTAGAATGCCCTATTTCCAAATGAGCTAAAAGATATTAAGAAAATTATATGAAAGAATATGAATCAAAATTAGACTACGAACCCAGAATAACCAATCTTAAGACATAATCTTAACAAAATTGTTGGACTTAAAAAAAAAACTTTGAATAGTTTGGATAAAAAGTGCATATAACTTACAATTCACTCAACTATATATTTGTTGTGTGAAGTTATCTGTGTTTTATTTTACAATAGAAAGATTTCTTAAAGCAAAAGAAGGGAACTAACATTTAGTTTTGCACCTATTATTTCAGGTGCTTTATTCATTCTTAACAATATGTATTTCTATTTTATAGATGAAAATAAGAATCAGATAAAAAATCATGTTATTTGCCTGGGAACATACTGGCAAAAGCGAGACTAAAATACAGGTCTTTCCAAACCCCAAAACAATTGGAAGGAAAGTGGGTAAACAAATATATTTTTAGAAGCCTACCTTCAAAGTTATTTTATTTTTAATATTTTGGTACTAAAAAGATAGAAGCTTTATTACTTTAGAAAGTTTGCTTATGTGAGTGAAATAATGTTCTGATGTCTGAGAATGTGTTACTGTACTATATAAATTATTTTGGAAATTGAATTTCAAAAATATAAAACTTGGGTAGTTACCCTTCAAAAAGGCCTTTCACTTTAGAAGCTTTTAATTGTCAAAAGGAAATTAAAAGTTTTAAGATTAAAAGAGATTTTAAAAAAAACCTTCCGCACAGACATTTTAGTGATCTGAGGTACTCAATTACCCAGAATAATCCTTTCATTACCAAAAGGCTACTGAAAGTTTGACCATATTTACCTATCTAAACTTACCACACCCTAAATAAACTCTAGAAATCAGTATATTTTCTTCACAAAATTATCCACCACCTCAGGTACTTTAGAAATGTCAACTTCACAGAAGGTTTTCCATAAGAGACCATCTCATACCCAATGTTAAATAAAGTTTGAACCTACCACTACAGAGTTAAACGCAAGAGTTAAGACCCTAGCTCTTGTCTTTATATGCTTGGTCTACCCTCCTCTTTTATTTTGAAAAATTTTAAACCTATAGAAAAAGTTGAAAGTATAGTAAAATGAACAACACCGCCCTCCACCTAAATTCAGCATTAGTAACATTTTGCCACATTTGCTTCTTTCTCTCTCTATATACTCCCCCACTCTTCAAACTACAAGAAAGCAAGCTGTAGGTACTTCATTCTCCAAAAATCTTCTCAGCATGCACCTCTTACAAACAGGAATATTCTCCTACATAACTACAATACCATTATTACACTCAAGAAATTTAACACTGATAGTATCCACAAACAAATTTCCCAAAATATTACATATAATGTCCTTTATGGCTTTTTAAAAAAATTCCAGAATCCTACCAAACCATACACAACGTTGTGTCATTGTCTCCTTTAATCTAGAACTATTTACTTTAGCTTTTTATGGTCTTTCATGATGTTGACTTTTTTTTAAAAGTTCAGACTACCTTTTTGTTGAATGTCCTAAACCAGGATTTGTTTGTTGCCTTATGATTAGATTCTAGAAATACTTTTCGGCAATAATTTCACATTGGTTATGTTATCATGCTTCCTCCTGACGTGATAACAATAAGGACAAAATGTTCATTTGTTCTACTACTAGTAATACTGACTTTAATCACTTGGTGTGCTTAAAAAGAAAAATTCTGTTTCAAGTCCTTTCCCTGCTTAAAACCCTCTAGTAACTTCCCCTTATAATAAAGTTCAATACAGTCCAAAATAATTTTCAAACCCTATGAGGCCTTGGCCTACTTTTTAGCCTAAACTGCTCTTTAAACTCTCCATGGTCCCAGGAGTGGTATGCCTGTCCTCCTGCAGACAAATCCTAGCAAGGATTAATCAATCTTAAACATGCCAAATGAAAAAAGTCAGACATCTCTGAAATCACACTGTATTTTAAGTTTTCCATTAGCTCAATGATACCCCTGTCATTGCCGTGGTCACGGTTATGTACAATTTGCCATAAAATCCCTTAAGAGAAAGCGATTCCCAGAGCACCTCAGGAAATTTCGCAGAAATTTGACCCGAAGGTTCAGGCAAAAATTAGCACAGAAAAATGACCCGAGGGTTCAGGCAAAGAAATACAGGTGAGCTTGGTTAAAAGTCATCTAGAATAGACAGGTTAGAGTTTTATGTAAACTCATCATCTACGTCATTCCTCTAAGTATTTCATGAACAGTTGAGTACGATCCCCAAAAAGTGTAGTGAATCGTTTTTCCTAGTCGTATGTGATTGGACAGTCGCCAAAACACTGAAAAACCATTTGACAGACTGAGTTCTGGTTATTACCTGAAAAACTTCCATTGACATCTTCTGGTAAGATCAAGGAAGTGCTAGCATCAAAACTTGCAGAATGAATTGTCAATGGCCTAGAAAAAAATCCCAAAAGTAACTGAGCACTCTCAAGAAATGCTGAACCACCAAAATTCTTGAGGGCATAGAAGATATATGGGAAAAAAAAGACCTGGACAACTAACTCAAATCAAAAGGTAATTTAGAAGAGTCAGACTGAGCATAGAGATTTAGAAATATCAAAACTAATTTATTTCATACATATACATAGATAATCTTTATCTGTGAATAATTGGTATATGATTCTAAAAAAAGGTCTTAGTCTTATATATAAAAATTCTAGGTGTAATTATTAAATATAGGTGATAGTTATACAGTTGTTCATTTTATGTAACAAATGTATAACATGCCTTTAGGAAATGGTGTTATACCTGAGACAAATCTAGAAGTCATGATATAACCCTTGATGCATTAATATACAACACTAGATATACATTGAGTTGTATAAGCAATGCTTACCAAACAGCAATTGTTTCATGTTGCCTAAATTATAATCACTAACTTCTGCTCCATTTGTCTTACAATTTCAATACATTTGTAGATATTAGACACTGTAAAAAATTTTGAGCATTCAATTTATCTGAGTTCATTCTTCTCTATCTCCTTCAATCTGAACATGCAACCTATTGGGTTCTATTGGAATTCCTTCCATTTAAATTACTGTTGTTTTCAGTGTTCAATAAGTTTGGGAAATACAAGCCCCTAGTGACATACAGTGTTGTCTTAGCCTTTTATTTTAGTTTGTTAATGACTTCATACATGGAGAAAACTCTTTCCCTATAGAGATGCTAAGCTAGTAGGTATTCATCACTCCTACTTTGTTTCTACACAATAAATGGGACCAAACCACCACGATCTCTATATCATTTCTAACTTATTTTTCTCCTCTACTAAATCAATTTGTACTTCTAATTAGAACTTCATATTGTTTTGACTTAAGTCTTCAAAGTCATTCCAAATTCTCTTCTACCCTTATCTATAAATAAAGTGCCAACAGCTCCTTTCAAGTTCAAGTGGGCACCACTCCCTGAGCATAATGAATAGTTTGAATGTACTATCTAAATCAATGAATTAAAAAAGTAGTTTAGCTTGGACTCAGATATTCCTTTTAGCACCCACTTAAAGACAGCCAGAGCGCCCCAAACAGAAGCCCTAACCATGGAAAGGGCTGAGGAATTCCATCTTCTCAGGTAAAGTAAATACAGTTATGCAAACACCAGGTAAAAAGATAAAACCATAACCCTGTATTATCTTTCTCTTCTAACTTGAGGGAAAATAAAAACTTAATCCAGTGTATCAATTTCTAATCCCAATATTTAAACCTTTTGAAGTAAATAATTATTTTCTCCTTGGATTACATTTATATTAAAAGAGGTCTTACCAGAAAGTTATGGCTATGTTATCTGGTTGACAAACTACACTTATGCAGCCAGTTCTAAATTAAATAAATAAGAAAATTTGGCACTGTTGGCTAAATTAAAGTATACTACTCTTTACATCATGATTTTTAAATCTTTAAAAGTTGTATTATAGTAGTTTTTCCATTCAATGGTGAGCATTAGCAAACTGAGGAACAAGGTTACCTATAGGTAAATCTAAACCGCTATCAATCTGCCCAAATCAACCTGCTTATTTCTAAAAGTTGTCAGTGTACACATCTAAACATGCAGTAATGACTGTTGTCATACTATTAAAACACTGGAGGGAAAAGTTCTGAACTATGTTCAGTCTGATTATCTCTTCAGTCACCTCACAGGTTTTTTACTCTATGTTGACCTTTAGTTTCCCAA
Source organism: Pteropus medius (assembly GCF_902729225.1). Taxonomy (NCBI): domain Eukaryota; kingdom Metazoa; phylum Chordata; class Mammalia; order Chiroptera; family Pteropodidae; genus Pteropus; species Pteropus medius. Next base: position 16,581,955 of record NW_024355205.1, read on the forward strand.
CTGAACTCTGCATTCTTACTGTGACTGAGATCTATCATTTTTAACAGAAAATATTTCTTTTGAAAGTGACGTCAATTGTGCACATGTGTGTAGCTTGTTAACATGAAAAAGGACCAAAGATTCTTTGCAAAGAAGCAAACAAAGAAACAAATAATACAGATTTATCCCCGCACTTCAAGGCCTCACTTCATCTGGCCACACTATCTCAGTACACTAAAGATGACTTCAAGATGACATTCTTCATGCAGAGATGAAAGATAATCAAAGAGCTATCTCTTCCTAAATATACCGCTGAGTTTGTGAACAATCAATTTTGCCTCATATAATCACTACTCCTAAAATACTTTTAAGTAATTTTAGCTTAGAAAAGACCTATATATTCTTTTCCTTTTCTTTATTTTTTAAATAAGGAACACTTTATGAATTTGTGTGTCGTCCTTACACAGGGGCCATGCTAATCTTTCCTGTATCATTTCAATTCTAGTACATGTGCTACTGAAGGCAAGCATTATACATTTTTTAAGGAAAAAAATTGTAATGTTTAAGCAATAGAACATAACAATTTCACAGGTATTAGCACATAGTCTATTTTTCAAAATGCTACTATTATACTTAATAAACCCAGTCGCCTTTCTACACGTGGCCCTTTATTTTGTAGCAACTATATGTTGTTGCAAATAATAACAAAATAAAACTTGAAAAGACTATTAAAAAAATTAGTGAAGCTAATGGGAAGGCATGCATTTTGCCTTTCCAGCAGGAACTCTACCACAAGTAACCATCCGTTAAGGAGAGAAAATTCTTTATTATAAAAGAATTCCAGAAATAATAGAACTAGAATATCGCCATTTTGCAATCCCTAATAAAATGATGAATCTAAGCTACTGTGGTTCACAGAAGGACCAGTACCAGTCTGCAAACTGTTCATAATCTAAAAAACAAAGGTACGTAAATTTTACATAAGCATTCATAAATGTGTATAAGTTGATAGAGTAATTTTATTTCTGTTGACTCTACAATAAAATTTGGGAGCTTTGATTTTTCTTTTTGTTTTAGATTTTTAAAAATGTAATTGGTCTTAAAAATTATTGTAGTTTACAAAATAGCAGTCATTAGAAGAATAAAATCTGTAAAAAAAAAATTTTAACTGAATTTTTACTGCAGATCTGTGAGAAGCCCTGAACTAGGGCACTGGCTATTAAAATTGTCGCATGACACACCGATGAGAAACTTGATAATGGATGGGTAAGTTGGCAACACCAAAATCTATTGACCAATGTTAACATTCAAAAATAGAGACTAGAAGTACATAACTTACTCTGAGGCACTAAGTAAACATGAAGAAGACTAGACCATGTGTTTATAACTGCTGAGCCACATGATAGGGATGTTATACTATTTGCTCTACTTGTGCATATGTTTTTAATTTTCCATATGTAACAGACTATGTTATTGGCCCTAATTCTTCACTATTCCCTATACACATGCCTTCTGTCATGTGACTTTACAGTTTGTCCTGGTATAAGCAGAATATATTTCTTCACTCCTAATACTTGGCTCAACCACGAGACTTGCTTTGGCAAATACAATGAGGGCAGAAGTGATAGTATGCCAAGGCTTAAGCTATCTCAGTGATTCCACTTGCCTCCTGTGCTTCTGCCATCATTCTGCAAGTACCATGAGCCTACTAGTTCCAGGAGAAGGATGAGAGCCATGGAGCTCAGCAATGCTGAACTGACCCACAAATTCATAACCAAGAAATTATGATCACATGTCTTTATGAAAGTGTTTCTAATACCACCTAAGTGAAGTTTTTTTAAAGTGGTCTAATACCAAAGAATCCATGTGCAGGTTCTGAATTAACAGCATGTTATGATTCTGCTTTCCCTAGCCATAGATAACAGAAATATATAAGAATGTAGGGCAAAATTATACAAACTGGCTATGATCATGCTTAGTTCTATGATCTTATTTTTAAGACACATTACAGTGATTCTTTAGCTTTAGAGATTAAAATATAAATGCATACTTACCCCCTTCTTAAGAGGTAACTAATGAAGGAAAGAGAAACTAGAGGCACTATTAATTACCTCTAGAGAACTAGGCCAGGTGAGCCCAAGATGTGCTACACTAGACAGGTTAATACACCTCACAAACAGAAGTTTCCTTATAAAATACCTAAAAATAGCCTTATATGAAATACTGCATGAATAAGAAGGTTGCATTTTTTTAAAAACTCGACTTTGTTAGATCCGCAGCATTTCCAATTCTCTTTATTTTTCAGCTTTATTGTCAAATTAATTTTATATATAAAATTCAGATTGCTACTATCAAACAGTTTCATTTCTACTGGTACATGTTTTTATGTTTATAAAGCCAATCTAAAAGTAGCCTGTTTGCCCACAAAGCACACAGTATTGCCCTTAAAATACAGCTGAACAAAGTACTTTTTAAAATATCCATAAGCGTTATTGTAAAATTATAAGATATTATAATACAATTTTTTAAGTGTTGTACTATAACAAGATTTATCTCTTGCAGGCACTGAGTAGCCTATTATTACAGCCTAAACATTCCAAGCTGTAGGAAATGGAACAATACCAAAACCTATTAGGGGCTTTCCTCTGATCAAGCAATTCCACTCCTAGGTATTTATCTAAGAGAAATGAAAACCTCAGCCCACAAAAACTAGAAACAATCCAAATGGCCATCAACATATGAATGGATAAATAAGTTCCACTATATCCATAAAGTGAAATACTGTGCAAAAACAAAAATGGAACAAACTAATGATACACGCAAAAACATGGATAAATCTCAAAAACATTATGCTGAAAGAAGACAATCATTGCACAATTCCATTTATATAAAGTTCAAAAACAGACAAAACTAATGTACAGTTATAGAAAGCAAAACAGTGGTTGTTATCGGAGAAATAGAGAAATTAACTGCCAAGGAGCATGAAGGAACTTTAAGAGTGACAGCAATGTTCTATATCTTGATTAGGGTAGTGGTTACATGGGTATATACATTTGTCAAAACTCAAATAGTACACTTAAAGTTTATCTGTGCACTTCACTACATGGACATTTCACCTCAGTAAAAACAAGCAAAACAAAACACCTATTAGACCTTTTTCAAGCTACCATTTCTCTCCACAAACTGAAAGACAATGCTACAATAAGCACTTCAGGGACATTGGGTGGTCAAGCTACGCCATGCTGTCAATAATAAAGCCAATACTCATTAAAATCTAAAAGCCACTCTGTTACAAAATCAAAAATCTTATCAGGTTTTTTGATAGATTTAATCTATCTGCTTAAGTGGATAAATTAATCATCTATTAAAAGTTTATACTTTTATCCCTAAAAATTTTCAGACTAACTCAAGCTATATCTACTCAAAGTATACCAATTACCGTCAAAAGAGTTATCAGTCTAACACTGTATTATGCCTTATTTCACCTAATCAGATGTTGAATTTGGAAGCAACATCTTACAGTTCATTACAATAATATGAAAATAGTCCACCAAAATGTAAGGTATCACACAAAATACTGGTCACATAAAGCAAGTATAGGAAAAAGTGAAAGGTATCCCAACTCATTCTATGAAGCCAGTACCGTCCAGATACCAAAACCAAAAAGTCACTAGAAAACTACAAGCCATTATCACTTATGAATATAGATGCAAAACTCCACAAAACTGTTAAGAAACCAAATCCAGCAACATATAACTCTCTTCCATGACCAAATGAGATTTATTCCAGGAATGTAAGTTTAATTTAACATCCAAAAACCAATTAATCTAATAATATACTATATCAGTAAAGGACAAAGACCATATGATCACCTGAATATATGAAGAAAAAGCACTTGTCAAAATCCAACATCTTTTCATAATAAAAACACCCAATAAACTTGGAACAGGAGGGAACTCTTCAACCTGAGAGTTCTGGCATCTGTAAAAAAAAAAAAAAAAATGAAAAAGAAAAAGAAGAAAACCCCACAGCTTTCATCATTAATGGCAAAAGACTAAATGCTTTCCTCCTAAGATCAGAAACAAGGATTTCTGCTCTTGCCACTTCTATTCAAAATTGTAGTAGAGCTATTAGCTAGGGCAATTAAGCAAGAAATGAAATAAAAAGCATCAGAATGGAAAAGAAAAAATATCTCTATTTGCAAATGACATGATCTTATATAAAGAAAATGCTAAGGCTTCCACTAAAATATTAGTAAGTAGATAAATAAGTTTAGTAAGGTTGCAAGATACAAGATAAATATACAAAACTTAATTGTATCTCTATACACTTGCAATAAACTATTCTAATATGTAATTAAGATAATTCCATCTACAATAGCATCGAAAAGAATAAAACAGTTTAACTAAGGAAGTACAAAACTTATACTTGAAAGCTATGTAACACTGTTGAAAGATTAAAGACTTAAATAGGAAAACATCCTAAATAGGTCAGAAAACTTAATATTAAGATAGTACTACTCCCTACATTGATCCACAGGTTCGACACAATCTCTATCAAAATCCTAGCTGGCTTCTTGGCAGAAATTGATTAGCTTATCCTAAAATTCACACAGAAATTCACAGGGCCCAGAATAGCCAAAACAAACTTGGGGGCGGGGGGGAGGATTCCCACGTCCCAATTTCAAAACTTACTACACAAAGCTACAAAATCAAGACAATGTAATAATGGCATAAAGATATATAGATAAATAGAACAGAATTGAAGAGTCTAAAAATAGTCAACTGATTTCCTGCAAGGGTGCCAAGGTCATTCAAGAAGGAAAGAATAGTCTTTTCAAAAAAATGGTACGAAGACACCTGGATAGCTACAAACAAAAGAATAATGCTGGTATTTTACCTATAGCATATACCAAAATTAGCTCCAAATGGATCAAAGGCCTAAATATAAAAGCTAAAACTATAAAACTTTTAGAAGAAAACAAGCAATTATACAAATCTTCATTATCTTGAATTAGGAAACATTTCTTAGATGATGCAAAAAAAACAAGTGACAAAAGAAAAACCTGAACTGCATCAAAATTAAAAGCTTTCATGCATCAGCAGATATCATTAAGAAAGTGAAAAAACCCACCCACAGAATGGCAGAAGATATCCCCAAATCCTATCTCATAAGAGGCTTGTCACTAGAATGAAGAACTTTATAACTTAATAAAAAGACAAATAACCCACCTTCAAAATGGGCAAAAGATATGAATATACTTCTCCAAATAAAATATATGAATGGCCAATAAGCACATGAAAAGACGCTCGACATCTGTAATTAAATAAATGCAAATCGAAACCACAATGAGATATCACTTCATACCCTATGATGGCTTATAATAATCAAAACAAGTGTTGGCAAAGATGTGAAGAAACTGGAATCTCATACACTGTGCTGACAGAAATGTAAAATACTGCAGTCACTTTGGAAAACAAGTCTGTTTTCCAGTTCATCAAGAGGTTAAACACAGAACCACTACATGACCCAGCAACTCCCTAAGTATACACCCAAGGAAAGTGAAAACTTATGTCTGCCCAAAAACTTATGCAGGAATATTCACGGTAACATTATCTATACTATCCAAAGAATATAAACAACCCAATGTGCATTAACTGATGAATAGATAAAAGGTGATATTATCCATACAATGGAATATTATTCGGCAATAAAAATAAGGTACTTAACACATGCTATAAGATGGATGAACTCTGAAAGTATGCTAAGTAAAAGAAGCCTACAAAAGACTTCATGTTGTAAGATTTTGTCATATAAAATGTCCAAACTAAGCAAATCAACAGAGACAGTAGACAGATAAGAAGTTGCCTGGGTTGGGAAAGACAGCTGGGCAGAAATGAGGACTGACTGCTAAATGTACAGGATTTCTTTTGGAGGGGATAAGGATGTTCTAAATTGACTGTGGTGGTGGTTGTACAAATCTGTGAATATACTAAGAACCACTGAATTGTGCCCTTTAAGTGAGCACGTTTTATGTACTTCAATAAAGCTATTATAAAAATAAGTAGTTAAGAAAAGTGAATAGTAGAATCCAGGTGGTACGCACAGATGTAGACTAAAATTTAATCTGTTTGAAATGTTCATAAAATGTGGAATGGGGGGAATCATAGCATAAAAAAGTTTCAGTATTACCAGTAATATATCAAAACAATGTTATATCGGCAAGTATTTTTATTCATCTAAAGCTTCCCATATTAGGGATTGTTCATCCAAAATGTGTCCAAAGCAGAATTTCAGAATTCTGGAGTCCTAGATTTACATTCGTAATGAAATTCAGAAGATAAAAATTACTAAAACTAGTTCTCCAAATTAAAGACAAGGTGAGGGTGATTTAAATTTACACAGATCTCCAAGAGTTTGAGAGATAAAAAGGATTCTGTTCTCCAGGTGACAAAGAGGAGTAACTACCAGAATTTTACACATTCTGGAAGCTTTAAAGGTTTGGGAAATATCCTCTGCAAATTTTATGGCAGATTATAGCAGATTATTTTTCCTTTTGGTTAGTTTCAATATTGCTGGTTCTCAACTTTTAGAAAATAAGTAATTTGACAATTTTTAAGAATTTTAGAATAACTCTCTTAGCATAGTTACTAACTTAGAAAAATTATTCTAATGTATACATATTAGGCTGGAATTTTAGCCAAATTTTAACTACATGTCACTAGAGAAATCAAGATCCAAAATCAGGATACTATGCGCTCTGTAGTTGGAGTGACCATACAACCCTGTTTTCTGAGGACTGTCGTAATTTATACCTGTTATTCCTATCCCATTCAGCTTAAAATGTCTCATATTTTTCATTTTTAAACATATTATGAATAACTGCATTAAACTAAGACAGGATGGGTTTGTTATACCTCACTTTATACTTACACTTTCTGCCATGACTTTGTCTAGCATTGTGTAGAGTGCAGGAGCAGTGAATAGATTTTTCACTTTAACTTCTGGTTCAATCTGAAAGCCAATCACTAATAGCCCATCTCCTTTTCCTGAAAAAACGAACTATACCTACGTACAGACAACTAGAGGTAGCTACCTCTATCCAGTCTTGGATGCTGATGGGAGAAATGTTTAAAGCTGCTGCCCCTGCCAGCCACTTGGTGCACCTCCCAATTGTGCCACAGCCATTCCTCAGCATGCGAGATGCTCAAAACCTCCAGGCCACCATCGGCTGGGTAAGCGGGAAATGGAAGGTGTTTGTGAAATACATGCAGGAAAGAGACACCGTGTGTTTCTGTGCATACTGTACAAAGAGACTAATCTACACACCCATGCTACAGGAGTTTTGCCATTTAATTATCATATTGAGTAAATCCACAATTATTTATAATGTTTGGTAACATTTTATTTTACAGCAATGAGAAATTTCTATTATTTTTAGCACTTCTTTTTATGATCAAGTGCCCCAGTTTAGACGAAGAGACTATATAGTCACACTACTATAACGAAACACCTTATTCCTTAACACATTATAATAGACTATAATTGGGAATGTGTAGCCATAACTACATAAAACATCTCCTGGGTCCTCAAAACCATGAACCCAAAGCCATGGTAAGAGTCCACCAACAAGCAAACCAATTAATATCAAACTATTATTAAAGCTATTTTTTGAACCACTGTGATTCTTGAGCAAATACAGAAACATCTCTATTTCACAATAAGCATGAAAAAAGGAATATTCTATACAACCCAAAATTATATACGCTACACAGATTCAAAATTCTGTGAAACAATTACTTTTTTTAATTCACAAAGTGTTTCATGTTTCAGAAGTCTGAATTAACCCTGAGGATTTCATTCATTCTAAGCATCTTAAGAGTTTAGGTTAGGTTAGGTTTAGTCATGAAAACAGTGTAAGCAGCATAACAAAGGAAACTTTTATCGTTAGGGATAGCAAATAATCATTCACTATTTCAAACAGCATCTTTTGAAATACAATTCATTAAACAGCCTTAATAAAATATCAAACATATTTGAACAAGTACAGGACAAGTCTCTCTATATTTTTTTAATTCTTAAAAAACAATTATTTTCCTTAAGTGACAAGTTGGCCCATGCTGAAGGCAAGGTCATCTGAGGTTCCTGGAAGAATTTCAAAACCTTCCAAGTCTAAGAACAGAAAACAATAAAAACCATTCCTTTTGTCTATAATAGCTCTTCCAGTCTAAATGAATATCTTAACAGAACAAAATCTGAAGCGGAAAAGAAAAAAAAACACCTATTTTTGACCTTTAAAAAGAATGTTATGGGGTTATCATAAAAGGATAGTTTAATTCTCAATGCATCCCATCTTTCCATTCAATTCAAAAACTTAAATTTAAAACACCAAATTTAAATTTCTAACAAAGCAATAAGTATTTATAAGATAACCTTAATCCAAGTATGAAATACTCTAGTCAACGTCTTAAGTGAAGGTGGTGGGGCAAGTCTCACCTCTACTACAACCGAAAGAGTCTGAGGCTTAAATAGGGCCAAAAAGTGGGAAACTTGACAAGTGGCCCGAAGAACATTACTCTGATAATCCTGTCTTAATAAAACCGTAAAAAAGTTATGTCTAATACTTGACATTCATATAATATTCATCTACAACACTGAATAGCTATAAAAAAATTTTAAAGCATAGCTGACTGCCTTATGCGCTTGTTTATGTTAAATAAGATCTTAAGCAAATAACATCAGATCAGCTCCTTAACTAAGGAAACAAAAATCTCTGCCTTGGATGGTTAGCCAAAACAGGCCTGAAGAAAAAGAAAAACTAGGTTCTAGTCCCAGCTACGTCTTTTTCAGTATAAGAAGCTAGAATACATAAAGGTCTTTTCCAGTTCTAAAATGATACTCTGTAGATAAAACAGTCTAAAAACTTTTACAGATTTTAGGTCTCTCCCGAATTTCTATCTTGCAGAAAAAAAGTCATTTTAGAAAACCGTGATAAAAATTGAAATGTACCAGAACAAAATCAGCTTTCTTCTCTTTAATTTATAAACTAGGATTTACACACAACTGTCAGAGGCACAAAAGATGTACCAAGTAAGCTTGGATTTCACTCTAGAGGGAAAGGTGGTTCAGTGGTAAGCTACGAAAAATAGATGCCTACTCAGATTTCCAGGTGGATGTCTTAGGAATATCTTATTTTACCTACTTTATCATGCACATTCCCCATACTTCAACATCTGTTTACCTGAAATGTTTCCTATCATCAATGACATATGGTTTAATTGCAGGCGGGGTTTTTTTTCCCTTAGGAGTACATGAAATAATAATAGATTTGATGAAATACATTATTTCTCTGTACTTCTCTTGAAAATACTTCCCATTCGGTCCACATCTAATTGTCAGTAGAGTCAAAAACTTTTTTTAAAAAAAGAACAACTCTTGATTATGCTATAAAATATAAACGACCCTGAAATAAAAATAAACTAATCGACAATTCACCTGAGTCTCAAACATATCAAACTGATTGAGAGCCTCTAAAATTCAAGTGGAAAAAAAAACAAACAAAAAAATACCAGCTAGGAAATAACTCATTTCCTCTACCAAGACAAAGCTGAATCTTTCCAATAAGCTAGCTCTAAGGCTCAAAATTAAAAAGAAAAATGTTTAGCAAGTTAGCAGGAAAGAGCCATACACTGAGGTTTACATTCTCAGGTTTGAGTGTCTCCATTTACTTATATAATCCTGAGAAAAAGCTCCAAGTAGTCTTAGCATCAGTTGCCTCTGTTTAAAAGAGTATGTCAGCTACCTTACAATCTTCACTCACTTGTTCAACAAATACTTTTTGAACGTTTACTAGATACTAAGCAAGCACTCAAGAAGAGCACCCACTAAGATGTGCCACTTAGGCACCACCTTTGTTAAGGGAATACTACCTGACTTACACCACCAATTCCCATCTGACGTTTAAAATTCCACACACCTGAATGAAATTTAATGAAGTAATTTCTTAAAGCAAAGCCCTCAATAGCAAATAGGAGGTACACCTTGCTCAAGTAAATCGCAATTCAAAACCGTGCCGTTTCCCGCTGACAAATTGACTTTGTGAGGGTCTATGAGAACTCCAGGCCAACGAAAATTGGAACAGAGAAATGAAAGCGAAGATGCTCACAATTCAGAAGCGAGACGAAAGACGGTCTAAAGAAAAAGTGAGCTGGAGGTGACGAGAACCGCCGCAGCGGCCCAAACGTGCTCTCCCCACTCCGCACATCAACTTAGATACTTTTCCAGCACCCTGGGACTCCCGAGTCCCCAGCCCTCCTGCATGGTGGCAGCGGCTAGCGTCGGGGACAGGGCTCCCACTGCGGGAGCCGGTACCGCCGCAAACGAACAGATAAAATAAGGAGCGACCTGGATGGGAGCGGGGTTGGAAACCCTCCTTCCATCAGAGGATGGGGGAGGGGAACGGAGTGAGCGACCCTCGGGCCACCAGCCCTGACCCCGGGCGGGGGCGGGCTGCAGTCACGCGGCCTCGCCAAGGGCCAGCCCAGCCGCCGCGGACCCCCAGGCCAGCGTGGGGGAACCCCGCGGGCTTCCCCGAGGGCTAGAAACGGGGTGGCGGGAAGACGAGAGGATGGCCCAGCTCGATCCGCGCACGCGAGGCCTCGACCCTGCCTTGACTTCGGCGGGTCCCCGGAAGCTCCACAAAAGGCCCCCAGCCTCCAGAGGTGACGGGGTGAGGGCTAAGTCCGCCCTCCCCCCGCCAAACCCCCCCATCGCCTCCCTACCCCCACCCACGAGCCGCGCTCCGGGGGCTCTGCGCTCCACGGCGGCGCGGGGGAGGCCAGGACCGGCGCCGCGGCCGCAGGGAACTGACGCCTTCCCCGACGCCCAGAGCTTGGCGGGCTCAGGAACCCCGACACGCAGACAAAATCAACAAAGCACCTGCCGCTCCCGAGGAGAAAACATGCCACAGGCCCGGCCCGTGGCTCTCCGACACGCTGCTGCTGGGGCCGCAGGGTTCGGCTGGCGGGCTGGGGGAAGGGGGCGGGGGAGGCTCCGCGCGGTGGCCCCCGGGCCCGGGGCCTCGCCTCCGTCCGAAGGCGGTGACACAGGGACCCCCGCGCCAGAGACTGACCTTGGAGTCTCCGTTGCACAGAGCCATCGGGGTCGGGGCTGCGGTGGCCAGAGTGTGCGACGGGGCGGGAGAGGGCCGGCGGGGTCGACGCCACGGGCCGAGGGGGAGGCCTGGCTGAGGAACGGGAGAGCGCGAAGAGCAGCCTGCCTCCTGCGAAGCGCCGAATCCAGCGGCGGCGAAGCGCGGGCCCCAGCGCCGCGGGAGAGACCAGCAGCGCACACGCTGCCACCGCCTCCTGCTTCCGCCCCGGCCGGCCACTGGGAGGAGCCAAAGCCCGTTCGGCAAGACAGCGGGGCCGCGGCCCCCCCCACCCCCCACACACACACAGACACACACACTGACGGCTGCCGAACAGCCCGCTTCAGGAGGTGGGGCTTTCCGCGTCCGTTCCCTCCTCCCGGTCCACCCAGCCGCCGAGGCCCGCTCCCGGCAGAAGAAGCCCGCCCGGGTCCCCGGCCTGCCCGCCCACGGGAGGAGGGGCCTGCGGCTCCCGGCCTCGCCCCCAATCCCCGCCCCCGGCTCCGCGCGTCGCGCCCCGACACCCGGCCGCGGGCCCCAGGAGGAGCGGTGGGTGGAGCGCGCCTCACCCCCGCCGCTAAGGCCAGCCTGGGAAGAAGACCCAAGCTGCAGTCGCCTTGCAGTTCGTCCGCTCGCCTGCAGCTTCCGACCACTGTGGGACTGGCGGCGCGGAGTTGGATACTTTAGAGCTGTGGGCCTCCCTCGGAGAACGCAGCCCATGGCACAGCCTCAGGTTTAGGGACGTGCGGGGAGGCCAAGGCTGCTTGGAAGAGTTTCGTGGCGGCGTGTCAAGGGATGTCAAAATGAGTCTTTATCACTGGTCCCGCAAAAGTTATACAGCGGATGCAGAATTTTCAAAAGAAAAAATTGGGGAGCGACAATCTGGTGGGAAACTGGACCAAAGGGCTGGTCATGAAGCTCAGTTTGCACAGCAAACTGTTTTTATTGGGACTGCAGTCCTTTCAGCTACTCCTTGGCACCCGTCAAGATGAGATATTACTTTGAATTTGGTCACGTGAGGGCCTACATGGCGTTGGGGAATAAATAAAAACACTTGGAACCACTTACAGTTAACAAAGCCTTTTAACAAATACTCAGTTGTTATAATACAGCCAAATTTGCTTAGCTCATGCTGTGTCAGGCTCTAGTCCAGGTATTAAGGAGCCAAAGTGAGAAACTTTGACTTCCCAAAACTCATTTTGTTTAACCAATTTCATGCAAGTAGTGAGGTAGGATTGATATTCGTACCCACTTTTTACTAATGAAGGAATTGAGGCTTAGTGACATAATGTGCCTCTGCTCTCCGTATAGATAAGGGGCACCTGTTTTGGGAAATGATAGTTCGACAGTAAAATATTTACAGGAACAAAAGGCCCAAGGCTCTAGTGGGCCTTTTGACTCAAAGAAAGCATTTCACTTACCCTATTTTGAGCTGAAAAATAGATACTTGAACTTTGTAAAGCCATGGATACTGGGTTCTCTTGGTAGATCTGTATGAACAATCCAGAGAACAGTAGTAACCAATAGGAGAGCTTCAACTTGCATCAACATCCACCCAGAATGTAATGGAATGTGATGTACCGCTGGCACTAAGGATTGGCTAAATCCCATCTATATTAGATAATGCCTAGTTTAAATGTATTCTAGTGGTCACTTATGTTTATGGCTAAGAATATCAGCATGTACCAGAATCCTTATATCTTATGTTCTTCTTCTACAACTTTTGACTGTATTGACCCCCTCCCTTTTTCTTGAAACTAGACTTCTCTTACAATACATCATAGAAGCATCTTTTCACCTCAAGGACTGTTCTTGGTCACCTTTTCTTGCCCCACTTCCTGTATTTATCCTACAGGAGGAGACTTAAGTGTTGGTTTTCTTCAGTATTTCCATTCCTAACCCTCTTCTCATCTTTTCACATGTGTTTCCTTGGGGGCATTTCTTTAAAAATATAGACTTGTTTAAAAATACCCCTAATCGGCTCTATGTCCTGAGCCAATTATGTCTGGAGCTCAGAAGAGAGCTCCAGATCCATATCACTCTACACATTCCCAATTAGATAGATGTTCAATGACATATTGGGCCACAAACTCAACAAGTGCAAAACAAAAGTCCCCCAATTTTTGTGGCCGATCTCACTAGCACTGCAATATTAGAAGGAAAACATTCACTTTCACACATAAGCTGTAGCTTTTTCATAGATGCGCTTTATCAACTTGAGAAAGTTTCCTTATATTCCAGTTTTGCTGAGAATTTTTATCAGGAATGGATACTGTCGAATGTTTTTCTCTATTGAAATTATGTATTTCTATTTTCAGTTTGCTAATGTGGTAAGTTACACTGATCAATTTTAGAATGTTAAACCATCCCTCCATTCCTGGGATAAACTAAAAGTAATCATAATGTATTTTTCCTTTTTAGGTATTGGATTGGATTTGCTAAAATTTTGGTTTCAAAGTTTTGTATTTATGTTCATGAGGAATACCAGTTTGTAGTTTTATTGTAATGTCTTTGACTGGTTTTGGTATCAGGGTAATGCTGGCCTCAAAGAATAAAGTTATGTTTGTGTAGAATTATTATATCTAGAAGAGCTGGTATAGAATTGGTTTTATTTCTCCCTTAAATATTTGGTAGGATTCACCAATGAGGCCCTCTGAACCTGAAGTTTTCATTGTAATTAGGTTTTTTAACTATAAAATCCATTTTTAAAAGTAGACATAGGGCTCTTCAGGTTATCTGTTTTTTCTTGAGTGAGCTTTGGCAATTTGTGTCTTTCAAGGAATTTATCAGTTTCATGTAAGTTGTGAAATTCATAGGCATAATGTTATTCATAATATTCTCTTGTTATCCTTTTAATATCTAGAATCTATAGGGATGTCAACTTTCTCATTCCCGATATTGGTCATTTGTGTTGTCTCTATTTTTTCTCATCAACCTGGCTAGAAGTTTACCAATGTTAAAAAACAGCTCTTAGTTTTATTTTCTCTGTTGTTTTTCTCCTGTCTATTACAATGATTTCAACTTTGATCTTTATTATATCTTTTCTTCTTCTTGCTTTGTCTTTAATTTTCTCTTTTCCTAGTTTCTTAAGTTGGAATCTGAGATCATTGATTTGAGACCTTTCTTCTTTTGTAATATATGAATTTACACCTATAAATTTCCACCAGAGTCCTGCTTTAGCAATATCCCACAATTTCTTATATATCATTTTTTTTATTTGATTCTGAATAGTGTCAAATTTTGCTTTTGATTTTTTCTTTGACCTATAGGTTATCTAAAAGCGTGGAATTTAGTTTCCAAATATTTGAAGATTTTCCAGAGAGCTTTATATCATTGGTTACTAACTTAATTCTATTGTGGTCAGAGAATATATTTTGTATGACTTGATTCCTTTAAATATCTTGAGATTGGTTTTATGACTTAGAATATAGTTTATCTTGGTGAATGTTCTGCTATTATGTGTAGTGTTCTAAAATGCAAGTAGGTAAAATTGGTTGATAGTATTGTTCAAGACTATTATATTCTTGCTAGTTTTCTTTTCATTTGTTCTATAAGGTATTGAGAGAGGGGTACTAAAATTTCCAACTATAATTGTGATTTTTATCAATTTCTTCTTATAGTTCTATCAGTTTTTGCTTTATGTATTTTGAAGTTCTGTTAATAGGGTCATAAATATTTTAAATTGCTTGTTTTTTTGGTCTGATCTGTCAACTTCTGTCTTTTAATTGAAGTGTTTAGACAATTTACTTCCCATATGATTATCGATATGGTTAGGTTTATGTATATAAACTGGAGATTCTCAAGGCAGTAGGCTGCGGCAATTGAAGGGTTCATCTCTTTTGTTGCCTGTTTCTCAGGTCACTGTCCTTTGATGTGTGATATTTAGTATTTTGAAACCATTCTTTTATATATTTTGTATGAGGTTTTTTTTTTTGGTTGTTTCAGGCAGAAGGGTAAATTCAATACCCGTTACTCCATCTTTGGCAGAAGTGGAAGTCTGGAAACCTCTTTTAATGATTAATTGAAGCATCTTAAAGTCTTCCTTTACCTGCCTTATACATACATATTTTTGTTAAGAGTGAAAATTACTGTGAATTCAGAACAACCTAGGCAACATAGAATGCTGATTCTTATAGATGTAATTGTGTGATTTCCGAGACCAACACATTTTTCATGAAACATTTGATAAAATCCATAGAAATTCCCAGATTTGTTGTGTATCATATCATAAAATATTTACTTCAGATATAATCCATGGTCATCTTCAGCTTCAACATGTTTACTATTTTAAATTTCCCAATAATCAAATAACTCTTAAACTTATGAAAAATATTAGGTATCAACTTAAAATGTGGAAACAAGTACATAGTTTTTCAAAATCGTTTTAGGATGGTATGTGTTTTTTAAAATTTTGAAAACAACTGCTCTAAAATAAAATTTAATCATATATCCCTTCTTAATGGCGTCCCATTGCTCTCAGGATAAACTTCAAACTTCCAGTGTTGCATACTTGGCACATGCAGATTTGGCCAGCCCCTGTTGACTTGTAGCCTGTTCTCTTACCATGGCCCCTTCACTCTATTCCCTAGCTATATGAAACTGCTTTCGTTCCTTAAACATGATATTTTCTCTCTTGCCTTGGGCCTTTTGCACCTAAATATCTTCTGTCTAGATTAGTTCTGTTTCCCTCCCTACAACTCCGAAGTCCTTGGATAGATGTCCCTTGCTCTTTTGTGTTCCCATAACCCTTTTCCTTCGTTAGTGCTCACCACCCTCTACTGTATTTACGTGTTTACTTGTCTCTGTCCATGGAAAGCCCTGGAACCAATATAATCCCAGTAGCAATGAGCAAACATAGCACCCAGATACTGATTTCTAAATACCTACCTCCAACAAGAGGAACCAGGGCTTCTTAGAAAAATGACTGATTTTAAGACCGAGGCAAGAACAAGGTGACCAGGAACATCTTTTTGTGCCAGTAAATAAGGAAGTGCTCAGAGAATAATAGGGACATGTCAGAGGGACACAGGATTCAGTTTGAGAGGACTTTTACTGGCCAAATCTTGGACAGTATATCAAAATAAATAGAGATGGTAAACAGATTATATCAACTGATTAAATTAGGAATCCATCTGTTTATAACTACATAAGTAAATGAATGATTAAATGGAGAGAAACCCCTTCCTTATAATAAAATGTCAACTAATAAAGGTCAAAGGGATAATTAAATTAGAAAGTAATCATTTTGCAACCATCACAGAAATGAAAAATTCAGACAAGAAACATCGATGTGTGTTAAAAGACATGAGTGAAATCTAGATAAGAACAGTTTTTATTTACATTGTCTCAAAGCCTCTTCCTACAAAAGAATTATTAATTATTCAAGGAAAAAGAGTAACTTTACACTGGAGAAACCTGAAGACACCTCCTTACTCAAGTGATCAAAGTTAACATCGACAGTAATGGAACAAGTCAACATCATGTGTCATGTGATGAATATAGTGAGCCGAGCACAGTATTACTCAGTGGTGTTTTGCCAAAAATGTGTAATCTAATCATGAGTAAATATCAGGCAAACCCAAACAGAGGCACATTCCACAATATAACGGGTTTGTAATTATTTCAGTTTTCTATTGCTTTGTAACACCCTAAAACCTAGTGGCTTAAAACAACACTTTTTATTTTACTGCAGTTTAGACAAGGTTCAGCAGGTGCAGCTCTTCTCTTCCCTAATGTGTCATCTAATGTGTCAGCCCAGAGCCTGGCTCCACTAGGCCTCAGCTAGAGTGGCTCAAAGGCTGGGAGCTAGAATCATCTGAAGGCTTTTTCACTCACATCTCTTGATATCTGAGCTGGGAGATTCAAACAGTTGAGGGCTGGAATAGCTGCAGCCCATCTAACATCTCTACCTCTATGTGGTCTCTTCATCACCACAACTTCAGGGTAACAGGATTTCCTATATATCAGCTCAGGACTCCAAAGGAGACAGAGTAGAGAGCAGAGAGTGAGAACGAGAGTGAGCATGCCAGGTAGAAGCTGTATGGCCTTTTCTAACCTAGCCTTAGAAGTCACACAGGTTGCATCCTACTCATGGAATGAATCACAGGCCTGTCCAGATTCAAGGAGAGGGTTCTGGAAGAGCATGTGGAACTGGAAATGCATTGCCATGGTTGGAAAATACAATTAGTCACTGTAATCTTAAAAAATGAACAACAGGCGACTGAGAACTCTTCTAGCTTAAAGGAGAATAAAGAGACATGACAATTGAATGAAATACATGCTCCTGGATTGAAACTTTTGCTATAAAATATATTTGGGACCGTTGGCAAAACTTGAATGCCATCCCTAAGTGACAGGTATATGAGATCTCTTTGTACTGTTACTGCGACTTTGCTTCAAAATTAAAAAAAAAAAAAATACAGTGTACCACAAAAGCTCATGATTTAAAAATCTTACAGTTCATACTTTCATAAAGCAACAGATGTTTATATAATAAAAATAATCACCCAATTTCCATATCTGATACATTCATATTTTTTAACATCATATTTTATTAAAGCAGAAGACCACCGAATGTTATCATTATTATATTTTTATTGAATGTCCTTCTATGCCCTCTGTCTCAACTATGCTCTCAAATTTTGGTCACCTTTTCTTAGAGGCAAACTGACCAAATCCTGTCCCTTTTCCATCTCTAGGAAAAAGAGGATACAACTTTTGGTATCTTGCCTTTGAAAAGTTTCTAAAACTGTTGACCAAAAAAACTCTAATAATAATAGTAGTGGTGGTGGTAGTAATAGTAAACCTTATATAGCACTTTATGTGCCAAGTATGATTTTAAATTCTTTATGTATATTAACTCACTTAATCCTCACAACAGTCCTATGAGATGTATACTATTATTATCCCTTTGTCACTCTTTTATGATTGAGAAAACTGGAAGAGAAATTAACTAGCATAAGATTATACAGCCAGTAAACCACAGAACTGAAAGTTAAACCAGGCCAACTGGCTCTAGCCTTTTTATTGTTTATTAAACATTCAAAATATACTTTGCCAAACAATCTTTAAAGCCACAAGTATTACTGGGAACAATTTAAAGTAGAGCAACAGCCCTGTTGCCACTGTTTCTTCCATCTGTTTGCAATGCTATGATTTTGATGGATTTTTGAATTGTTTTATCCTTGATAAAATTTATGGTACAAATTCACTGGAGATATATATATATAATTATAAATTGTGGTAAAAAAACACATAACATAAAATTTACCATCTTAACTAAGTGTACAATTCAATAGTGCTAAGTACATTCACATTGTTGTACAACAGATCTTCATAACTTTTTCCTTTTGTAGCGTTGAAACTATGCCCATTGAATAATGACTCTCCATGTCGCCCTCTTCTCAGGCTCTGGTAACCAGCATTCCATTTTCTGTTTCTATGAATGTGACTAATTTAGACACCTCATGTAAGTGAAATCATACGGTATTTGTCTTTTCATGAGACTAGCTTATTTCACTTAGCATAATGTACTCAAAGTTCATTCATGTTATAGTATGTGACAGGATTACCTTCCTTTTTAAGGCTGAATAATATATATTTAAGGCTGAAATATTATTATGTATAATGTATAATATAATAATTATATATAAAATAGAGTATTATTTCAAAAGACTAAAATAGAATATTATAATAATATATGATATATGTCAATTTTATTATATATAGATCACATTTTGTTCATTCATCTATCAGTGGACATTTGGGTTGCTTCCAACTCTTGGCTATTGTGAGTAATGCTGCTATTGGAGTGCATGTATTAAAAACAGAAAATATAAGAATGAAACATGTTAAGTTATAAACTAGCTTACAATGAAAGTGAAGAAAATGAAGCTCTCTAGGTTTTGAAATGCAGTATGCTTTCTGTTCTTGTATAAGTAATGATAACACTTTATATAGAATTTTTAAATTAGGAATTTAAGCTGTTTTTATATAATATAAATCACTTATCTTTATATAGCATCTATGAATTTAGTATTCTGGCAACAGGCATCATAATACTCATACAAGTACAGGGATCAATTTGTAACTGCAAAAGAGGAAGAAACTTTCCTCTACCCTCAAGGTTCTTTTGATTGGTCTAATAATCAAATAGACATGAGACAGGTTAATAAGAGAAAATGACCACGTTTAATACATATATATGTATGGAAACCCAACATACATGAGAGGGTCAGAGACCTCACATGCACGAGAGGTTCAGAGATAAAGAGAAAATGGGTTTAT
Organism: Pteropus medius; assembly: GCF_902729225.1. NCBI lineage: Eukaryota > Metazoa > Chordata > Mammalia > Chiroptera > Pteropodidae > Pteropus > Pteropus medius. Next base: position 16,601,369 of record NW_024355205.1, read on the forward strand.
CAGACATCCTGAGCTAGGGATGAGGAAATGCACTTTGGGGCTTCAGTAGGTCACTGCAGGGAAAGCAAATGTTCAGTAATTATTAGTTTGCCCTGCCATATCGATAGGTAAAAATTCCTTTCTGGTTTTAACTCTTATCCTATGCTAGGCTCCTAATTTAAATTCTTCCAAATAATTAAGAGGGGACCAAAAGTTTCTCTTGAATTCACAGGGTCTCAGTTGCCTTTGGCTCAAAATAATCCACATACCGCTCTGGCACTTTCTTGGGGTGGCTTGTTTTGAACCTCTATATAACCATTAGCTTGATGTTTTTAAATTTCAACATCTTCTTAGAAATCAGCTCTACTTTCAGAGCCTCAATTCAACCAAGATACCACAAATTTGCAGTAGGTAGAAGAAAGCAGCATGGCCTATTGTTGCTTAAGGACAGTTACAAAACTAGATGCTTTTTCTGAAAGGAGAGATTTCACAAAGTCTGCCTTTCCAAACTACTATTTTATCTAAGATTTATTTCCCTAGGGGTAGTATTAGGTGCCAAAAGTAAAATTCCTTTTCTGGGAAAAACAACTTGTTGGAAAAGATAAGTAACTGGTCAATCACCATTTCAAAAGATTATTTAAAATTGTGAAAGTGCATTGTAAAGATACCCAAGGGAATTCCAAGGTTGGACAACATGTATTGAAGAAAAAAAACACAGACCAGAAATGGTGTCTAGATAACTGTTCTCTCCTTGTGGGTTTGGCTGAGACATGCCTGTAATAAAAGACAGATTAACAGGAAGAAAAAAAAAAGTTTAATAACATGTATACGAGGGAGAAACCCAGGAAAACTCAGTAACTCATGAAACTACCACCTTAAGTGCCACCTTAAGTTGAAGACAGAAGAGGAGGTTAGAGGTAGGAGGAGTCAGTTATGGAAGGTTACCAAAAAAAGCAAGGTAAACAAAGGTAAACTTATTAGGCAGATTTAAGTCATTGCCTTTTGTATTGATAAGAGTTTCTAGAGATAAGGTCTGGCTCGCTTCTGGTACAACAAGAGAAACACCCTTGGTAACTGGAGATTTCCCTTACAAATGTAATTGCCTTTTACAAAGGGCCACTTGGTTTACAGAGCCTCTCCCCTGTCTGCTGTTTCTTAAAATTAACCAGCCTAAAATAATCCTTACTCCAAAGAGACATATTTTTGGGGTGACAAATTATGTTCCTCTGCAGCTTCTAGGCTACAGATCCGTATAGCATGTCACTGTACTAAATACTGTAGGCAGTTGTAACACGGTGGTAAGCATTTGTGCAATGCATTGCACTATCACGCATGACTGCTATGATGTTACTAGGCAAAGGAAATTTTTCAACTCCATTATGATTTTATGGGACCACCATCACATATGCAAGTCCATGGTTGACAAATGTCATTATGTGGTACGTGACTGTACTCATTGAATGTCCTTCCTTTCTCTCCTTCAGGGCCCCCCATTCACATATTCATTACCTCTTACTTCAACTTTCTTCATCCCTTAGCCAATTAAGCACATCACCTTTTGTCTGTCCTTCTATCGGTCATTCTCGTATTTCTCTCCTTTTAATCGGCTATAATATATACATAAAAGAGTGGCTGTGGGTGGTAGTGTTTCTTTCTTTTAACTTGCTTAAATAGAACGAAATAATATATAAGCACTTTGTAAATGATAAAGCACTATACAAAATATTAGATTTTTTTTTTAGAATATATTCCAATGCCTAGCATTTTGTGGGTACCTAATACATGGTTGTCAAATGATTTAGTAAAACATTATGTATTCTGTCCTTATTTTTAAAACCACATACATTGGAACATGATGAGCTGAGGACATTTTTACAGCAAAGAATAAATATGTTAATCTCTAAAACATATGGAGCACATTATAACAAATTAAAAAATACCAATATCCCAGTTAAAACAGGGAAGATAAAATTGACAAATTAAGCAGTACAAATAGTTAATAAACATAATATGCTACTTGAAATATTTTGGTGTCATTTTCCCAACCTTCTGAAATCTCATATAATGACAAAAGAAAAAATTTTTAATTTTAAAAATATAGCAATATTAGAAAAACAGGTAGGATGTTATAAGCAGAGAAAAATATTGCTGGTAGGAGGGCAAATTGGCACAACCAATTTAGAAAGTGTTTGGGCAATTTCTTATAAAGTTAAATATACACACATAGGCTTAGCAATTCTATCCCAGGTCATGGACCAAGATTAATGAAAACTTGTGTTTATACAATAACCTGTACACAGGTGTTAATAATGATTTTATTCATAATTGCCAAAGGCTGGGAATAATCCAGATCCCCTAAAACTGGTGAATGGATAAACAAATGTTGGTACATCCATACAATGAAATACTACTCAACCAAAAAAAAGGAGGGAGGATGGTACAGAGAGGGAGAATTATCAATATTATCAATACAGGTGACAACATGGATAAATCTCAACATACTATGCTCAATGAAAAAGCTAGACTTAAGACTATATAGTGTATGATTTCATTTATATGACATATTAGAAGAGGCAAGACTATAGGTAGAAAAAAACAGATCAGTGGTTGCCAGGGGCCGAGGGGGGATGGGTGGAGAGGCTGACTTTAAATGAACATGAGGGAATTTTTTTGAATGACGAAACTGTTATATCTTGATTGTGGTGATGGTGGTGGTTATACAAACTATTTGTCAAAATAGTTTATATTTTTCAAAACTCATAAAAATGGAGATTATAGGAATTCATAGTACTGTTACAAGATACAACTGAGTGCAGAAAAGACCAAAATAAAATTTGAGGCAGATGTGTTATCATGTAACTGAAATAAAAACATTTTCCCGGTTAAAAAAAAAACCAACCTCATAAAAATATACATTCGATTTTACTCTATGTACGTGATACCTCAATAAACCTGACTCTCCTACTCCCTAAAAAAGCAATTAAAAATTCTGAGGAATGTATAGAAGACATAATTCAGATGATAGTGAACTAGAAAACCAGTCAGGAAACCACTAACCACACATAGATTTAGGAAGGGGCCACTAGATGGTGGTATTCATTTTTGTAATAGAGCCCAGGCAAAGTCTTAAAGTCCAAAGATCATAGGACTGACAGTGGAGCAATGTTTTGGAAAATTTCTTGTAAATTCATAGTTGTAACTTCTGCTGTCAAGCCTTGAGCTGTATTGGTTTCTAAGTTTTTGCTAAGGCAGCTCTCCCAGCCTTCCACTGATTCTGGGAGGGCATCAATAACCTTCCAGTAAAATTCTCTCTCTTTATGCTTTTGTTTTTTTGTTTTGTTTTGTTTTCTGAAACAGATTGGATAGCAGAACTAAAAATTGCTGTTAACCAATTTATTTTTTATTGTTTTGTTTTTCTTCTTACTTTTCATTACAGAGAATTTTAAACATGTACAAAAGAAACAGAATGATATATTCAACTTCTAATATCAATCACCAAGCATCAACAGTCATTGACAATCTGCCATTCTTAATTTATCAAAACTTCACCACCCCAACACCTATGCGGATAGTTTTTTACAGTTCCTTTTTTAATGAGATAAAATTTACATATTTTGAAAGCACATTTTTAAAAAGCAGTTTTAGGATCACAGCACAATTGAGCAGAAAGTACAGAGATTTCCCATAATCCCTGCCCCCACATCTTCACTCATGCACAGCCTCCTCCATTATCAACGTCCCCCCACAGAGTGATACATTTGTGACAACTGATGAACCTACACTGACACATCATTATCACCCAGAGTTCATAGTATACATTAAGGTGAACTCTTGTTGTACATGCTGTTGGTTTGGATAAATATGTAATGATGTGTAACTGCCATTGTAGTCATTAAAGTATCATACAGAATAGTTTCACTCCCCTAAACAGCCCCCATATGCTACTCATTCATCCCTCTTGGCCCCTAACCCCTGGAGAAATGCACAAATTTTAACTGTACAGTTCCAAGATTTTTTTGAAGGACCTAGTTTGGAAGTTTCCAATAACGTAGAGCAAAAAGAAAAAGGAAAGTTATGAGAGAAAATGAACAGATAAATCCAGTAAACAAAGTAAAAGTTTACTAAGATTTCCAAGAGAAGTTAATGAAGAAGAAAGAAAGGAAAAATTAAATATATTGTAGAAGAAAATTTTCCTAAATTCAAGAAAAATTTGGAACTTTGTTCAAAAGGGCCTAATAAATGTTGAATAAGATTAAAAGAAAAACATACATGCACATACCTTCTGTACATCCTGGGGAAAATACTGAACTCCAAGAATAAAGGAAAATTCCTCGAGTTTCCAAATGGATTGATATTAATAACAATAATACAATAATATGTTACAAGTAAGTTTCTTTGATGTAATTGGTATCTTATTTTGAGATCCTCAGCCTCAAATCACAGGAAAAAGAAATAAAATTAAAAATATATATATCGTAAATATGAACATATGCATTTATCATTAAAAGAATACAAATTAAAATAACATCACATTTTTCTACTTGTCATATTAGTGTAAACTGACAATTTTAAAATACAAAGCATTGATGGGGCAAGCAAATGCAAATAATCACTTAAACAGATAATAAATTGTTATAAAACTTTTTGAAGGGCTATTTGACAATATTATCATATTTTAAATATACATATTCACCCAGAAAATTCACTTCTAAAATATATATATATGTGCGTGTGTGCGTATGTGTGTGTATGTGAATGTATTGGCAGCGGGAAATATTGGGAAAACCATTGAATTAGAAAGAACCTAAATGTTCATCAGTATCATCAGGATGAGACTGGTTGGTAAATTTTAGCAAATTGTATACAATTTACTCTGATAGGCCAGGTATGGACCCTATGTTCACCTTATGGTTATTCAGGTGTGGGCAATGGAAGATGGGAATGTAGGGGGTGGGACAATTGAAGGCAAGAAGGGATCATGGCTACTACCAGGAGGGTTTTGTGTTTGGCCGTTTCATCAGCTTCACCAGAACACATCAATTAGGGAAGACCAGTTGCCCAAAGGAAAGGGAGAATGATATTAACAGACATGAGTAAGAGACACTGAGTATGCGAAAAGAACAGCTGTTCATTGACAGCGCTGGCTGAAGTTCCTGCAGTATCAATCTTTTCATAGTGGTAGCGACAGTACAATATTTGCTGACTTACACTGAGGGCCTGGTGGGGGAGCACTCCCAAATTTGTAGAGGAATGTCTGTCTGTCCCACAAGACAACTACCATGAGCTCTTCTGAGGAAAGAACAATTTAGGCATGGCTTAACATTGAAGATTTGTCTCTGCTCCATGTGGTGTCAACAAGGCTAGCTCAACGTGCAGCTGGAAGAATCACTTACAAGATAGTGCATACATGGCTACTGCTGTTGACTGGGAACTCAGCATTGAGTTACAGGCCTTTGTTCCTTCTCTGACGATCTTTCCTTCAGCGCATAGAACTCATTTTCAGGAATGGCTGTCTCAAGAAACAAAAGTGGAAACTACCATTTTCTTAAGACCTGTGCCTGGAAATTAATCCAGCATCACCTAAGTTACATTCTATCAGTCAGTCGTAGAACCTAGATTCAAGGGAAGGGACACTGACCACACCACTCAAAGCAAGGAATGATAAAACATTTGGAAGCTATGTCACAAAACTGCTACATCAGGTTCAGGGGAAACAATTTCAGTTTTTTATGGATCCTCTGAAAAGCCTTGAGAGTTTAGGTGTGAACTATACATTATGTATGACCAGCTGGCTTACTATGTGTAATATCTGGCATCACATTATATTGCCACCTACACCATAGTTAAATCAAGATTGCACCATAGTCTATGCCAGAATTTTCTGACCCATCCCACAATCTGCTTTTGGTCAAAATTCAGCTCCTCTAAGAGAGAACTTAATCAAGAGGGATTTGCTGTCTTATCACTTGAATGTCAGCTCTGGATAGCCATGTAGTGACATTTAAGCTCTGGCAAATGGTGAAGAACTGCATAAAGAATGAGGACAATCATAAATATCACAAGAGACATTTGAAAACAATTTTTTTTTTTTTTTTTTTTTTTTTTTTTTAGTTAACCTACACCTAAACAGGAGAACATATATCAAGAATCAGTTTGATCAACCTTAGCTGAATAACCATAAGGGTTAGCACAGGGTCTATACAAAAATCGACTAATTGTTTTATTTTTCTTGATGGGTACAAGATATATTGGCTATTGTATGACCTGTAAATAGTTGAGGGCAATTGTATTATTCTGGATGATTTTAAACAGCAAGTTTATATTAGTCTGTTGAATTTCCTAACTTGTGTTGTTATTTGCCTCATGGTCAATATGATCACATGTTTTAGTTTTGAAACTTCTAGCCAGTGTAGACTCCTGTGTCCTGGACAATTCCTAGTAAATTAACTGGGCTTCTAAAAATGAGTTACTGAAAGATTTGTTTTGCATATTAGGAAAAGCAGGGTGATATGTCCAAACTATAGGTCATGGTTGATGTGATAAGTGCATAAGGGCTGTACAAGAATAGCTCTGAGGGTTTACACTAAGGAGAGAAAATTACTATATGAATTTATTTGGTCTGCATAGTCTTAAATAAACTTTGTTATAGTTTCCGAATATCTGAGACAATAATTGGACTACAGCTTATTTCATTAGTCTATGTTCCCTTTTATCTTTGATGTCTCTAGAGTTTCTTTGAGGCTCTAGGAAGCATCAGGAACTATATCATTATCAGAGTCCAGAGATATAGAGTAGATATGCTGTGGTTAGTAATATTAACTATATTACTACATTATATTATAGTTAATATTAACTATAATAGTAACCTATAGGATTTAGGGGCTAGATGACAAATATGACAGACTTGGTAATTTGAAAGTTTTATAGTATACTAATATTTTTCCACTGGCACCCCAGAATTGCACCATTTCCTTTATGCAGTTTCTCAATTAAAAAAAAAAACAAACTAAAAATGTGCAGATAAATTATTATATGTAATTTGTTAAATAATAGAAGAAAATTCCCCTGAACTGGAGAAAAATTTTTATGTTCAGATTGGAATAAGTCCTGGATTCCCAATGTGATGGGATACTCCTCCCTTAAAAAGTTGGAGTTTATCCTCTTTCCTTTGAGTGTAGGTTGGACTTAGTAACTTGCTTCTGATGAACAGAATATGATGGAAGTGACAGGTGACTTTTGAGACTGTGTCATAAAAACACTGTAACTTTTTCCTTGCCTTTTTTCTTAGATCAGTTACTCTGGGGAAGCCAGCTGCCATGTCAGAAAGAGTTAAGCGGCTCTACAAACTCATATGGCAAGGAGCTAAGGCCTTCAGTCATGTAGCTCTCCTCCAAAACCATATTTCAAATGAATTAATTTATATTACAAATAATGCTATTGGTTCTCTAAGTTTATTTTCTCTTATTTCAATGGTAAATACACATTGAGTTGACATGAAACAAAATTTTAATCTTTGGCTCTTACAATACTTTTTACAGTAGCTCAAAAATACAGCGATGTTTTATAATTCCAATCCACTCAACAAAGTGGATAGGGTCACCAGTTACACTACACTTCTTTCCACCACACTGGAAATATGGACTACAGAAAAACCTAGCACCTCCCAGCACTGCTGGGAACGGCACCCTCTTCACCATTTAGTCATGCCTTCCTTTTTCTACCCTTTCTGGGACACAAAGCACCCTAGCCTGCGGATAAGAAGTTTTGTAAATTTCAATTCTTCTCTTCCCAGTTTCTGCCGGGCGCACGAAAGCAGCGTCATCGTACCATCAGCTCGGAGTTTAAGAATTGTACTTCCGAAGCCTAATGACTAGCCCTCACTTGGCCACTGCAGCTTCAGAGGCTGGAAGGTAGTAACACTGGATGCCGACGCAGGATTGGCCCGGCAAGCCCTCACGTGGCCGCTTGGGCCCAATGACCTGGGCCCACGCTTTCCAGACTGCCGCATGCGCTCACAGAGCCCGAGCTCTCCCAGCGCCCCGCCCCGGCCGCACTGTGCGCTTGCGTTAATCCTCCCATGAGGTCCGGGCCGCCAGAGTTGCGGATTCCTGTCAAGAGGAGTTTTCCAACTCGGCCACGGGACTGTGTCCTGATTGGCTTGTTCTGGAGGCGGGGACAGGACTCTTTTGAGACAAGGACCACTTCCGGAAGCGCGAGGCAGGAAGTTATCTCGTATCTCTGGAGCCCAGTGGAGAAAGTGCTACCTGCCCCACTAGTGGCGGCGAGAGCTGAAGGTTGGTCGGGAGACTGACCGTTCGGTCTCGCCGCAGTTAGGCGCCGGTTTCCATCGCAGCACCACGGCTCCCTCCTCCAGCCCCGAGCCCGGCGCGGTTGCCCGGGGGGCTCCTTCAGGCTCCTTGACGCCGCTCCAAGGGACACCTACCTGGGCATCGCCTGGGCCTCCAGTCAAGGGACTGGCACTCGATTTCAGCACTCCTGGCCGCAGTAAGAAGTCCCCTTGTCACCCCGCGCCCCGCCTCCCTACCTATACCATCGAGACCCTGGTCCAGATCAACAGCCTTGGACCTGGAACTAGACCAATCAGAGACTCTCAGCCCTGGCCCCTCTCAGTCGGGGATCTGCATCGTCTCTGAGATGTCACCCACCATCTCCCACAAGGACAACAGTCGGCAGCGACGGCCAGGGACTTTCAATCATTCTCTGGATATGAAGAGTGGCCCTCTGCCGCCAGGTGCCTGGGATGACAGTCATCTGGACTTGGTAGGAGGAGAAGGGGACAGAGAAGCTCTTCTGCGGGATACTGGTGATTTCTCAAAACCCCAACGGAGCTGCCGGGCTGAATTAAGCAGCATTTTTCTGTTGCTTTTTCTTTACGTGCTTCAAGGCATTCCATTGGGCCTGGCAGGAAGCATCCCACTCATTTTACAGAGCAAAAATGTTAGCTATACAGATCAGGCTTTCTTCAGTTTTGTCTTTTGGCCCTTCAGTCTCAAATTGCTCTGGGCCCCATTGGTTGATGCGGTTTACTTTAGGAACTTCGGCCGTCGCAAATCCTGGCTTGTCCCTACACAGTATATACTGGGACTTTTCATGATATATTTATCCACTCAGGTGGACAGTTTGCTCGGGAATACTGATGGCAGAACCCCCGATGTGGTTGCTCTCACTGTGACATTCTTTTTGTTTGAATTCCTGGCTGCCACTCAGGACATCGCTGTGGATGGTTGGGCGTTAACAATGTTATCCCGAGAAAACGTGGGTTATGCCTCTACTTGCAATTCAGTGGGCCAAACAGCGGGCTACTTTTTGGGCAATGTTTTGTTTTTGGCCCTTGAATCTGCCGACTTTTGTAACAAATATTTGCGGTTTCAGCCTCAACCCAGGGGAATCGTTACTCTTTCAGGTAGTGTATTTAAACTATTAAACAGTTGGGTTTATTTTACGTTTATGAATCCTTTTGACAAAGTGTGTGACTTTGAAGAAAAGCTCCTTATTTAATTTACTGGAGATCTTTTTATTGGGTGATGACCCGAGGTAAGTTTTCTTTTCCACTAAAATGAGCTTCAGTCAGAATGACTGCATTGGAGTAATCATAATTAATCAGTACTCTGCAGTGAGCAAGGAGAGGCAACCCAACCAATAACATGTGGAATGACAAACAAAACTCAGGCTAGGGATCTGTGGGTTCTTACCTAATACACAGATGCATATTTTTTAAAAAGTCTGGCTAGTTTGAAGACTGGAATCCAGCCTGACATCTGTTGTTCACATTTTCCTTTTTTCTTTCCTTGGATGGAGATTTCTAGCTCCATGCTTTCTGGTTCATTCTATACCAAGAGTCCTCATTTAGCCCTTTGCGAAAGGATTAATTCATTCAAACATTAACTAATTGGCTAAGTGACAGTTCTAAAGGCCTGCTATAAAGCAGAGTCCAACCCACAGGGAATGAGAGAGATGTACATTTTAGAGCAGCTCAGAGTTGCCAGTTAACTGCTTGTGGGAGTCAGGCTTCACAAATATTTGACCTTTTTGAGTTATAAGATTACATGAAGCGGATAAGTGGAATTCCAGAATGCACAACAACAGGTGAAAATACACTAAAACAAAATACAAAAATGTACAGGACAGAGCCTATGATGTTCAAAGTGCCTGCACCAGTAAACCCCGGGGACTTGGTTTGGGAAATGTTGTGACTAAATTAGTAAGATTTCCTTTAATTGCTGTAAGAAAGAGTTTGAAGTTTACCCAGTAAGAAATTGGGTGTAAGTTCTACAAACTCTCCCCTTTTACTACATTAGTAAATACATGCCTCTGTAAGGTTTTCTGAGATTTTTTTTTAACTTTCCTAAAAACTAGGAAACAGAAGTGAAATTACCAATATCGGGAATAACCAACATCAGGATTATTGTAGAATTTTTCTTTCTGGTAGTGATGATGAATTTACAGAGATAAACTCTCTCATCTTTCCAGTACTAGACTGGGGATTCCCAGCAGGGTGAATGTCAGGGGTAGGTGTGTGGTGAGGGAAGTGTAAGAGTTATATCATATTTGGGGAGGAAGGAGGGATTCACAACTGAATTACTCATCTTCTGAAATCTTAGACAACCCCAGTATACCCCTACCCCCTGTAATGGACCCCTTTTTACCTTCTCAAACTGCTAGTGAGCCATTACTACTGATGTAATGATAAGTATACTTTTCATCAGTTGGTCTGAGGCCAAATATGGTTGAGAGATCATTGCTTTGCACTAGATAGATTTGTCTCTAAATCTTCTGGGGTTCCACTCCTGCTTTTTGGATAAAGGTATGCCTAGAAATAATTTGCGAATGCATCAGATTAACACCTTGTTGCTTTTCGTGTCTTGCTTTTGATTATGTACTGGGACTGTTCATATCACCAAGAATGACTAATGAGATGGTCTGTTACTTAATGTAGGAAAGTCTCAGTAGAGAAATCAAAATTTAAGAAGCTATGGAAACTAAATTACCAACAAAGTAAATTAGAACTTTCTCTTAAGTATGGTATGAGTGACTGACAAAACATCATTCCGGAGGATGCAGTCCTCCCTTAAGCCACAGCTGTTCCCCAATGAGGTCAAAATTGTGCTGTGGAAGTTTTATTTACATTGGTTTGTTGTTTTGAATAGCTTCGGAATTCAAAACTGTGGAATTTGAACTTTGTTCTCCATGAAATTGCAAAAATTACTTTTTAATTCAGCTTTTTGTATCTGTACTGGATTGCTGTTTTTGGTTCAGACATTTTAGTTAAGGGTCGAAGAGTCCCTGCATTTTCGTTTGTCTCTTTATGACTGCACATATCACATTTATAGCCTTGTACCTTTGGAACTTAAGGTACAAGGAATTTAAAGAGCACAAATAATCATGAAGGAAATAAAATTGCTTAGGTAATGAAAGAAGAGCCAAATATTGAGGAAGATGCTTAGAAAATCAGAAAATTAAAAGTAGGCATAATTATTTTGTAAAATTCTAAAATATGTTCAGTTTTTAACACCATGGTGATAGAATATAGTGAGAGAATAGTTTTTGTTATCTAGAAAGCAGTACTCTAAATAGTATATACAAAATGATAAAGATAGGATGAGAATAGAATCTCTTAGAAACAAAACCTTGATTATGCTGAGATTGGCTTTTTAATACCTTCAAGGATCGAAGACAGTACTGAACTCAGAAGTAGGCTTTTCTTATCCTTGCCATATCTAGTTTTCAAACACTTTTAGTAACAAAAAGAGATGACTTTTTAAGCTGCAAGAACTGATTACAGTAACCCAGAAGAACAGAAATGAAAACCTAAAGTTTTATGATTTGGAAAAATCATATATTTCAATTCCTTCATTCTTATAGATGAAGAAACTGCAGCCAAGTAGCTATAGAGGTAGAGCTATACCTACAGCTTAGGTTTCCTGATTCCTTAAATCTACTAACTGTATAATGTAACATAATAAAATATAATATGTGCTGATTGGGCTTTCCTACCGGAAAGAAGTAGCACTCTGACTGCTGATGTCTAAAAATCATCAGCCCGCTCCTGGAATATCTAATGCCCAGAAGTGACAGCTTAAAATTTTTCTGTTTTGTTATTCACTTACTTAGCATTGAGTGCCTATTTGGTGCTAGCCATGTGATGAGTGAGACTGCAAACTCTCTGCTCCCAAGGAATTTATAGTCTAGAGTGGAGGTTTGTAAACCAAAATGATGGAGAGGGTAAATGGATAATGTGATGAGTCAAGTGAGTTGGTGCAAGACTATAGGGATTGGAGGGGACAGTAATGACCTGAGAAATCCATGCTCATCTAAAGGCATGGATCTGCAACTCCAATAAATTGTCTTGTGACAATAGTCTCCCAGAATTACTAGATTGGATGAGTATTCAAGAGAAGCTGGAAATTTCTTTGTTTTTTTTCCCCCTAATTTTAAAAACATTAATTAAACTCATTAAATATGTCTTTTGGCCAAGTCCAGCCTTTGAACTGGTAGTTGAGGCCCACTCTTTTAGAAGCACTGGTAACAATAATGAATAGAAGAAGTGATTGGGATAGGGAATGGGAAATTTGGGTTTGGGGGCAGGAAGTAGGATAGTCTGATACCAGAGGAGAGAGATAAACATATTAGAATTTATGAATCAGTTTGTTTATAGATAAGCATACAAATATAGGAGAAAAAAGAAATGTTGCTTTGAAAAAACTGGTGCTGTAAGCGTGAAGCTAATCAAATTGGTGATGTTACTAGTAAAAACTATGTATTTGTAAAACATTTATGCTTTGAACTAGAAAGAGAGCAGGACCAATTAATTCTTAGTGACACATTTCTTTCTCTTGTTTTCTAAAGCGGTATTCGTTAATATATTTTATGCGACTAGAAATGCTATTTAGAATTTGGGTAGAACTGACCCATTTTTAGATAGATCAGTTATTCTTATATAGGCTATAATATATTCTTTAGCATCTTTATCTAGGCTGAAAACATTCTCCTATTCTCAAAAGAAAACTGTAGAGATGGAAAACAGATCGTAGTTGCCAGGGGTTGTGAGTGAGGGAAAAGGTACTATATAAATGGATAGCCTGAGGGAGGTTGGGGAGTGATGGAACTCTTCTGAGTCTTGATCATGGTTGTGGTAATTTGAAATTTATACATGTGTTAAAATTCATAGAACTGTATACTAAAAAATATTTAGTTTTACTGTGTAATAATTTTAAAAAGATTTCTAAAAATTAAAAAAAAAACTAATCCATTACCTTCAAAGCTAAGCTCTGGGTAAAAATGATATGAAATCCTTGAGTTTAGCTCTCTTTTTGCCTTGAATGGAACAAGTTTGTAAATCTGGTGGCTTCAGTAATTACAAGCATCTATATCTCCTATTTTCGTTTATAGTGTTTCAAAAAAACACTATAAATTTGAGAAAGCAAAATGTACTTAACTAGTAAAGGAGATATTGTTCCTAGAAAATTAAAAATGAAAATAAAAAAACCCTGATTTCACCTGTTCTTTTATCTATCTATCTATCTATCTATCTATCTATCTATCTATCTATCTATTTTTTAGACGAGGCAACCCTTGCCTAAAATCTGCAAACTCACAGATTGCAAGGACCTCGTCAGTTTACAATCCCTTATTTTTTATTTTTTACGCCTACAGCACCTGGTCTTCCTAGGTAGTCTCTCATCCAAGTACTAACCAGGCCCGATCCTGCTTAGCTTCCGAGATTCACTTGTTCTTTTAGACATAATTTTGGATAAATCTGGCATTTTGTACATGTTCTTTAATTTCATTCTTTTTTATTATTTCATATTTTTAAATTTTAAATTTATATGTTTTACATTGTACACAATATATTAGTATAGGAGATCACAAATACATAATTTACATGTGAGTGTGCATGCTAAAACATTTTTAAGGATGGAATGCATATTCAAAAAGCAAGATGTCGGTTACCTTCCACTATCTCTACTTCTTGGTTTAGTGTCACCTAAGATTCTTTTTTTTCATTCTTTTCCCTCACTTTTGAACATATTCCTCACTTGCTGAAGTCCAGTGGTTATCAATTAAAGCTACAGAATAGGTAATTTCAACATACATAAAAGATTTCCATTTTTTTATATTTTATATTTTACATTTCAGATCTACATATCTCATTCCTAGCAGTCTTAGAACATTTATATTCTTAAATTTCCCATTCATTTTTTAAACTTTATTTTATAATAATTATAGACTCATAAGACATTGCAAAGAAATATTTAGTGAAGTTCTATGCACCCTCTCCCCCGCCTCCTCTCCTAACATTAGATAATTATAGTATAATATCATAACCAAAAACTTCACATTGATACAATCCATTGAGTTTATTCAGAGTCACCAATTAATACATGCACTCATTTGTGTGTGTGTACGTATTTGTGTGGGTAGTTTTGTGCAATTTCATCATATGAAGCCTTGCATAACTACTCTCACCTGTGGTTATCAAAATACTCATCTATGCCATCTAACACAAGACTCCTTTGTTTTGCATTTTTATAGCTATACCCATTTCTTCCTCTCTGTCCTTAACTCCTGGCTGCCACTAATCTGTTTTCCATCTTTATAATTATGTTATTTCAGAAATGTTACCTAAATGAAATCATGCAGTATGCATTCTTTGGAGATTGGCCCTTTTCATTCAGCATAATTTCTATGAGGTTCGTTGAAGTTGTTGCATGTAGCAATGATTTATTCCTTTTTATTGCTGAGAAGTATTCCTTTTGTTAGACATATCACAGTTTATTTCATCATTTATTGAAGGAGATTTAGGCAGTTTCCAGGTTTTGGCAATTGCTATGTGAAAAATAAGTCTTCATTTCTCTGAGATAAATGCACAAGAATGCAAATGCTTGTTATGGTAAGTCCATTTTTAGTATTGAAAGGAACTGCCAGACTTTTTTTCTGAGGGGGTATACCCTTTTTATCTCTCTACCAGCAATCTATGTATGAGTAATCCATTTTCTCTGTATCATTGACAGCATTCAGTGTTATCATTGTTTTTTATTTTAGCTATTCTGATGTACCCTGCATCTTCATGAGATAATTTGGAATGTTCATTGTCAACCGTTTTTATAAAAGTCTGAATTCAGCTCACAAAAAGTGATTTAGGGGTCAGGATACAGTGTTTACAAAAGCTAAATGTAAGACCCTCTTCATAGCATCAGAGTAGGGGGTGTGTGTGTGTGTGTGTGTGTGTGGTGTGTGTGGTGTGTGTGTGTGTGTGTGTGTGTGTGTGTTTAATTAACAAGTGATATAGGCCCAGAGTTAGCATGAGATGGGAGCACTGAATCTATTGGCCTCTCTGCCTCAGTCGTTCATCCTGAGCAGAATTTAAGCTTAGTGTTTTGGGACAACATGGCCATTAAGTAAGATAGCTGCTTAATGTGGTGCTTGATTGAAGAAACAATCTCTTCTAGCTTGGAGGAAAACCTGACATTGTTGAAGTTAATGAAAAGATATATAATCTTAAACATGGCATCTTCCTAAGATGTTAAGAAAACTAAAGCATTAGGAAGATTTCAAAACTAGCTTTATATTTACTTGATTTTTACATTGCATGCTATCTTTTAAAGAACCTAATCCTAAGATATGAGGATATTGTATTATCAGAACAGCATTTTCCAAGAGTGATGGACAACAGCATGGGTATTTTGAACAAATCCTTAAGAGAGAGATTTGTGGAATAAAAGGTCCCTTTCTGCTAAGATTTAGCTGGTTACCCTGGGTCAGACACATAACATTTCTATTTTAGTTTCTTCCATTGTGAAAGTGGGATCATTGGACTGGATGATGGGTGTCTAAAGTCCCTTCAGATCTTAACTTGTGAATTAGCTGTGCCAAAAGCAAGAAGGTGAAAGAAAGGCCTGACAGTTATTTAGAACAGAAACTAAAGTTTATTTTTCTGCCACAGACTTCTGAAGGACTAAAGTTAATTTCCATAGTGTGAGAATTAGGGAGAAAGAGAACCTGGTCTGAGCCAAGGATGGTTTTATCAAATAATGCTTCTTAATTTTTCTATCTCTTCTAATAGTGGAAGAGAGTTAGCCTAAACCACAAAGGGACTGGGGGCCTAGTCCAAACCTTGAAAGCTTGATTTTTTTTTTTAGCCTAATGTTTTATCTTAAAAATTCTTGGAAATTTTGCTTTCTCCATAACATTTTCTAAATCAGAATGTTTCCCTATAAGTTGAGTACAGTGAACTCTTTAGAAAAGATGCACCATGTTTATTTCTTATGGGTTTGCGTATCCTTTGACATACTACCTTAAGGGGAGAAGGAGGTAGGGAAAGGGAAGGAACAGAAGTAGCCACTTTAAAGAAGTATGTTCAAGTATCTGTGTTCTTGACTTCACAGTCGGAGCTAAACTATGTACCTTTTTTCTCCGGTGTATGTGGTCAATGAAAGAGCCTATTTGCTTTAAGTGTTTGAACATCTTGGTAGTATAGTAGAAAATATTCTTGCTTTAAAATCAGATCTGAGTTTCTGGCACTTTCTGGCCTATCCCGTTTCATGTTATATAAAGTAGGAATAACAATGTTTGTCTTCAAGAGTGACTTCGAGATTTATTGCACTGTCTTGCATAATAGGCACCTAGGAGCTAACTATTATATCCTTCTTGGTTGCTTGTGAATTATTACATGCTCTTAATTTTTGCATTCATGGGAGCACTAGCTAAGATCTAGTAGCCAGTTCTGAAGACTTAGTTTGTATTATAGGCCTTGCTCAAAAATCAAGTGTATGAAACTTAGATGTCAGCTTTGACGTTTTGATTGTATATATCATAATGCTTTTGTAGATAAAATACATAAATCAAAATTAACTAAAATATTAATAAAGAAATGTTTAGATTACTTTTGGTAGTATCTTTACAGTTAGTATATCAGGCTGTGTATTTTCTAGCCTCAAAGGAGTGTTAATAAACAATAGTAAATCATCTAATGGTCGGTATTTATGGTAATTATGTTCATTAAACTTAAAGTATTTTCTGGCAGTTGCTAAGCATCTCTTTCTGAGGTATTAGCTTCATTCTTTTGTTCAAGTGAGCTACAAAAAGACTGACTTAAGGCTTTGAATGATCCATTGTTACTATTTCCTTCTTTCATGTGTAGTGTTTTATCCTCAAAGCACAAAGAAATTACAAATAATCCTATCTGCAAACAACACTGAAACCTGTTTAACTTGTTCTTATTTTTTTTTCCTTCTGGTATTAATATCAAGGTGTTTAAATTCTATATGAAGATTTTGTTCATTAAAATTGAAAATATACTAAGCAAATTTTTAAAAACTTTGCTTAGAGAACTGGATCTCTGAAAAACTTTAAATTTTCACTTAACATTTATATAAAGACTATTAATTTCTGGTGACAGTGATAATAATACAGTTTTTTTTCAGGGTTTCTTAAACAGTTGATTTAAGCCAAATGATGAACAAAAACTTTCTGAATAAGAATAATACTGTAGATGAAATTCTGTAAACAAATCATTATCACATTTCACAAATGAAATTAAGAATGCAAAAATAAAGAACATTAGCCTCACTTGTAAGAATAGTCGTAAGTTGTTCATTCCTTTTAAACAGAGACTTCAAAAGACCATATTAACATAAATTAGAAATTATGTTGTAATGTTATTTTGCTAAACTTTTAAGCATAACTTGAATATATTAGTGCATTTTAAAATGGTTAGCTTTGTGTTTAAGTACGTTTTGTGTTTTTCTTCTGGTATCTAAAATTAAGTATAAATTTCCCATTTTGGAGAAAAGAATTCACCCCAGAATACAAATTTCCGTATATGCTTAAGAGTGTTTTAGCTTCTTTAATTTGTGTAATTTGAATAGCCCTGTTTTGGGTTAAGCTTGTGGAGACTAAATAATTAGCCAAGTTTAATAAATTCTTACTTCAGCATTACTTTTTGAAAAAAATATTTATGCAAGCAATGTGAAATAGTGGAGAGAATATGAAACCCAAATTCAGATTTAGGTTCAAGTTCTGCCTCTTGATAATTTGACCTTTGGCAAAGATTGAAATATTCTGGGCTTCTTTCCCTAATGCCTACATAGTAACACCTGCTTTGCCTGTCTCACATGTTTGCTATGAAAATCAAATGAGATAACATATTAAAAAGGAGCATTTAAATATTAAGGTGAAAATTGGTCTAAACAAATAACACTAATTCCTCCATCATCAGTGAGGTTCAAGCTGTAGTGATCACCTTCAGCTAGAACAGCGGCAGAACAAGACTGAATACCAAGAAAAAGCTCTGACAGAAGAATGCTCTACTTGTTTTTGAAAAAAGGTGATGAGGCTTTATAAACAGTGCTACATGAGTAACAAAATGAAAAGTAAACACATAGAAAAATGAGTACAATTCTAGAATGTTAGAGCTAGAAAGCATCTGGGATTTTCTAGCCAAGTCCTCTTATTTTATGGATGAGGTATCCAATAAATTTTGTAGTAGTAACCTAAGATGCATTTCTCAAGGTGGTTAAGGAGATATAGGTTTTGTAAGTGTATAAGGCATAAAAATCACAATTTTATCACTGACTTATAATGTAACTTGAAGCATAACATCTCTAAGCCTTTTTCTCTCTAAATCGGGGCTAGTAATAACCTAATCTATTGGGTTGTAGTAAAGGAGATGATATATGTAAAGTGCTTAGCACACTTACGGCACGTGATATACACTCAATAAATGGTGCCTTTATTATTTTTTTAACTGTTACACAGAATCTTCCAGAACATTGTTCACTCCCTTTGCTTAATTTGTTCAAAATAATGGCTAATAACCCAGCTATCTTTCACTGAAACAACCCAAACAGTAATCTTTATGTGTCTCCCTGTGCACCTACAAGTATGAGGAAATTATTTCTGTATCTCAGTTTTGAAAAGGTTATTCTTAAACAGTTTTAAACATTAGGAAGTTTCAAAATAGAAGTTGGAAAATCTAATGTAAATGATCATCTATTTGTCGTCTAAGTTGTCACAATTTAATAAAGAACTAAAATGGCTTAGGTGCTTAAGCAGTATGACTGATGGATTTTATGGGATATGAATATCATCTCCTCCCAACCCCTAGCACTTTTCTTGAATAAAATGACTGGATAGACTTTTGTTTCATTCAACCCACTAAACATCTGTGACCCTTTTCTTTTTCCTTGTTAGGAATCACTGTCTATTTTGGGTCTATGTAATGTATGTTTAACAGAGCCAGGACTGTCTTGTTCATCTTATGTGCTTGGTATGCACAGTGCCTTGAACATGATAGGCATGTTAAGTGTTAACTTTTTTTTAACAGGTTTTAGTTGAGGAAAAGTTGTATAGTGATTTATATAGAATCAATTAAATTATATCATTTTAAAAGTTAATTATAGATTTTAACATTTTTAATTTCAGATTTCCTTTTTTTCTGGGGAACTGTATTTTTGATAACAACAACTTTAGTTGCCCTTCTGAAAAAAGAAAACAAAGAAGTATCAGTAGAAAAAGAAGAAACCCAAGGGATCACAGATACTTACAAACTGCTTTTTGCAATTATAAAAATGCCAGCAGTTCTGACATTTTGCCTTCTGATTCTGACTGCAAAGGTAAGAGATTTATAAAGTAAATTTACCATTCCATTATAATTACCAATATCATGGAATACTTCGATTGCCTTTTCATAAGTCCCTTTCCATTACTATTAGGATTTAACAATAAAAAACAGTGATTTTGGTTTATGAAAGGTGTTTTAAAAAGGATGATGATACAAATATAATTTGAACATAAGCTACATATCTTGAGATCTTAAAGAGAATTTTGCCAATTTGAAGTAATTCTAATAAATGTAAAATTTAATGAATGATATTAATGTGTGCTATGGAAGTGAATGCCTTGAAAAATAAATAGCTCTCTACTGTTATAATGAGTATACATTTAACCTCAGAGGTAGTAAAATTATTTACTTAGGATGTGATTTCCAAGATATAGAAATGTGTGAGTATTAGAAGTCAATGTAAAAATCAATTGAACTTTTTAAGTGTTAGAATTAAATATACCATCAAATAAATGGGGATTTTGGTGATTTTTGTTTTATTTTGTATGTGTTCTGTATTAAAATGTCCTAATTTTATAGTTATAAAACATTTTAAGACATCTTAAAAGAAAGGTAGATATACTTCTTTATAGTGAGCTATTGCTAGTGTTGGAATTAATATTCCTAAAATCTAAAATCAGTTATAGGAGTTTCATATTATATATTTAAACATGTCTATATAAACACTTTACAGCTATCTTTTGACAAGCCTGAAGTAAAAATTGTAGCTTCGATGTTTTGAAATAATGAATTTTTCTTCCTCTGATGATAGAGTGGGTTAAATTTTAAGGAAACATTAGGAAGGTTTAAATTTAAGGGACTTCAAGTTCAACTTTAGAAAATGCTGGAAGGTTCAAGGAAGGTAATATTATCTAATTACATAATTTAGAGATAACCTTTGGTAACATTTTTGGTATATTTCCCCAGTCCCCATTCCCCTCTATATGTGCATGTATACGTGCACGTGGGTATACATATACTTTATATATATATAAATATAACTAATAAGTTAGTTATACTCAATAAATTAGTATTAATAATATATATTTATATGCACACAAATACTTTAAAGTGTAATTAGATCATACTGTATATAATTTTTATCTTGTTTTTTGTCTTATTCTATATTCCTATATCATTAAATGATATTTGAAAATACTTTTTAATAGTATAATTTTTAATAGTATATAATTGTCACAGTATAAATTTTCAATTTGCTCAATCATTTCTCTGTTGCTTACTTTTTTTGATTATAAAAATGCACTAATGAATATTTTTGTGCATAAGACTTTTTTGATGTTCTGAATATTTCCTTCTAAAAGATTCTTTTTTAAAAGATTTTCATTATAATATAGCTAACATACAAACAATATTGTATTAGTTTCAAGTGTATGACATAGTTATTCAGTATTTATATACCTAAAGAAGTCATCACCATGATAAGTGTAACCATCTGACACCATACAACATTATCACAATATTATTGCTTATATTCCTCCATTACTTATTTGTTTTATACTGGAAGTTTGAACCTCTTATTTCTCTTGTCTTTTTCCCCCTTTTTTGATTTTTCAAATAGTTGATAGTCCATATTATTTTATATTAGTTTCAAGTGCACAGCTTAGTGATCAGACATTTATATAATTTACGAAGTGATCCCCCTGGCTAGTTTAGTATCCACCTAGCACTATACATAGCTATTACCATGTTATTGACTACATTCCCTATGCTTTACTTTACATCCCCATGACTATTTCATAATTACCAGTTTGTCCTTCTAATCCCAACCATCAGCTTGTTCCCTGCATCTATAAGTCTGTTTTTGTTTTATTTTGTTCTTTAGATTCTACATGTAAGCGAGATTATATGGTATTTGTCCTTTTCTGTCTGACTTATTTTACTTAGCATAATACCTTCCAGGCCTATCCATGTTGCCACAAATGGTAATATTCCGTTCTTTTTATGGCTGAGTAGTATTCCATTGTATATATGTACCTCCTCTTCTTTATGCAGTCATTTATTGATGGGCAGTTAGGTTGCTTCCATAGCTTGGCTATAGTAAATAATGCTGAAATGAACATAGGGGTGCATATATCTTTTTGAATTAGTGTTTTGGATTTTTTTCAGATAAATACCCAGAAGTGGAATTGCTGGGTCATATGATACTTCTATTTTTAATTTTTAAAATTTTCTTTATCGGCTGCACCAATTTGCACTCCTAGCAACAGTGCACGAAGGTTCCCATTTCTCCACATCTTTGCCAATACTTGTTGTTGATTTATTGATGATAGCCATTCTCGTAGGTGTAAGATGATATCTCATTGTGGTTTTAATTTGCATTTCTCTGATGATTAGTGATGTTGAGCATCTTTTCATATATCTATTGGTCATCTGTATGTTCTCTTTGGAGAAATGTCTATTCAGGTCCTCTGCCCATTTTTTAATTAGGTTGTTAGTTTTTTTGGTGTTAAGTTGTATGAGTTCTATATGAATTTTGGATATTAACCCTTTTTGGATGTATCATGGGCAAATATCTTCTCTCATTTAGTAGGTTGTCTTTCTATTTTATTGAAATATCACAGAAGTAATATTGTGACATCTTCAAGGGAATTACATCAGGAGCCATATCATGTCCCTTTATTCCATTAACTGTTGTTAACTTTGATTACTCTGTTAACCCATTATAAAGTTACTTTTCTTTTGTAATTAAAAACTAGTTTATGGGGAGATACTTTGATACTATCTAAATATCTTATCTCAAACTTTTTATTCACTACTTTTAGCATCGTTACTTTTTTTGGTTTTTAAGAATTAATCTAGCTGTACTTTTTCTTCCTCCTCATTTTATTCAACCTCTCAGATATATTTTCTCAGAATTACTTTGAAATGTTAGATGACTTTTGGAAATTTTAATATAGATATAGTCGGTCAGAAATCATAAAAAATGTGTATATGTGTGGCAGTGATGCTTCATTTTAACAGATTTGGAGTCAATTAAAGCCTTTTCTTTTATTCTTTAAACATACAAATCAGTAAGTTTGGATTTGGACCCCGTTTATTATGAGATTGAACTTTTTGAAATGGAAATTTAGTTGTAACTAGAGCTATCTATAGTTCCTAAGAGTGCTGAATTTTCAATTGTTTTCACTGACTGTTGTTAGTAGCTCATAGGGTAAAATGTACTTTTGTAACTTGAATGTTGTGCCAGATATAATAATATGATGTTTATTTATAACTGGCATAGGTCAATAAAGAGATTGAGGTTCTTGAAGAACTGACATATGCTTGGAGGAAAATATTTCACAAATCACGACTTAAAATATTTTTTTTGTTTTTGTATTGCAGATTGGGTTTTCAGCAGCAGATGCAGTAACAGGACTGAAATTGGTAGAAGAAGGAGTGCCCAAAGAACATTTAGCCTTATTGGCAGTTCCAATGGTTCCCTTACAGATAATATTGCCTCTGATTATCAGCAAATACACTGCAGGTCCCCAGCCACTAAACATATTTTACAAAGCCATGCCTTACAGGTAAAAACAAAATAAAACCTTATTAAATAAGAAAGGTTAAATGAGGAACATTCATAAATATCACAAATATCTGTGTGTAGAGTATATATGGAAAAAGGCTTGAAAAGCATCTTTAACTTCAATATCATTTATATGCACTTTTAGCTCTTTTTAACCTCCTAACAGGTGTTAGATAAAGGCTTCTTTCATAGGATAGACACAGATTTTTGTTTCTGTTGTTTTTTTAACCTAAAATAGAAGTCAACTCCGTGTTTCTTTCTTTTTCCATAGATTATTGCTTGGATTAGAGTATGCTGTACTGGTTTGGTGGACTCCTAAAGTAGAATATCAAGGGGGATTCCCTATATATTACTATATCATAGTGCTACTGAGTTACGCATTACACCAGGTAAGCTTGTGGTGGTTTTCTCAGGAAGTAAACTGTTCTTTGGAAAATAAGACATTTTTTTGTGGTTGCCTTAAAGTAATGATAATAAGATTTAAACATGACTGACAGTGAAGAAATTATTGACAGTGAACTTTAAATCTTGTAACTTTTGATTTAATGAGTTCTATTTATGGAAAGAGAGTTCATTCATTTCACTTTTTGTTTGTTCATTCAACAAGTATTTTTCGCATTTCAGAATTTATTCCAAAGCTAGTAATTCTACCTTTGCTAAGTATTCCTCAGTCCATCCCTAGACTTGGATTCTTTCTTCTATTCCTGATATTGTTTCTCTCTGTACTGAGAAATAATGTGGGCTACTGGGTTAGAGGTCCCAGGTGTTTGGTTTAGATCCTGTATTGAATGTTATGACTTTTTGTGGTTTTGGAAGCTGTGTATTAATCTGCTTTTTAAAAATATTTATGTATTAAATATGTTTGTAATCCATAAAAAGTGATCCCCACTTTGCCCTAGCCTCACGTAAGTTGTAGAATGGAGTTTTGTTCTGGGGGCAAGTGATTCAAGTAAATGGCAGATGCCCAGCAGTAACCTTTGGGATGCAACTGCAGTTATTGCTAATGTATATTTCAGAGTTACTTTGGATTTTTCTACGGAACCTAGCTTAAATTTCAAAAAATTTGAAAGTTATATTTACCTTCTGCTCACTTTGTTTTTAACTGAAACTCAAAAATATGCCCACCAAGTAATCTCAATAATTTTTTGCATACAATTATATCATTTAGGAGAACTCCATAGTGGATCAGGTTAGACTAAGTGCTTGTAAATCATTGAGGCAAGGGTGTCAAATACATTTTTCTCCTGTTTTGCACATGCTTAGTTAATACTAGGCACAAAATAAAAGTTAAAAGAAGTGCTTTAGCTTAGTAAATGGTTCACTATCTGTGTAAGTAAAAGAAAACTGTGATGTAGTAGTCCAAAAATCATTTGTTTGTTTTTGGATTTCACTAGAGAATTTCCCAAAGTGTAGTCATTGAATCTCAGACAACCAAATGCTTTGTGAGAAAAAATGTACAAGGCCAAGTACATTTGAGAAATGATACATGACATAATCTCTCTTTATGTAGCATCTTAATCATTCTTCCAATGAATTTTAAGTGGATACCTATTCCATGCCAGAAACCATTCTAAGTAGTAAAATATAATAGTGATAAAATCATGCCCAAATCCCTGCCCTTAATGAATATATTTCCTAAAGGCTTTCAGAAGGCATACAGTGAAAGGGACCTGTTTAATTTTGTGTCACTTAGTGTTTCTCAGTCTTATTTGATATTGGAACATCCCATGGAACAGTATTTGAAGGAATGCTGTTTTGTAAACATGGTTTGTTTCCATGTTCTTAAATGGAGGGTTAATTCTTGTCTCTAAGCACTTTTGCCTTTAAGGAGATTTTTCTCTTCATTTTGTCACATAAATTTTGAAATATTTTTCTTCTATATATGTAGAAGAAAATAATATGTGTAAATAATTATAGAGTCATATCCCCTTGAATATATTTGAGTGCTTACGTGTATTATATATCCATAGCCATATACATACATATATATATATAAATAGGTAAACACACATATATGGTATATTTAGGTACAGTATAAATACGGGGTTTTGCTTTATTGCTATATGCATCATTCAAGACCATCTCATCTGTTATTTTCTCATTTGAGCCTTCCTTGACTACTTATGGTAGAATTAATCTCTCATTTATTTAGGCCCCCATAGCACAATGAGTATACTTCTATTTAGAATACTTACAGTTTCATCATAATAATTTATTCCCTATTTTCTCAGCCTAGAATAAATCTTGAAAGGCAGAGAGATTCTTCTTAGTGTTCTTTATATTGCCATCATCTGGCTTAAAGCCTGGCCAATAAGAAGTATTCAATAAATGTTTGTTGACTTGAGTTTAATAAGAGTCATGAAAATTAATTTTCAGATGTATTATTTCAATTTTCTTAATTCAGACCTTAGCTTTTTATAGTCTAATCATACTACAGATGTTTTACATTTTCTTTGTAGGTTACATTGTACAGCATGTATGTTTCTGTAATGGCTTTCAATGCAAAGGTTAGTGATCCACTTATTGGAGGAACCTATATGACCCTTTTAAATACGGTGTCCAACCTGGGAGGAAACTGGCCTTCGACAGTAGCTCTTTGGCTAGTAGACCCCCTCACAGTGAAAGAGTGTGTAGGAGCATCAGACCAGAATTGTCGAACACCTGATGCTGTTAAGGTAAGTATTTTGTCATTCTAGATAACATTAAGTTAATGTTAAAATATTAATTTCCTTGTTTTGCCTCCAGAAGTACTATATCTTTTTTAAAAATCATATCTGCCCATAGTTTCTCATATAGAAATCTACATATTTTTTTTCTTTTCTATCGTAACTGAGGGTTGTAATGCACTAAAATCAAGAGCAGCTCACTGAAAGTGCTTCTCCGCAAGGGAGGAGCAATCTTTTTTCCTCTGTCTTACACATTGGTTCTTAATAAATGCATTATTGATAGTTAAGTTTTATAATGATAGCAAAAGAGAAATTTCACTGACTATTCATATAATAATTGTAGGTATAACCAGATGGTTAGTAATTTGTTGATAAATTATTTTAAAGTAACATTAGCTTACTTCTGGAGTAGATTCATTGACTATTTCTTCACATCTCCAAATATAAAGAGCTGTATCGTGAAAATGAGTATTGCTTACAGCACAAGCTGAAATTGCTCTTAATCATGTTAGTAGCTTTAGAGAGATTAAGATACATTAACATGTTTTGCAATTTGAAGTAAACGAAATGTTTTAACAAAAATGTTTTTTGATTAATTTTTTTAAATTACAAAGTAGAAACATTTAAATTGCTGAATACTTCCATTTTGAAATTGTGGAATATTTATTATAATTTTATTTTTACAGCTTTGCAAAAACCTCGGTGGCTCGTGTATTACAGCACTGGATGGTTATTATGTGGAGTCCATTATTTGTGTGTTTATTGGATTTGTTTGGTGGTTCTTTCTTGGTCCAAAATTTAAAAAGTTACAGGACGAAGGACCATCTTCATGGAAGTGCAAAAGAAACAATTAATGCATTCACTACTGGATATTCTAAGAAAGGTAACTATAGTTTAGTTTTAATTCAGAGACTCTGATAATCAGTGCATAGGAGTATACAATATTGTTTTAAACAAGGAAATTATTAATATAAAATGCCAAATGGTTAAAAAAATAGAGACTTCTCCATATATTTGATTTTTCCTTGCCTTGTTGATGTATTTAAAGTTTACTTAAAGTCAGGAAATGGATTCTAAAACATTTCTTGCCTTGTTATTTGATTTATATCTTTTTAATTTACTAACAAAAGTATGTTTTAAACTGCAATGCAGTAGTCATGGGTGGTAACCATGCAGTCAAGTATTGTTATCAGTTCCTATCATTGAGCTGTATTTAAAATTTTGATAAAATATATTAAATGGAACAGAGCTTGATATTTGGGTACTAACTACAGCTAGTCTGACCTGTTGGAAGTTAAATCTTATTTTGAATTGCAAATTAGTTAAATTCTATGTAGAATTTACTGAGAAGAGAATTTGGGCTACTGACTGAAATGTCATTTTAGTTGTTATTTTTCTGGCCACAACCACATTGTACTAATGAATCTGTGTTTAAAAGACTATTTTAAATGTATTTCCTGCTTTTGTAAGCATTAAAGATTTATAAGAAGATTATTCAAACTATTTTTTTATAAAATGAAAGCTATGATTTTTAATTTATTGTTTCCCCTCTCCATCCTTTTTTGGAGGACATTTTGATTCCTTGTTAATGTTGACCCTAAAGCTTATGTATGTTTTTTGTCATAAGTGCTTCATGGCACACAGACATCTCATGAGGCGATCAAATTTACTGTTGTATGTATGTTCGTGGCAAAGTTTTGAAAATAAAAATTAAATGTTTTTCTTTAAGTAGTTATTTTTTATTACCAAGAGGGGGAAAAAAAACAGTAAAGCTTTCAGATTAAGTAAAATTTAAGTGAATAATACCATAATTTTAAAAAATAATGCTTTAAGGAGACAAAAACATTTTGTGCCTTTGACAAATTAAATCATGTGGTGAAAGAATGTTTCTTCATTAAGCACTTTACTAGTAAGAAAAGATCTCACAATTTTTTTATACCAAATCAGGTACTATATTTCCACTTACTAGAACACAATCTTCTGTTTGTAAACTATAGTTTCCAGTAGAGGATTGCTATCCCAGAAGAATTAAGCTAAATTTCAGTATGTTAGCAATTTCTAACATATTACGTATACCTGGTAATAAAGTTCTCTGCATATTTTGTCTTGTATATTACTCCGTTTAAAGAAAAAGATTAAGTAGAGTCTTGACAATTTTATCTTTGTGGGAAAATATATACTAACTCCAGATTTTGTTAATTTTATAACATAGGTTGAATTTTAGAGTGGGTTTTTAATAAATAATGGAGGATAAAATGGGTGGGAGAAAATGGCACTCAGCATTTGAAGAAGGATAGAGGCAATGGCCTCTAGAACTCATGCATTGCCATTGGAAAGCCTGTGTTGGGCATTGATGTCAGATCCTGAAGAATCACCTGGAAAATCATCCTAGAGGCAAAGAGGCTTCACCAAACAGTAGACTACAGCACTTTGTCACATGGGTTGTCCAGTATCATGTATTATTATCAACATGTTTACTTGAATAAAGAAAAAACGCACTTAATTCTCATATGTGAAATGTATTTTGATTTTTAATTTTTGTATTAGGTAGCTCACATTGCCACAGTTACATTTTATTTCTTCTCCATTCATATTATTACAAATTATACATACTTTCAAAAATACTTTTAAGTCTATGAATTTTTTTTAATCTTAGTAATCTTTCTGTTCTCTAGTTTTTTTTAAGTTGACAAATCTTTAATGACTGAAGTTTTAAAATATATTTTAAGCCTTTAACTATAAGGTGAAAGCCACGAATCGCATTTGCTCTATAAATAAACAATTATTTTTAATTGTAGTCATTTGGTTATTTGGATACATATTTGTAATGTGTGCCCAAAATGATTTAATAGCTATGTGCAATTATATTGCATACATTGATTACTGATGGCATCTTAACAGATGATCTACTTGAATCTAAGGATATATGTTGTAAATCAATAGTACTAGAAAATACTACTTATTTTTGTGTGTGAGTATTTTTCTTTACTGATTGATCTCGATAAACTCTACCCTCAAGTATAACCATTAACTCCTCCGGTTAATGTATGTATTTACTGGCTAATATCAAATATGAACATATCCCTTTATAGCAATATTTCCATTTGCACATTGGTTGTAAATTGTATACATCTAATATGAGTTTGAAAAAATTCTTATAAGATTAAGACTAAAGGTCCTTCCTTTGCAAATATTTTAATTTTGCCTGATCAATCATAAAAAATTATTCAACACCTAAAATAAATTTCTATTTTTTTTTTTATATTGAACTATTGTAATCTAAACCTGCAATCTAAACTTATTGTTTGATTTCTTCCCTTTATTCCAAGGGATTTTATCCTAAATAGGTGTCAGTGGACTTGAAAGCCTTGAAAGCCCTGAATTGCTTGCAAAACTCTGGATATGTAATTTTTTGTTTTTTTCTGGAAAGAGCTCTTAAAATCTTAAATGGGTTATGATCCAAAAAAGTGTAAAAGCCATGACCATATTGAAGATGGGCTGTAAATTGTAAACATAAATTTGAAGTAATAGTTGTAAAGCTAATTGTTTAAAGCATCTTGAAAACAATGTTAAAAAAAAAAATCTATGATGAAAACTGGAAAATATTGCATTTGTAGCACTGAACTTGAACCTTGAAGAGATTAGAGCAGATAAGATATTACTGGTAGAAGAGGGACATAAATGTGAATTTTATCCCACAAAAGGTATCTTAGTCATTTCATCTTTTTTTTCTTATGAATAACTTGTATTTTGCCTTGTTAACAGAAACCCAAAAATGTATGTTGTTTTATATTAAATGGTGGAGATCATTATTTAATATAACACAAGACCAGATTTGTTTTTGCATTTCGGGGGATCATATCTTTTCATATAGTTGAAAGAATGAGAAAACTATTTAACACAGACCCTGCTAAAAGTAAAGAACCAGCTTTTTGGGAACATTCCATGCAGATTTCCAAAATGTATTTTACCTTGGTATTAGAGAAAGAAAGTAAACTTTAAAAAATAATTCCCTTAGAACTAAATTGATATGTTTAATATCCATTTTAGTTACAGAGGTGAGGGTGATATAATGCATTGTAACTACTGAGACTTTTTGTAAACCAGTGTCTTTGGTAGATGGTAAGGCATAATTTGATTTTCTGTTAGAAAACTTAAATTATCTATTACAGACCATGTTATTGTCCACTTCAGCTTAATCTCTGCCTGATTTGACAGTGCCAGATTTTTTAAATAATCACTATTTAGTTTGGGATTGAGAACCTTTCCATTTTCTACCTGTCAAAACTGCTATTAGAGTCTTCCATTTTACTTCTCTAAGTTGTTAGTAAGTTGGAATGGGCATGGAGAGCTAATAATCCTTACTAGGATTCTGTTTTGGTAGACGCAGTCCTCTATCAGGGCAGAATAGTTAATGTACAGGACTCATGCCCTCTCCTTTAAGTAAACAGAAATTTTTATTTGATTGTCGGGTTATAAAGATTGCTTTTAAGAAGTTTTTTTTTTTTTAAATTGGGGGAGCAGTGGACATTTTGTAGGAGAAAATAGTTATATGTAGCAGAATGAAAATTTTATGATTAATCATAATTCATCTTTTAAAACAATTTTGCAAAGTGTATAATTAAAAAGATTATATTAAAATATCAGCAATATTAATTCGTATCGTTTATATAAAGTCTCAAAGCACAGAAAAAGGTTGCTCCATTTTAATAATTTTTTATTATCAACATAGACGTTTTTCTAACAATTTTGTGTGAAGACTTATGATTTAATAGCACTATATAATCATAAGTCTCTAAAATTTAGTGCCCTAGTTGGTTATAATTAATCAGTCGCTATTGTAAAATATAAATACTAGGGCCTATTCTTATCGTCAGAATGACCTTAAATGTGGGGGAAAGTTTACTTTTTATAGACTTATAGTTAATGAAATTGAAATTTTTTATTGCATGCATCTATAAAATTAGGAAAATATAAAATGAGGGACAACATTTAATATTTTAAAAAGTTATTTTAGCATATTTAATAAATTGATAGATTACCACTGTCATGTTATATCTGTGTATCTATACTATTGGCCTCGGATATTGCCTTTGCTAGAGATAGTGTAAAATTGAAGAAAAAAAAAAGTGTCTCGTTGAGGTCTTTATGAAATCATTGCATTCATGTACAATTTTTAATTAAAAATGCACAGTGCAAAATCATTTCTATTGGTATCATTTTTGAAAAATCTAGCATTAGCTTTGATAGCTTAAGCATTATTTAAGTGTTTTGGTATATGTGAAATGTTCATTTGGTTAATTTATTAAAAGATGTACATTAAAGCTTCATATTTATGCACTGTTTAAATATTTGGAGATATTTCAAATAAATTCTCCAGATTTTTACATAAGGAATTATTTAAATGCTCAAAACAAGTGTTTCACAATTGAGCTTTAAAAAAGTAAAACATTAATGAAATATTTTTGTTTTTAAGTAATAGATAAATTTACCTTCAAATCATTCATGTTAAAATTATACTAGATTGGCATTATATAATGAAAACCAAATACAGTAATTTCAAATCATGTATACTTACCACCAAACCGTTTTTTTTCTTTTCTTATGAAGCCAGGCTGACTTGATTGTATCCTCTACTAGTAAACTGGGCAAAAGGGAGAATAAGTGGAGGCACACTTTTCCTACAAGAAGAGATGATGTATAGATAGCTTGAGATTATGAAGAATTTCACCGAGAAACTATTACGAAATTTCTTATTTTTTAAAATTTATTTATTTATTTATTTATTGAAGAAATTATTAAATTTTGCCCCCCATCTACCTCCCCCACTCCCTCAAAATTTCTTATTTTAAAAACATATTTGTATATTGGCTTCAGGTGTTACAATTTTGAAGAATTTCTTTAAAGGACAGTTTGGGACTATAGAGGAAATATTTTGTTTCTTCACAGTTAGAGCTTTGTGAGCCAGTTTTACTGAAGCTTGGGACCTGTGCTGAAAGAGAAGATTCAAAGTTAATTTGTGACTGAACTGATAGCGAGAAACCATCCAGAGTGTTTGCTAGGGTTGCCATAACAAAATAATAGAGACTAGGTGGCTTAAATAATGGGAATTTATTTTCTCACAGTTTTAGAAGCCCAAGATCAAGGTGGCAGCAGGTTTAGGATCTCCTGAGGTTTCTCCTTGGTTTGAAGACTCCCACATTTTTGCTGTGTCTTCATATGACCCTTTCTCTGTGCACACACATCCCTGGTGTGTCTTCCTCTTAGAAGGATACCAGTTCTATTGAATTAAGGCCCTACCCTGTGACTTCACTTAACCTTAATTACCTCCTTAAAAGGCCTATCTCCAAATGTGGTCACATTGGTGTTTAAGGCTTCAACATACGAATTTCAGAGGTGGCACAATTCAGTCCATAACAGATATTTGCTTCCCCAATATGTACATTTCAAGGGGGAATGAGACCTGGAACCATGGAGATACCTCTGGGTTGTAAATCTGGAGACATAAATCTTGTCTTCCCTCCTAAAACATATATTTACATACCAAAGGGTAAGAACCCAGGATCCTTCCCCTCCCCGCAAAATTTGTTTACATTAAGGAGATAAGATTCCTCTTCCTTTCTGTGGAAGAGAGGAGGGCTTGTGTACAGCTGTCCTATGTAGACACTAATTCCTGTTTTTGAATTCCTCATCTATGGTACAAACCCCAGTATATGTAGGCTCTTATCAGTCTGATTAGCTGTTATAGTTCTGGTTCGCAGCAGTCACCACACAAGTGAGAATTGGGAAACCAGTGTGTTTATTATAAGTAATTAATAATTAAATCTATCCCTGCTCCAGAAACTTCATGTAAACTTTCAGTACAATGTGAATAACTATACCTTGATGAACCTATTTTATCTAGTGTTTCTTGAAATCATATTCTGTTTAATTCATATTTTGGGGTTATATTATGATTAGAGGCTTAGAATAATGAAAACTAGGGTCTTTCAACCAAGAGTTCTGTCTCAAGTGATTAAATGTCTCTTTTTTATGTTTTCTCCTGGCTAAATGGGGCACATTATCCAAGTAGTTTAAGGTGATTAAAAAAAAAAAAAAGTCCAATCCTGTGGGTAGAGGAAATTTAAATCTAGCATTTCAGTAGTGAGGTGTGAGTTGATGTTAAAATTGGAAGGTTTATGTGAAGAAATCAGACACTGTAAGTCAGGAAATAAAAATTATTATAAAAATAAAATCAACTCTAGATTTTCAAAAAAATGGTAAAAACATTTCAGAATAACACTTTTCAGTTTTTTGAACATTTTTGTTTATTAGGTTAATACCTTGTGACGAAAGAAAAAGTAGGTTTTTTTTTTTAAAGTTTATTTCTTTCCAGTCTTCAGAATTTAAAAATTGTTGATCAGATACTGCCTGCACTGTATGTGTATATAGTCAGAGTATGCAAAAGCTAAGTTTTTGCTGATTATAAGAAGTGATTTATTGGTGATTACCTTTTTCATTGACAATTTCTAATCAAATGAAATTGAAGGAGAGATCAGTAAGGCTTTCAGAGTAAATGGGGTCTAAATTAGAATGTTAGCATTGGAAAAGGAAAAGAGGAAATGGATTCCAGAGACTGTGAAAGTGAATTACAAGGACAACCAGTTGCTATAGGAAGCAAGGAAGGATATGATCTTTCAAGTGTAGATGATTGTAGGAAATGTGTGTGGAGGAGTAGCTTTGAAAGAGAAGGCAATTTTAGGGAGAAGGTGGTATTATAAGTAGGAAATAGGGACGGTTCAAAAAAATTTTATTAAGGAGTTGAGTCTTGAGCATTCTCTTGAGTTCAGTGAGTAAAACAATAATGAAGCCAATAAGGGTGCAAAGGAATAAAGGGAGCAATCTGTAGGATAAAGTTCTGGAGAAGGTAGGATGAAGATAATAGTGACCTTTTAAAAAAATTAGCATTTATTATGTAACAAATTTAATAACTCTTCATTATTCCAGTCATGATAAAAATAAGAACAAAATTTAAGAGTTGGAATTTTGTTATATAAATTTTTATTTCTCCTGGTGAATATCAAAGTATTTTTTTGAGGTGCTAACTGCCTCTCAATCTAGAGTTGTGCTACAGCCTTCTGATGGTGCTTCCTTACTCTCAATTCTTTCAAATTAGGGCTACAATCCTTACTATAAATATTATAGTTCTTCCAAAGTGCAATCAGAAATTATGAACTCTCTATAGAAGAAATTACTTCCCCTAAATGATAAAACCAGTAATCTTCATGTATGTGCACATGTATGTGCATGTACACACATGCGCACACACACATTGTTTGGACATGTGTAATTTTAGAGAACAAAATTAAACTCCTCAAATAAGTCTATTATACCAATCTCATTCTTACCAGTAAAAAAACCACTGATCTGCAATATCATATATTTGCATTGACCTGTGTTAAATAAGGGAGATCTTCAAAAATTATTTTTTAACATTTTATTATGGAAAAATTTAAACGCATATATAAGTACATAGGTAATATACACCCATACACGCTCTTACTTCTGACACCAATTGCAGAGTTTGAGGATTTTTAAGACCATTCTCAGTTGCAAAATTTACTAGAAGGACTTGAAACAGAATGTAGTGAAAGCTGTTATATTCATGGTTATGGTTATTACAGGGAAAGGATACAGATTAAAATCTGTCGAGGGAAGACATGTAATAGGCAAAGTCCAGGGAGGTTCTAAAACTGGAGATTCCAGTTGTCCTATTTGTGTGGATTCACGGATAGCATTAATCCCTCCCAGCAATGATGTGTGTTAATATGAATGGAGTATTGCCAATCACGAAAGCTAATTACAGCCTTGGTGTCCAGAGCTTTTCTTGGGAATTTATGGTTGACTGTCCACATAACTGAACTCAGTCTCTGGCCTCTGTGGAGGTCAATCTGATACTATGAGACTCAAGGTCCCTTTAAGAGTAAATAAAAGGTAAAAAAGAAACTGAAGGGTGAGGAAATTCAAATAAAAAGACAAAATGTTGGACATAAGGATAACAAAATTTTGAGATGGGGTTAGTTAGACTAGTTTTCTGACTTTCTGAGTTAACTATAGCCTTGTTAGTCTCGTGGATGTGAGTCCCCTTGGAATTCAAAGCTAAATAGTTTGAGGGCCCATTTCTCAGGTGCAAGTCTTACATGTTGGGATGCCCAATGTGGGTTTCAACCCTTCATTCCTCAGGGAGAAGCTCTAGGCTTTGAGCTCCCTGGGTCGCTGCACCAGGGGTGGGGTTTATGGCAAGATTGTGTCTCAGCCTTTTCTATCGGCTTCGATGTGGGTTTTTTCTTGTTTGCCTGATGAGTAAGAGTTACTCAGCTCGTTTTGTTTTTTTTTTTCCCCAGAGAAAATTGTTCCATATGCAGCTGTAGATTCAGTATGTCAGCAGGAGGAGTTGATTCAGAGTCTTCCTCTGTTGCCATCTTGAACTAGAATCCTTCTTGTGGTTTTAATTTGCATTTCCCTAGTGGCTAGTGATTTTGAACATCTATTCTTCCTCCAATACCACAATTCCTATCGCTTTGGTGAAGGTGGTATCCTGTGGGCTCTTCCAGAAAATGTATTCAGAGAGTGGGTTCTCCAGTTTTATGTAGTAACCCCTTTCTAAAATTCCAATCTTTCTTTCAATCCATTTGTCAGTATTGCCACAGCAGTTCTAACACCTCCACCTCATTTACTATGGGCTGCCATTGTGTCATTACTTTAAAGAACCATCCCACTTGTGTAGTAAGATTGGCCCACCGTGTCCTTCTCAGTGTCCACTAGCCATATACTCTGCTTCCCTGGTCTGACAGCTATAAGATTCACCCCCACAAGAGTTTTCCTAGTCCCTGCTGGTACATTAAAGCCTTGCTCCCTAATTTTCTCCATGAATAAAGTAGTTCACGGGCCTGGTATATTTCCACTCAATTATGCTGAGACTGACTTTGTTACTGGCTGGGAAGCAATGAGTAGAGGTTGAGGCTTTTGCTACACCAAATAAGCTGAAGTTACAAGGAAACAGAAACTGATAGGCAAAAACTATGAGGCAGATAACAGAGCCATTGAATTTCCTGTGTTTCTACAACAATACATGTTTATGTTTATAGTCCCGGCAAAATTATTACTAGCACTTTTGTACACTGAAAAATGTGCTGGTTTTGATCTTAAGTTGTCTGGTCACCCTACTGATAGAGAAGAGGGCAAGGAAGCCAATTTCATAGGGGGAAGGAAAGAAAGTATAAATGGAAGAAGAGGAAAAGGCAAGGTGTGGAGAGTGGAGCGTTAGGACAGGAGTCGTAAATCCCTGATGATGTGATTCCTAAAGCTTTGCTGGGGCCACTTTCCAGTGTCTGAGTCTCAATGGTGCTAGAATTCCTAGTATGATAATTTTGTGAGATTCCTTTCTCTCTTCTACTCCATACACTAATGCTGGTAGTGTTATAGACAAAGCAAAGCTCTGTATTTTTGGCCAACAAAAGAGCTCAACGAAAATAAGTATTATTTTACCACAAAGGCTAAAATATGGGATATATGTTAATATATTTCAGATTTTGTCCATATGTCACTGTAATGACCTGCCAGAAATTCCTTACATAGATTTAATTGCCAGATTAATGCCCTGAAGTGACAGTAAACTGCATGTAAGTTTAATAATGCCAAGAGTGTAGTGATACTCCCAGGAGGCAAACATTTCAGTTTTTCTATCCACCTTTCTAAATTAGGCTTATTACATGATAGAGTGAAATGGAAGAGCAGTGGACTACAAAGAGGACAATACTGTAAGAATATTTAGTTCCACACTTAGTGATATAAAGACTACAAGCCACATTACTCGCATATATTTATACATTATCATTATTATGTTGGTTAATCTCTTATAGTCTTTAATTCTTACTTTGACTCAACAAATTTATTATTTTTTCTGCAAAATGTAACTGAAAAGATTAAAAATTCCTTGACATGTCTGTCTATTTTAGAGGTTCGTAATTTACTCAGCAAAAAAGGGCCATGAAAGTAAGAGGAGGCAAAGAGTAACTGTTTAGGAGAATGCTCTGGAAAGGAAGTTTTATCTTTTACATGCTTCCTACATCCCTTCTGAGGGCAAATGGAGAGCCCCAGGCTTAGCAAATCAACTCTAGCGTTTTTTTTTTTAAGCTTAAGTGGCCATTTTTTGACCACTTAACCTTGTCATATGGACTCTAGCTGATTGTGCTGGTGGGTGAGTCCTCGACTGAAAGATATCCAATTTAGAGATTAGCTGTCAGTCCGGTAGGTGGGTTGGCATGAAAACGTTGCTTGATAAGGATGATAATGCCTGGATAAATCAGTTATTTTTTTTTTTTTAGAAAGTCATGTGGCAGAGATACCAAGTGTGTGTTGGTAGTGAAAGGAGAGTAAGAACTATACAGCAAGGTGCAGACTGAGTTGCTGGAGATAGGTTAATAATACTATTCATAGGGATCAATGAACTTCTGCTCCTAAGGGGGCAGTGTTGGCGGCTAAATTCAGTAGAGCTATAGTAGATCCTGCATGTAGCCCAAATTCCATTCTAGATATAAGACCTAGCTATATTGCAATTTCTGATCATTGCCTGATAATTTGCTTGAGGTTCCTAATTTCTACAAGTGTCGTTACACTATCCAAACTCTTCTCTCTACCCATTAAAAAAATAAAAAATAAAAAAAAATCAAGGTATAATTTACATAGAGTGCAAAAATCAGTTGGAATAGTATACAAAAACTTAGCTCCAATGTAGTTCTGTTCACTCTTCCCTCTTTTGTGCTATTATTGCCATACAAGTTTTATCTTTATATAAGTCCATCCACACAATTTTATGATTCTTGCTTTATAAAGTTGTCTTTTAAATCATATAAAAGAAAAGATTTATAAACAAAAATATATTTATACAGTATTTTATATTTTCCCATGTAGTTAGCTTTACTGGTACTCTTTAATTCTTTATGTGAATTCATGTTACTAGTTCTGCTCTCCCTAAAAGCTATGGGACTGAATTGGTCTGGAAGGAAATGGAAGGGAAGAAAATGAGGACAAACAAGAGGAGGGAGGACAGATGGAGATTTTGCCGTATAGAGAATCAAAAAGCATATCTCTCAGCTAATATTTAACAAGATTCTCCTATTTATCAGGAACTGAACTATACCTGGCACGGACTGGCTATTCAGTCTTAGACACAGACATAGCAGAGAGACACAGTCCCTGACCTACAAGCTAGTGGAGAAGGAAGGGAATAAAAAGAAAGCCTATCTGTCAATCCATAAAATTACAAGTTAAATTTTATGTTGTGTATGGTGAGGACCTATTCGAGATACAGTGTTTAGAAAAGACCTCTGTGGATATGATACTTAAACAGATCTTTCAGCTTTATAGTGGTGGACTGGCGGGGAGAGTAAAAGGGAAGAGGGATCAGGGCATTCTAGGCAGAGGAAATAGTAAGTGCAAAGCCTCTAAGGCAGGGGTGCACTTGGCATGTGTGAAGAGCAAAGAGGTCAGTGTGCTCAGTATGCTGGAGGCATAATGAATGAAGTAGGAAGTAGGAAAGAAAAGCTTGGAGAGATAACCAGGGCCTCGATTATGCAGCACCTTGTACATGAGCCTGAGTCGACGTTACTTGAAGCATAATGGAAAGCCATGAAAGCAGAGGTAATAAACCGAAAGTCTCTAGTCTCTGCCTTGAGATATATTCTATGCTCAGCACAGTGTTTTGCCAAGTTCATTTTAATTTCAAAACAGGGTGATTTCATATAAAAAGTCTAGATTTTCAGCTTCTCATGAAAAAAGCTGAAGATCTCTCCATAGTAGACTAACTGCTTGGTGCATGCAGTTCAGGTATAATTCACTGTTGGGGTTTTGCAAGTGCAAAGGAGGCAGAGTGAAACTGCAATCGAGGCTATTTTCAAGGGAGTGACTGTAATGCTAAACATGGAGTCTTCGCTGGATAAGATGGTGCGGAGTTAATTCAGAACATAGCCTCTCTATGTACTCAGAAGACAGATGGCTGCCTGGTCAGCAGCCATAAGGAAGGCAGTAAACAAAAGGCTCTTGGCAGTGCTGGCTCCCAAGGACGTTATCTGCTCCTGTAACCAAGCAGCACATCTTGCTCCCATCAGCCTGAGAAGGCGGCTGCTTCCCCAATGAGATAACCCCTCCCTCTGCCTGTGCATGTAAAACATTGCTTGCTCTTGGCCAGCAGCAGCTTTTGCAGCTCTGACTAGCTGCCATCTGAGTTCCCCTGCTTCGTGAGTAATAAACAGCATGGCTCACCCTTCTGGTCCTCCTGATGATTTTTTCGGAATATCCAAAGCCTGGGTGCAAGTTCTGGGCCTGGAGCTCCTGTATTATGGATGGGAACTGAAATGAGAGGGGACTGATGAACAGGACATGGTTCAGTAGATTAGTCATTTTAATGAGTTCAAAGAATTGCTATGAGAGGCATTTTCACAAGTGAACCAGAAGAACGGGAATTGTGGTGTGAGAGTAGGGCATTAGGACTATGATTATGGATGTACTAATTCATGGTGAAGACAAGATCTAGAGTATAACCATAGGATTGGATGACTAAAGTGGGGTAGAGGAAAGTCATTGGGCATGAGACAGTCAACCAACTGCAAGATCAGAATGATGAACAGGAATTGAGATGAAGGAAAAGATTTTAAGTTAGATGCTCAACTCATCAGTGAATAGGAGAAAGTGACCAGGAGATCAATCACAAGACAGCCTTTTTGATCACTACTGCCAGACCTGAAGAGGGAGAGGGAGAGGGTAATAATTTGGGGAGCAAGGAGGTTATGACCTCTCCTCCTGATCCTGAAGTACTTAGGTGTTTTTAGACATCTCAGGCTGCTATAACAAATTACCATAGACTGGGTAGTTTAAACAACAGATGTTTATATGTCACAATTTTGGAGGCTGGGAAGTCCAAGATCAAGATGCCAGCACATTTGGTTTTTGCTAGGAGCTCCTTCCTGTTTTGCAGACTGCTACCTTTTCCGTGTGCTCACATGGTAGAAGGAGAAGCAGCTCTGATCTTTCTTCTTCTTATAAAGACACTAATTCCATCACAGGGGCTCTACTCTCATGACCTCACCTAATCACCCTCCAAAGAACTCATCTCCTAAATACCATCACATTGAGAGTTAGAATTTGAACATATGAATTTTGGGGGGAACACAAACATTTAGTCCATAACAATGGGTATGCTAGAAAAAGGGAATG
The DNA here is from genome assembly GCF_902729225.1 of Pteropus medius. Classification (NCBI taxonomy): domain Eukaryota; kingdom Metazoa; phylum Chordata; class Mammalia; order Chiroptera; family Pteropodidae; genus Pteropus; species Pteropus medius. The sequence goes on from NW_024355205.1 coordinate 16,641,417, forward strand.
GTTGACTTTGAAAATGGAAATCAAGGCTAGAAACGGGTGTTTCATGAGGGGTCTCCATTAAATACTCAAGGGAAGAGCAGTGAATTGAAGTGTGGCTTTTTGTGTATAACCCAAAAAGCATAAGCATAAGCAGCATATCCAGTGAGTCCTCAAAGATCAGTAAAAAGGAGTAGGGTCCCTTGGTGGAGCTATCCCAGGAGAATATTAAATCTCTGATTAATCTGCAGAAATCCTGGGGCAGGCACTACACTTTCTACATCAGTGGTCAGTGGGACAATGCTGACCTATTACTGAGGACGCTTTGAAAAATCTGGAAGACTTAGAGACAACCCAGGTGGCTGATAATAGGAGTATATAAAAAAGAATTTGGGACGGAAAGTAGGAAAAATGGACTGAGTTGGCTTTAAGTTGAACAGTGAGAGTAAGTGCAGAAAGAGGTAAAAGATAAAGGACATTGAAAAGCAAAAGCAGCAGAATTGGGCATATAGTTAATTGCCCATGAAGAAATTGTTTTTCCTTTTATTAACTTTTATTCACAATTTATTAATATACAGAACTTATGGTTTATTTAAAATAGTGATTAAAGATTTTGGTTGTAGCTTATCTTTTTAATTAGATTTTTCTCATCATTTTGGTTGCACCTTTACTGGAAACTTATAGGGATTTATGTGATTTAGCCAATTGCCTTTATGGGAGGCATCGTTGTGATTAAAGAGCACAGACTGAGCCAACTGGCTGAGCTGCATCTCAGTACAACATCCCCACTCACCACTTCTTGGCTGGGTGACATTGGCTACTGGCGTACCTCCTCTTTAAAATCGGGATTAATAGTATTGTTTACCTCATAAAGTTGCTTTGAGGATCAAGGGAGTTAATATGTGAAAAGTATTTAGAACAGTGCCTGGTCCATAGTAAGCAAGATCTAAATGTTAGCTATTGTTATTTACTTTCTATTAGCAACTATACTGAGGCAAAACATTTCGTGAAGGGACTACTCATTATATGTGTTAGGAAAACGATATACTCTATGTCTTCTAAAGATAATATATGCATAAGGTAAAAAAAAAAAAGAATCAAACAATATACCTGCATTGCCCAATATGGCAGTCACTAGCCATAAGTGACTATGTAAATTAACTAAAATTAATAAAATTAAAAATTTAGTTCCTCAGTTGCACTCACTATATTTCAGGCACACAAAAGCCACATGTGGCTATTAACTGTGAAACTGGACAGTGCAGATATATAGAACATTTCCATCATTGCAAAATTTTAAAATGTTCTGTTAGAGCTGACAGTGAAACCTCCCTCCCATTCCTACCCCTAATCCCTCTTCCTAGGGACTATCACTGTTATAGGTTTCCCGCAGACCTTTTCATGGTTCCGAGACACACACACACACACACACGCACATTTTTACACAAATGTTACCATATCATTTGCATTGTCCTGTGCCTCATTTTTGTTTGTTTTAACATATACTAACTGTACTGTTCTTTTTTTTAATTGAGATGTAATTGAGATGTAAATACAAAAATGATTTGATGTATGTATATATGCAAAATGATTACCATGCGTTAACAGCCACGTATTGATTTCTATGATAAGCTCTCTACATTTTAATCAATTAACAGTTCATAGATTTAAAGCACCTGATATAGGCTTACAAAACTGCGAAAGCTTTAAAGCACAGATCAAACATAACATGCATTTTTTTGTACTTGGGAGGAGGTGGAAGAATGAACTACTTCAATTTCCTTTCTTGCATGGCACAAGTGGCACTCACACCGCGGCTGGGTTAACGGAAGTCACAAACTGATCGTCTTCCCACCAGCACGGCTGAGAACTCCTTCAGTCCCCATTCCTGCCCCACAGGGATCTCCCACGCTGTGAGAACACCCTACAAATGTTGAAGGGTCATCGTTAACATGCCTCATGACGGGTTGGGAGACCCGCAAACAGGCGACCCCAGGAGCGAATGGAGGTCAAGGATACCTCCAGGCGGGGGCGGGCGGGGGCGGAGAGGACCCTTACCAGCCGGCGCAGCACCCCCTACAGCCGGAGGACCGCCAGTGACTCCCGCCGTCCCCCCGAGGAGCGCGGCGCCCCCTACAGCCGGAGGACCGCCAGTGACTCCCGCCGGCCCCGCGAGCAGCGCGGCGCCCCCTGCCGCCCGCCGGAGGAGAGCGGCGCGGACTCGCGAGAGGCCGGGAACATGGCGGGGCGGCCTGCGGCCCCGTCCTCGCCATCCGCCGACCGAGACGGAACGGCGCCCAACATGGTGGCGCGGATCTCGCAGTGGGCGGACGACCACCTGCGCCTCGTCCGGGTACCGCAAGCCCCGCCGGCTGGGCAGGGTGGGGCGCACGGCCGCCTGGGGCGAGCCTGAAGGCGACAAGCCCGGGGGGGGGGGCTGTCGGCGCCGGGAGGGGCGCAGGGCCGCGGCGCCGGAGTCCGGTGCGGGGCGGCGAGGGGCGTGCGGCGGGGCTGGCTCGCTGCGCGGAGCGGGGCGGGCGCCGCCGGCCGGGAAGACCAGCAGCGCCTGATGCCCCCGGGCCGTGCTGGGCCCCGGGACTCCTCAGAGAGCGGGACGCAGCCCGGCTATGGGCGCCGGCGGGTCCCTTAGAGGAGTTGGGGGCGGGGGGCGGGCGGCCGGCACGTAGGTCCTGGGGAGAAAGGAGTTTTGTGTTTTTGTTTGTTTGCCTTCTTTTTAATTTTAAGCGAATTGAGGTCACTGGAGTTCGAGTAAGGGAGGGACACCTTAGATGACCAGGCGCGAGAGGACTGTAGCCAAGACCCGAGTGGTGGTGTGGATGGTTTGGGTGTGGGGTATGTGTAAAGAAAGAGAGGAATCAAGGTCGCTGCCTGTTGGGTGGATGGTGGTGAAAGTTGCTGATAAGCAGGAGTTTTAGTAAATGATTTGTTGGGGAAATCTAGAGAACTTTTTGGACATGTGAACTTGAAGATGCGTATTAGACTTCTAAATGAAGACGTGTGAACTTGGAGATGGTCATTAAACTCCTAAAGGTAGTAGATGTTCTGGGTAACTGGTTATAGGAGTCTCGCGTTGAAGGGACGTGAGAACTGGACATATATCTTTGAGAATGAACCTTAAGTAGTTTTTAAAGCTTGGATGACATCTTGGAGCGAGTCAGAAAAGCTACAGGAGTCCCTAGTTTTGAACTGAAACCTGGGGCACTCTTTAACATTTAGAATTTCGGGAGTGAAAAGGAGGATATCAGCAAAGATTAGGAAGGAACAGTGAGGGAGGAGGAGGAAAACCAGGTGTCCTAGAAGTCAAGTGAAGAGAATATTTTCAGAAGGAATGATTAACTTTCTTGAATTCTGCTGAGAAATTGAGTAGGATCATTAGCTTCGCAAATACTCTGCACAAGCAGCGCAAGGCAGGACCGTGTCTGTTTTCACTCACTAGTGCAGCTCTAGTCCATAAAGTAGTGCCCACCACTTAGTGCTAGATAAACATTTGCAGCATTAATGAATAGTAGACATATATATGTTAATTGACAAGGCCTGTAGTTCTTCCAGGTGAGCAGGAAGAGATGCATGGTTTATTTCAAATTGAAAAATGACTTCAGCAGAATTGGGCAAGGGAACAATGATTAAGTTAGCACATGGTTATGCCAAATAAGCCATCAGAGAATGCACCCTTGTGTATGTTTTCAACTTCGTTTCTTATATACTAAGTTGTATTTACTGAAGGAAAGCATGTCAGATTATCACTCTTGGTGAGAGAGTTGCAGGGTTCTTTTTTTTTTAAATTAAAATCCTTTAGGTCTGTTTCGGTTTAAATGAAAAACTATAAAAACATGGCCAAGTTTTTCCAACTGTTTACCCACATATATTTCCCAAGGTACTATATTTTAAAGTTTTGGCGATAAAGTTTTCTACCAAATACTTAAATTCCCACTGTAGACTTAGGGTTCTGTGAGTTACTGTGGACATTGCACAAGAAGTATAAGACCAATTCATGCCTTCAAGGAACTCATGGTTAAAGTAATACAATCAACAGAAAACAATACAATATTATGTGAATAATTACCATCCATGCCAGATTGTTTGGGATAAAAAGGGGAAGATTAATGGGTAGGCAGGCAGTTAAGAAAGCTTTTTGGAAGAAGTGGGCCTTTAATTAAAGAATATGCCTTATTTGGATAGTTGGATATAGGGAGGGTGGTCTTTTTTTCCCCCTTCTTATTAGTACGTTTACTATTGTGAATAATAATTAGTGAGAATTAATCATTAAATCTCTTTCTGAAGAGCGTCAGCACTGTAATGGCCATAGCTGGAATAATGTTACTTCTAAGAAGTGTTCGACTGGTAAGTTAAAAAATAAGGCATTATGATAAGCAATAGACAGTTAATTTTTTTCTCACTTCAGACAGTTTTAATCTCAAGCAGTGTATCATTTTGTTATTCATATTAGAAGCATTTTAGAAGCATTTTAGAATAATGAACATAGAAGTATTTTAGAACAAATGAACATATTTTAAGATCTTGGTTTAAAAGTAACATATCCACAGGATTTTATGGAAAGTAAATTGCACAGCCTCTATTTCCATAATTACTTTCTTCATGCTTAAAAAGGAATCTGAAAAGGATTTAGTTCACTAGAATGGTGTAATCACTAAATTTTGCATTTCAGATGTTGAAGAATATCTCAAAACTGTTTTCCATAGTGGTTTTAGATTCAGATCACAGGTGAATTATGTCCCTTTACACTGAGTAATTTATGCTTTTTCAGATTTGCAGGAGTATTTAAGATCTATTGTTCAATGAATAAAGCAAGATGTACAGAGTAAAAAAAAAAATTATGCTTCCAGTTAGCATGTTTTTTGCCCTGTCAATAATGTTTTAATAATAGACATGTGGAAATTCATTTGATGTTTCAAGATTTACAAGTATTTTTGTAATATAACTGATACCTGCCATAGGATGTAATTTTAGTGTCACATTGCAATCTGGCATGGATTTAGTGCTTCTGTGTATGTTTAGTTCCTACATTTATTATTTTATATTGAACTGTTGTCTTTTCCCCCTGACTCCATGTCAGCACCTTTATCTTCTTTTCTTTTTCTAATTTTTTTGGTGCTTTGAACTCATTTTTAACCTCATATATAATAGGTTCTTTCTTATAACACCTCCCTGGTTTTGTAAGCCATTTATTTTTAGCCATGATTATGAATGAAGTTTGTTCCTCTAGTACATTAATGTGAAGACATAGGTGTAAAATATTTACTAACTCCAGGGCATTAGGTGTTAGATATTTAATTAAATTCCTAATGTGGGCCTTTTAGGGGCACCTTTTCCTTCTATAAGATAAAAAATAAGAAAAAAATCTTGTTGAATAAGAGTTTTAATTTAATTTGACTCAGCTTTGTTTATGTTCTCCAAACAGTACCTATTTAACTAGACTTGTGTGGTGCCAAGTACAGATCTATATTCACTATACTCACTGCTTTTTGATGAATTGTGTCATATTTTGAGGATGTAAGCTTTTAGAAGTTAGGAGTCTGTTTAATGTTCTCCATATCATAGCCTGAGATAGTAAAATAGTGACAAAAATCTCTAAATGATGTTCCTATAAACACTTTGATTAAATTATATTAAAATGTTAATATGAAATTGTGAACCAAATAAAAATTTTCAATGGTTATATCTTGTTAAATGTTTAGATAACAATTTGACATACTTTTAAACTGAAAATAACAATAAAATGTATTTTTCTCCTTGTAAATCAGCAGACATCAAAATTTACAAGTTCTTCAGATATTCCAGTAGAATTTATAAGGAAGAATGTTAAATTACGTGGACGATTACGCCGAATAACTGAGAATGGTTTAGAAATTGAACATGTTCCCATTACTTTACCTATTATATCTTCATGGAGAAGTAAGTAAGGTGCAAGAATAAGGCTAAATAACTATTTTAGTGCTCCTTTTTTTAGAAGTTATTTTTAAAATAGCAAAGAATATTTTAATTTTTAATAACTCCACACTCTTGGCCTCACATACAGGAAACTATTTAATTTAGTTTTGATTGCCTTTATTCCTATCTCCTTTTTTCCCCCAACCACTCAGTATCTCCTTCAGACATTTAAGCATTCATTCTACAAACATTGAGCATCTATTATGTTCTAGGCCCTATACTAGCTGTATAGCGAGTGCTGAGTGAAACAAACAAGACCACTCTACCTCTTGGAGCTTACAGTCTAGGTGGAAGATAGACAACAAACAAATGATAATTGTCATAAGGGCTATAAAGAAAAGGAGCAAGGTACGAAGATCTGAATTATTGGAGGTCATGTGAAGGGGAACCTATATCTATAAAGTGGTCAGAGACAGCCTCATTGAGGAGTTGGTATTTCATCAGATACCTGAAGAATGAGAGAACATGGGCAGGAATGAGCTTGGCTTTGGTAAGCCATATAACAGATAGCTCCTGTGGCGTGGGCATAGGAAAGAAGGGTACAAGAGTCACCAAAGGAAATTGGAAAGCTGGGCGGGGACTGGATCTGTCCTGCTGCAGTTCCCATTTCTCCCTGTTTCATGTTAAAGACCCCAGCCACACAGACTTGGCCTGCGGCCTATGTGTGTTCTCATGCCCCTGGGCACACTTCTTTCCTCCTGTTGAACTCCAACTGATTCTTTAGTATCTGATTCAAATGTCAGCTCTTCAGTGACTTTCTCTAACTCCCAAGCAGAATGAGCCTCTTAACTATACCCCACAGCAATTCTACACATTTCAATTACAGTACTTAAACACTTTTTCCTATAATCATGTATTTAGGTTTATATCCTCCCACCAAACTATGAGCCCCCTTGTGGCTACCTCAGTATTCACAGTCTCTAGAAAAATAATTTTTAGACAGTGGAGATTTGGTAAAATTTGTCAAATGAATTAATTTAGTTATATTTAAAGATCTTAATATTTGTTAATTTAATGAAGGAAGGAGTTCTGGTTTTTTTACCCTCGAATGAATATTACTCTCTTCAATGAGATATGATTAGGATACAAATCAGTTTTGTATCATGCACTATTTTTCTAAAAACCCTGATAACATTTAGTCCACATTTCCTATCCACCTGATGGAGCAGAAATATAACAAATTTCTTAGTAGTGATGATTGACTTCAATATTTGTCCCATGTCTGCAGTTTTTCCATGTGCCAGTGGTCTGTCCCTTACCTGACATGCTCTGTCCCTACTCCTGCCCCTGCTTTGTTCATTCCGCAGAACCCAAATCTTACTTTCCTTAGAGTGCTCCACTGCACCTGAGCCCATGTTGCTGTCCCCTCATAACCTTTTAGCATTGCCTGTGGTATCCTGTCCAGTATGAATTGGGCTTTTTTTTTTTAATATATGCATAGAAGATTTGTTGAAGACCTGGGAAGATGGAAGGATCCAATCACAGAAACAAAGCTGAAATTAGAAACTATAAACTTTAAATGTGACATCTGCTTTTTCAAAAAAGCTCAAGTGTTTTGGTGAAAATATATCAAGGGTATTATTTACCTTTTTCAGTAGATTTGTTCCTGGAAGGTGTATTTTAAAAATCTTATTGACCACCTCATATTTTAAATGCTCAATGGAGAATTTGCTAATTTTAAAGAAATTCAATGACCTTTTGTCAAATGAAGACTTAGGAAATTATTACTTAAGATATATAGTATTAAATTAGATTTGTTTTTGGTCCCAAAAGCTTTGGTCCCAAAAGCTTTGGTCTCAAAGACCAGAGGATGTTTTACTGGAAGGCAGTTGGTGCTGATGACGTAAAAGGACTGGAGAACTCAGAGTCCTCAGGCGTCCCTTAACTCATTAAGTACCAATGATAAGAGTTTAATCTTTATTGTATGTTTTGCCTAATTTTAATTTGTATATTTACTATATCCCAGATTTTTGCTAAGGGCATAATCTTCCTACTTACACCTTTCGATACTTTTCTAATTGAAGCCAGTGTCCTAAAAACGTTTTTTATTATCAAATAATATTGTAGAAGTGTTCCTGGACATCTTCTTAAACTCAAGTATTATTTTTTTCCTGGAGATTAGATGAATTTAACTTTATATCTTCAACTACTTCTATAAGAACCCAACAAATGTTAAATGTATAATTTCTTTAAAAAAAAAAAAAACTTTAAAAAATTTTTTGTCAGCCATATCCCTTTTTGGTAAGTTAAAGACTTTTTCCAAGATAAAATCCTGTTCTTAAAATTAAATTGGTTAAAATTTTATTAAGGGTTTGGGTGAACAACTTTAATACTAAGTTACTTTGAATATAAATTGATAAAATTCTGTCTAGAAGTCAGTTTTACAAAATGTATAAAAAAGTAATAAACCAATATTTATTGAGATGGGAAATTATCCTCAGTAAATTAGGTGGAAAAGCAGTTTATACAGTTTTATTGGTTGTAAGAGCCATATTAAACTGCATATCTATAGCTTTATGTGTATACATATGATAAATATGTAGAAATAAATCTGGAAAGTTTAAAAAGTAAATTGGTTAAACCCCACATCCTGTTCTGGGTTTTTGAAATTATTCCATCTATTATATACTTGATTTAAAAGAAACAGGTGGACCTATATCTAGAATATCCTGGGTATTTATAAGTAAACATTTGTTTTTTTGAGGGCCAAGTGATTTTGGAATCTACTTTTGCGAAGTAGTATTAAAGGTAAACTCTTCTATCTAACCTTTTTTAGAGGAGCCATATGGTTTTCTGCTGGTTAAGCTGGCTGGAGTAGAACTCACTGAAACTGGGAAGGTGTGGTTACAGAAAGAGCTAAAACCTTCCCAAATACTATGGTTCCAACTTCTTGGAAAGGAGAATTCAGCACTCTTTTGCTATCTTTTGGTGAATAAGGTGAGTAGTGTGCAGAAATAATGAGCAATGTCTTCTTCTTTTTATTATATATAAACATGTCATTAATTAGAACCTTGAATACATAGTGAGATTGAATATTTTTTGTCTTTAAAATGTTACTCATAGTGATTATACAGAACTATGTTTCATATGTAAATTTTATTTTAAAATTTAAGTGATATATGTTTATTACTGAATAAATAGAAAATTAAGAAAAAGGACACAAACTTAGAATTATCGATGAGTCTGGACATTGCCGACATTGCTGATTTAAGGAGAATCTTTATACTTTTATTTATGTGTGAGTATATGATGTCAAACCACTTGTTGAGTGACACTTGTCAACTGGAAACTAGAAAGAGCAAGGGCATTTTCTGAAGGTGAATATTGCTCAATCTTTGAACACTGAAGTTGAACATATTTAAATACTGTTTATGATCAGCAGTTAGTCATCTGAGTTTTCTTACCCTTATGATTGGCTGTGGCTATTGTGTAACTGGGAATGCCCAGAGCTCCGTCCGTCTGTGGCCCTGGTGTTGCTGTGTCACTGTCCTGAATCCTTCAGTCCTGGTGTGCTGTGTCACTGTCCTGACTGCCTTCCTCTAGATTTTTGGTGGATGATTACTGAAAAAAGAACGTGGAAAAATTAAATAGTTGAAATGTTATTATGACAGGATTAAGAGCAGTTTTTCTTATTTTTAAAGTCCCTAATTATATAACAAACAAGAATAATCTGAAGGAAAAAACCTCACATTAACGCGATTAGAATTATAATCATTTTAATTCTTAAAAATTTTTTGAATTATTAATAATAGCCTAATGAAATCCATAAATTTTTGCATGTCCAAATCATATTCAGTTCTTTCAAAATAAGAATTATCCAACACCGATTTCTTGAAGCATCTTACATTTAAAAGTAAGTTGATAATACAAAATTATATAAAAGATGCCAAAGGCCTTACAAAATATTATCTTCTCTTTTAAGTTGAGGAGTATATTTTATCTGTCCTCAAAACCACCTTATGACTCGAGTGACTGTGTTTATTCCCATTTACAGGTGAGATGCAGGGTGACCAAACGGAAGAGCCTGTATTCAAGCCCAGCTCTTCCTGGGCTCCTGAGCCCATGGTTCACCTTATGTGTTTCACCTTATATTGCTTCCTAGAGGGTGACCAAACTATGCTCTATATATATTGTGGTAACTTACATCTGTTGAGTTTTACTAGTGTGAGGTTGAATTTTAATTTTTCTGATTTTAGTTTAAGGGAATGAGCTCTTAAAATGTAAAAGATTGAGAAAAATATGATAAACCTTTAAAACTATATTAACTCCTTAGTATCATATACCAAAGTTATTGCACTTACAGGAGTAAAAAGTTACTGTTTCTTTAGATAGTCCTAGAAAATATCTCCTATTTTAAAACTGGAGTTTTCACATTTTTAGAATTTAACTATAACTTACTTGCCTAATGAAGCTATGAAGTTATTACTACTTTGTTAAAATTAATCTTTTTAGGTTAAAAATCCCATGAGGACTATACAAATAGCTACACAGGATCTCCTTTATACTGTTAATTAGTGGGGGAAAATCCCCAGTTACCCGGTGTCCTTAGGAAGTGAGGCGTTCCACAGATGAAATTTCCCAAAGGACGGAGCTTCAAGGCCAAGCCCATTTTTATGTTAATTATTTTGTGGAAAGCCTTTTAAAAATTCATTTACATGCCAGTGCCTTCCTAAACACTGGAATTCTGAACCTAATTTAATGGTTCAGTGACGATTCAGTTCTGTTTTGCATTCGCGTACATTTTAGTTTCTTCTGCTATGGCCTCCTGTCATTGTGCCTATCTCCTGTGCTTCATTCCCCTTCCAAACAACAGCAAAGAAACCAAAAAACGCTTTATGTATACTCTGCTGCTTGTTTGCTTCTTTAGGTTAGGAGACTTATTAGCCTGTGGAGAACAATATATCATAGACGTGATAGTTGACTTTGAGCCAAGGATCTCTTCCAGTAATGAAATTCTTGGATTTAGCATTAGCTGTTTCAAGTTCTTGAGGACTCTTTTGCTTTATACTTTTGGCTTTTCCCTGGAAGACTAAAGTTGCTGAATGACTGCTTTTAAAGTAAATAGATGTTATTGGTTATACTAACGATATTCTTAAATAATTGATTTGTGTTATTTTTTATTCAAGGGTAAGTATTTTAGTGTGAATCTAAATGAAGAAATTTTGAGAAGAGGCCTTGGCAAAACTGTTCATGTTCCAGGGTTGAATTACGATTCTAAAATATATTGGAAAATTCACAGAAACTTACTTAAAGCTGAGCTAATAGCCTTAAAAAAAAAAGAAGGAATATGGAAGGAAGAATCTAAAAAAGAAAGTTATTTGGAAAAACTCAAAGACTCCTGGAGAGAAATATGGAAAAAAGTCAGTTATTAAAAAAAAATTGGATCAGATTTCAACCTGGAAAAAGAAGGTTATGACAAATTTAGAAGTATTTATGAAGCATGGAAAGACAACTACTTAATACTGAAGTTCAGAGAACTTATGAGTTGCATGCACTTTCGTAGAAAAGGGTAAAATATTCCAAGAGGTCTGGAGGTGACCTACTCTGAAAAGAGTAAAGTATGTAAATATATAGATATTTTTCATTGAGTCGAAATGGAAATTTCTCGAAATGATCAAAATTGTATTCTAATGGTATTTAAATATTTAAGAGATGATTGTTACAAATGTAATATCAGAATAATTTAACAAATTGTGATTAATATGTTTTTAAGAAAAGTAAAACACTATAAAAAGTTACCAGATTGAAGGATATATACATGTAGTGCTGTTTTTGAAGAGGGAGATTAACTATTGGCCATTGTGTTATTTTACTTATTTGGGTATCCATATTTTTTTGTTTAAAGAGAAAATTAATTTTTTTCAGTTTTATCAACTTTGAGTATAATAAAAAGACTGTTTATACTTCATGTGTGAGGCTATTCTTTTCTCCTGATTGCTTCCTAACTGCTTGTGAATTTGGGGCAGTGTTACAAGAGAAGTTCACTCAGACCATTCCTAGTAGTGAAGAATGGCCAATTTCTACCTGTTGTCACAAGAGGGAGATAATCCTCAAGACAAAAGACTGTGCAGAGGATGGCAACACAGGGAATAGAAAGAATAGGGATGCCTTATGACATTGTTGAGCCTAAAGTGGCCAATCCTCGAAAGATCTTGCCTCTCAAGTTTTCATGCAACATAGTAAATTTGTTTGTTTGTTTGTTTTTTAAAGCCACTTTGAGTTGGTTTGAAGATTGGATGTAAACACATACTTGCTGCTAAAATCATCCTGACAGTACAAAGCTTTTTTTTACAACACTGGCAATAATTCCCTAACAGCCACAATATCTACAGAAGTTCTTCTTAATGACTTTTGATACTGATAAAAGTCAGAGGTATCATCTGGTCCAAATAATTGACCCCTGTTATAATCAATAGTACGGACTAAGACGTTTACTGCTGCTGCCTGACTCCTGGTTAAAACATAACAAAGTGGATTTCCCGACAGTAATTTTTAATGAGGTCCCAAATTTTCCAAAAATTCTTTTTTGTGTGTGATTTTATTTCCTCACCTTTAGGGTAGGATAGGATGTTACAGCCTAGTTTTTATTCCCTGGGACTAATACCTTAATAGTTTTTTGTTTTAAGGAGATGTTTTATTTTTATTTACAGTGTAGTTAACAGAGTACATTTAAATTAGTTTTGTGATAAGCCCTTGAACCATTTTCTTTACCAAGTTGCCTCCCAGTGATATCTCATTATAGTTTTGATGGCCTCGACCAGCTCAGTCAGTGCACCTTTGTCTTTCCAGTTAACCTGTATGAAGATGAGGCTGGTACAGGTCTTTCTGTGGACTAGATTACTTGGTCTAACCTTTTCCTTGATGATGTAGTGGGGAACTCTGATTTTACGGACAAAGTGGGCACGAGGAAAAATAGATAAATGGGACACCTGTCATCTGTAGTCACCACTTGCTGAATATTCTCATTCTCCACTTAGATAGTGACAGGATTAACACCTACTTGAAGGTGAGGAAGAATCCCATTTACCAGCAGCTTCCTTCTGGGCCAACAACCTCTGCTTTTCTGGCTTCTGCCTTTGGTCTCTATTGTAGACCATTTTGCTTGATGGCCCAAGGGCAATGTGCACTAGATGATTACAGAGTCTAGATCTTTGTAGTTGGAGATGATGTTTATAAAGACCATCTGGGATGGCAAGGACACGTGAGTTTTTGTTTGTGGAAGGTGACTGGACTTAATCATGCCACTCCTAAGTGTGTATGTGTGTTTTGGGGGGCAGGTGATTGTATTAGTAACTCTGCTTCTGTCCTGCTACTTTTCATGGTGTTAGTCGAAATGGAAATTCAAGTATTTTTTAAAAATTTATTTATATTAATTAGTTTCAAGTATACAGTACATTAGTTAGACATCTATGATCCCCGCAATTGCACCCTCCCTCCCTTGCCCCTCCACCTAGCCAACGTGTTAATGTAAACTGCATTTCTCTTGCTGCTTTTAATATTCTTTCTTTGTATTTAACCTTTGGCATTTTAATTATGATGTGTCTTGGTGTGGGCCTCTTTGGATCTCTGATTTTTGGAATTCTCTGAGCTTCTTGGGGTTTTTATGTACATTTCCTTCACCAGGTTAGGAAGTTTTCCATCATTATTTCTTCAAACAGCTGTTCAACATCTTGATTTTCTTCAGGTACGCCGATCAAACGGACATTTAGACCCTTAATAGTGTCCTATATGCTCCTTAAATTATTTTTATAGTCTTGTCATCTTATCTCTTGCCATTCTGATTGCATGTCCTTGGCTTTCCTGTCCTCTAGATAGGGCATTTGATCCTTTTCTTTATTCACTTTGTTTATTCCTTTTAATATACTTCTCATCTCTGATAATGTGTTCTTCATTTCAGACTGGTTCCCTTTTATAATTTCCGTTTCCATTTTTGTGTTTTTTATCTCTTTGTTGAAGTTCTCACTGAATTTATCTACACTTCCCAATAGTTCATCGAGCATCTTTATAACCAGTGTTTTGAACTCTGCATCTGTTAGATTGCTTGACTCCATTATATCTGGATCTCTGTTCCGTTCTCTTATATGGCTTCTGCTTCTTTGTCTTCCCATTTTGGCTGCCTTTCCATGTCTGTTTCTATGTACCAAGCAAAGCTCCTAAGTTTCCCGGTCTTATTATTGTGGATTTGTGAAGTAGGTGTCCCGTGGTACAGTCCTGAGAGGAGTTCAGCTACAGGCCAAATTTTTTTTTTGAGTGTTGAAATTTTTTTTAATTAAGTTTATTGGGGTAACATTGGTTAATACAATTATATAATTTTCAGGTGTACATTATAGTTTGACATCTATATATTCTATTGTGTGATTAGCACCCCAAATCCAGTTTTCTTCAGCTACCATATATTTGATCCCCTTTACCCACTTCACTCTCCCCTTACCCCTCCTACATTTGGCCCCCTTTACCCCATCTATCTTCTCCCTCCTACCCAACTCCATACCCTCTGGTAACCACTAGTCCATTATCCATGTCCCTAAGTCTCTGTTTGTTACAGGCCAAATTTAGCCCAAGCCTCTTACCCCTCTGGGGACTCTTGGTAAGATTCAGCAAGCAATCCACAGATGCTATGCTTATAGTTGCCTCAAAAGGCCACACCAGAAACTGAGGCCAGCTGCCTCCAGTGTGAGTCTAGGTGCTGCTCAGCAAGGAGCACCTGATTCACTGAGGATATACCTGGATGTGGATTGGATGGGGCTGTGAGTTGGGGGAGGCGGGGTTTTCAGGGAATCTTCTGGGCAGAGCGACCTCCGTTATCCAGTCTGATGACCTCATGGCCATGGTGGCGCTATATTCGTGCACCGGGAGCAGGGAGGGCTCAACAAGGAACAATGGAGATCTCGAGCACTTCTGTACAGAGCTAGTCTCCCCTCGGCCCTCACTCCAACAGTCTCTCTGTAAGTCCCTGGTGCCCTCTGCACGCAGCCGAATCAGCACTGGTGCTCAGAGTGAGCAGGTCCATCACTATGAAAATCCACTCACGGACGGGGCCCCGTTAAGAGGCTTCTGCCACTGGCGCAGCCTGCGTCCCACTCAGCCGATGGAGACCTGGCAGCCCCGCGTCTTCGTCCTGTCCTACCTTCTGCCGTTGCGGGGTGATTTCTTGGATTTCTCCCTAGTTGTATGGCTTGTTCATTCTAGGCGATTTTTCCTTGCTGCTGCTCCTTGTTTCCGTCACAACTTTGATTTGGTTGCCAGAGGGATGAACAGAACCTCTATCTATACCATTTTTTTCCCATGTATTTTAAAACTAAGTGATGGGAATATAAGCTCTCCACAGGGCCCTTCCTCTTTCTTCCCTCTTTTTGTCAGGCTTCTTTCTTCTTGTCTGAGGAAAATGAGGTGCTGGCAGGTCCAATAACTTAGCAAATGTCACAAAAGAGATAATCACTATTTCCCAACTTAGTGAAAACAGGATTATGTGGCATCTGAGGCAGGCAGATAGTATTGGGCCCAGAGTTTCCTCCTCTTCTGAATTTCTCTAGCATCATTTGTTTCCTCACCTGGTGAAGTTTGCGTCTTTGAGATAAGAGTTTCTCCTTGGGGGTAACCTAACGCCATATACTGTCAAGGGCTTATTGTTGATACGGTCTGTCCCAAAATCAGTGGTTGTATATGGCACTGATTTGAAGACAATGGCTTTTCGTAAAGAGACAACAGGGCTCTAGAAGCCAGGAAACAGCTGCATTTCCAAAGTTTCAGGCACCAGCGGAATAATTTTTGCTGAAGCCACCACTCAGAGGGATGGCAGGTACGCTGAGGAGCAGCAGCTGCTGGGGTAGTTGGGCTGGAGATGGTTTCCCAACTCTTCTTTGTTGTGTGGGGAGGAAAGAGTTTTCTTTGCCCCTCTTAGGATGCCTGGCTGGGTCTGAAAATTAAACTGACAGACTGATTAACGGGAGAAAAGCAAACAAATTTATTTAATATAAGTTTTATGTGACACAAGAGCCTTCTTAAGGAAATAAAGACCCAAAGAAACAGACCTGAGTATTTTGTGCTAGGTTTGATAAAGAGTACACAGGGTAGCTTAAGGGGTGAAGTAATTGTGGTGACCTGGGGGGAAACTGGCAAGGCCTGTTTGTTAGGATTCCTCTTGGCGTCCCTCTGACGTTGGAGATAAGGATGCTTCTTTCCTCCAGCTATAGGGAGGGTGTTATGACTTGTTTCAGGGAAGAAGGACCAGGGGAGAAAGAGATCAGCGTGACCTTTCTGCTTCAGCCATTTTCTCAAACTCCTTCAGCTTAAATAAAATATTCGCTATGCCAAGATGCCAGATTTTGGGGATAGTGTGTCCTGAACCCTATCAGTGATTCGAGTTTCTCTAATGCCATTACTTAGGCGGCTATTTCAATGAAGGCAAATCACAGGAAGAAAGTAATGCACATTTATGAAAATACTGAAGAAAATAAAAAACCCAAGATTAAAAATTAAAACGGTAACAAATTTAAAAATAAAATAGTGAAAAAGCTTAAAAATGAATCAGCTATACTTCTTTTTTGAGATGGCCATTGAGCTCATTCATTTAACTTCCCTTCAAATTACATCAAACTATCAAAATATTAAAACAGAAAAAAATGGTGTCAGTGATGGAAAATGGGACGGTGACTTAATTGGCTAGATATTTGGAAGTTTTGCAACCTATGATGAAGTGGAATTAGATTTAGATAGTGATGATTCTAGGGTTCAGTATTCTTTAGGAAAGAAGGTGGGGTTCCTATAGGAAGTAAGTTCATGCCCTAGTTTGAGATCTCTGAGTGATAAGAATTCCTTTTGGTCCAGTCCAGTGGTAGTTCTCATGATCTGGAAGCCTAAGGCCAAATGTCAATGTGCCCAGTATACAATGTGAAGGGAAAATAGCATATGTCTTATCCTGCTGGATGGGGAAAATGGTGACTCCCAGCCCTGGCAGTGTATGAATTTCCTGGTCAGTCAATATGGGTGCCCCCCGTTCTGCTCCCTGGGAGATTGCCCGTATCCTCCACAGTCTGTTTAAAAGTAGGCACTGGGGAGGATCTACCTTTGAGGGCTGGACAATTTAAGAAGCTCTTTTCCGTTGATGTGGGTTCATGGCGAAAGGGTTGAGCAATCACAGGCCTTATTTTTTCTTCCAGAGATCTAATCCTGTTTGGTTTTGAGATCTTCTACTTTACTGGGCAAAAGGGGTGCAGTTGGGGTCCTGTTGACCACACTTGTTTCTGTTCTGAACATTATGCTCAGAATGCTTTGCTGCTTTTGCATTTTTAAAGGACATATCGAAGCTGTGTTTTTTTAACTATAGGCATGAACTATTAGGGAAATGCGAAATCAATTTAATGGGTTGCCTGCCACCAGCAATAAAAAAGAAAAAGAGAAAGGAACAGAAGAGTATAAAATATACTGGAGTGTATTGCACATAGCAAAGGTAAGTGTTGTTTTGTTGATTTAAAAAAAATAAACATATCGGAATGTGTGTACTGGCTTGCAATGCGAAAGTATATGGGTTACTGAAAGTCACTATAGAACATCCCATTTTTAGCACACTCTTTCGAAGAAACCTGATGAATAGATTTCTATACCTAAAGTGAAGACAACAAATAATTCAGACAGTAATTTTTTTTTTTTTTAAATTTAGGTATTGGGATCATTTTCTGTTTTGGTTATCAAAACACAGCTTGTAGGTAATTTAGCAATAAAATTGAGTGATAGCGCCCTCTTCTGTTCTTCCACAACACTGTACGCATACCTATCTTAGCACTTGTCACATTATATTGATCTACTTACATGTGTTCTCTCTGTCCAAGGTATAGTGGGTCCTGTAACTTAAACCATTACTTAATAAATTTTCAATCATTCTGATCCCTCCACAGCATTTAGCCCAGTTTCTTGCTCATTGGAAACTAGTTGCCTGTACATCTTAGGATCCTACACTATGAAGATTAATTTGCCTTAAATGGTCTGAAAGAACATTTTTTAAAATTGTCAAATTTGAAAATGATATTTACATTGGACAAATCAAGCCCCCTAAATACATATTTAGTTTAAACATGCAAATAAATGAAACCAAAACTAACATGGGTTTTCAAATGCAGTTTTCCCTTTTACTATGTGTGAAAAAACCTAGTGATTTTTCAGATTCAAAAAAAAAAAAACAGGTATTGGGAATGAGGAGTGCTTATTCCATTAGGATTCCAAATAGTATGGACATAGAATTTCCTTGTGGTGTAGATCGCCTTTCTTCCTTCCACTCCCCACCCTCCAGCTTTCAAAGCTTTAGAATTTACGTTCTGTCTTAACTAGTTTCTTTCTTTCATTTTATTTCAACAATATGATTTGCTCATTTGCCTAAAGCTTTTGTTCAGTGTCTATAAAAACGATTGCTGTACCGAATGACTGGTCTGCAATTAGATAGGTTTTGAAGAGATGCTATTCTTTTAATTACATTATGGGATTCTGAAGGGATTTTTAATGGTAGTATGGGTGGGGAACCCAGTATAATCCATACTAGACATATGTAATTTCAGAGTTTCAAAATTATTTCTTATGCTGAAGAAGGTACTTCAATTACATGTCTGTCCCACCCAGCAGGCTCAGACCATCTTGAAAGTTGTAGATATTAGCTCTGGGCAGGGGTTGGGGGAAGGGTTATCTTTCTGGAAACAAAGCACACAACAGAGTTGTGAAGCTCTTAGGAAGAAAGAAAAGGGGCTCTGTCCTTCTCTGACACTGTTGTTTTCTCTAAAATACTTCATTCCCCACCTCCTAACTACCCAGGAAAGAAAACAATGAAACAAATTAGAGAAAGATGGAAAATGAAAAAAAGTTCACTTTAATTAGCATACTTTCTGCCTTTTATTTATTATTTATTTTTTCCCAGTTTGTTTGTTTATTTATTTAACATTTTATTTCTGCCTTTTAAATAGTATTCATTCTGTGCTGGGAACTGAAAATCTCTTGAGAAGCGTAATTGGCATATAAGGAAATCTTAGTTAAATTGAAGAACTTAACCTAGGCAGGCGCAGCTCTGCTATTTCATCGTTGTCTGGCATTCATGGGATGAATTGTTTTGCCAAGGTATTAAAGTAGGTAATCTAGAGTTTACAATTCTGATATCTAGTCCCAACTCATTCCTGAGCTAGACAATTTAACCTGCACTTTCTCCTTATTTGAAAGGTGGAGTTGCTTGTAACATGTTTTACATTTCCATGTAAAAGGGGAAACAATTATGTGGACAAAAAAGGGGCCACATACTAAATCTGACAAGCTCAGGGGAGGTCACCATGGCGAGCCCTGCAAACTTACAGAACGCAAGTAACCACAGAGGATGATCTGAACATAAAAATTCCTAACTAAAAGTGACTCATGGCCTGTAGTCACATCCTGGGCCTGTAGCTTCCTTGACAAAGGTCAATCTTGACCTTAAGTGAGCCTGGCTATTGTCTTGTTGCATCTAAGATAACATACCTTTGAAATGCTGGAGTCATCTTTTCTAGACTCCTCAGGGCACAACCTCTGCACTAGAGCACAAGACCACAAGAACCTTTCATCGTTATCTTATTCCCTGCATACCATCTCTATGTGCTGTAGATGTTCATTATTAACTATCCTGTACCCACCAATGTAGAAGAAGTATGTATCTCTCCATTTTATTTTTTATCCAATCCCAGAGATTCCCCCTACTTTGCTTTCTCCTGCCCTCTTAATCTACTACCAATGGATTTCATGTATGCTCCTTACTTCTCCTCCTTTTATTCTAATGTAAAAATAAGCTGCAAAACTGTTCTCTAGAGCACTTTCTCAATCCATTGAGATTTTGCTTCCTGGCAATGGTCAGTTTGGCTCATATAAGCTCATGAAAATTTGCTACAGGTGTGGATGTTTCTTACATCAACATTTACTTGATGTAGTTGGCAGGATTCCAAAGAAATCCGCCCAGGACCACCTTGCAGACCTGGACCTATGGCCAGGTACCAGCAGGGGCCCATTGTGCCACACTGGCTCCTACTTTGCATTAAGTGAACTTGGGTGACTTTTTCTTGGAATTCTAGACTTCCCTGTTTTAATTTAAGGTAGAAGGCCCTGACTTTATTTCAGCTGTTCTTAGGAAAAAAAAAAATTCTCGAGGTGGCACTAAAAGATAAGAGCTGAGATAACTCAGTAACAGGAGAAAAAAATGGGTGGCTGGTTTTTAATTTTGGCTTTTCAATTAGAATTGCTTACTGGGAGTCTGAAGAATACCTCTTGCTAGATAAATGAGAGTCTGAACTCTCAGCTCTGAAATTGAGAGGCATTTACTCCCTCCAGCTCAAATTTTGGGAGTGCTTAGGTTACTAAGAATCCATGGAGAGGTGTCTGAAGGTACCCCTCAAGACAAGCAGTGCCCCATAGGGAATTCCAACACAACTATAATTAAATAACTGACTCATCCAGGGACATGCGCAGAAAGGCTGGAAACCTAGTGCTCGGAGTCCTCACAGTTGCATTAACAGCTGGAGAGAGAAACTAAGACACATAAGGGGGTTGGAGCAACTCAGGAGATGACAGCCCCTTGGAGCTCAACCCATAAGCAGCACACTTCAGCCTACTACACAATACTGAAAAATTTTTTCAGTTTCTGTGGATCTCAATAGAAAACTAAAATTAATGTGAGAAATCATGTCTTCAAGGCCAACAAGCTCCCAGCCCCCTAACCTCATTTCATAATACTCCTGCAGATGTACAATTTGTAGGAGGTCTTTATTTGTAAGTACTTACAACATGGGAAAATTAACTAGAAATATCAACTTGAGATGCTCGAGATAGAGTTCTTTTGACACCTAAAATATTTTTGCTAGCTCAATAGGAAAAAAAAAGCCTGCTCTAAAATCAAACTGAATGAATGGGAGCCTTATGTCAATTGGCAGATAGAAGACTCTGAAATGGAGCATGGAGACTTTCTTCTCTCCAGGAAATTAATAAGAAAATCTTAGAGACTGTCTCTGAACTAAGGAAGGCTTCCAGAGCTGCTCGGTGCCAATACCCCACTTTTCCCTCTTCTCCAAATGCCCCACTGTATCCTTTACTTTGTTATTGTTCAACAAAATAGAAATTCTGGCAGTTCCCTTTGGAGAAAAGCTGATCGCATGTGGAAGGGAACCAGCAATTGTATACATTTCTTGGCCTAACAGAATTAAGGAATCCACCTCTAGGACCCTGAAGTGTTCACAAAGGAATCGTATTTAACTGTTAGAACATATGATTTTGGCTATTCTGACTAATTCCAATTAATACTCCTATCGATTTCTGAGAACAATGCAACAGAATGGCTAAATAAAGTTCCCTGAGAAACTCCTGTCCATGACTTTTTAAAACAGACAAATTGGGAAAAATGCAAGGAATCAGCCCACTGGCTTTACCAAGCCATATATGAGATTTTTCCCTGGAAAATAGACTGAATCAAGATTCAGCAATGGAAAAGAGAGATTGATGAGTCAGTGCTTGACTTCTTTGAACATTTCAAAAAAACTTTGAAACAATACTCAGGTCTGTCTCACAGTTTTAAGGATCGTCAAAATGATCCCTTACGAAATTTGGCATTTTGAGAAGGACTAGATGAAGAGTTTATAACTCTGATTAAACAACAAAATTAAACTGGTTGACCACACATACTAATGAACTGGCATTCTGGCTGATCAACTATCTAAAACTATTCAAAAGAGAGAAAAAGACCAAGCTGCCCAAATTGTGAACTTATAGCTCCAGCAATTAAGCAGACCTCCCCAAGGGTTTTTTAGACAAGGGAAACAGGAATCTGTTTTTACTGTAAAAAGCCAGGTCATCATAAAAAAGATTGTAGAAAAGTGAAATGGGATTTAGAAAAAGATAAGAAACAGAAACCAGCCTAGGGCTACTTCAAGAACTATGAGAGGCCATTTCCTCTTCTCCTTACTAATACTTTAGGAGAAATTGAAATTACCATAAAAGGGGAAACTACTCCCTTATAGATACTGGGGTTGCTTTATCTGTTTTTAACCTTTTCCACGTTGCCCTCTCCCTTGGACTAAGCTTCTGTACAAATGATAGGGACATCTTATCCACTAATGTGTGTTTTAAATCAGAACCTATTCCCTTCCAGTTATGGAGCAACATGTATTTTTACTAGTCAAATCTGCCCCAATTCACCTGATAGGGCAAGATTTTCTTGAAACCAATGACACCCAGATATCCTTTTCCCAGGAGGGTTAAATAACACTTAGAAGTAAATGAATCAGATACTGAACCGATTGAGAAAATAATGATTTTAAAAGAACCTCCACAAGAAGAAACTAATCTTGAGATTGAACTTTTGTTACAGGATATTCTGATGCAACTTTGGGCCCTTTCCAGTACAGATATTGGCAAGATTAAGTCAGCTACGCCTATTAAAATAACTATTGACAATACTTTGCCTCTACCTAATATACGCCAATATTCTTTAAGGCCTGATACAGTAGCTGGAATTAAGCCCTTTATACAAGATTACTTAAAAATGGGGTTTATAATTCTGTGTATGAGCCCCTGTAATTCTCCTATCCTTCCAGTAAAGAAACCCAATGAGAAAGGATGGAGATTTGTACAGGATCTCATAGCTATAAATAAAAGTTCTTCCCAGACATCCTGTGGTTCCAAATCCACATACCCTCTTATCAGCTATTCCTGAAAACTGCCAATATTTTTCAGCAATAGATTTATGTAGTGCCTTTTTTCAGCATTCCTTTAAATAAAGAGTAAATACCTCTTCACTTTCACCTGGGAAGATTGGGAGTTTACTTAGACAGTAATGTCCCAGGGAAATAAAAGGAATCACATCTATTTCTCTCAGCTATTAAAGGTTGATTTGACTGATGTTGAATGTCCCAGAAATTCCACTCTAATCCAGTATATAGATGATTTACTTTTATGCTCTAGGACATATTAGGCTCCCAAGATGGCACTATTTACCTATTAAGACAGCCATAAATGGACAAAGGGCCTCAAAGGACAAACTTTGAATCTGTTTACCCCAAGTAAACTACCTTGGCTATCTAAAATATCTAAAGATGGGCTACTAAGTAACCTGGAAAGACTCAGAGGAATCCTATCCTTTCCTTTTCTAAAAACAAACAAATAAACAGCTTAGAGGGTTCCTGAATCTGACTGGATACTGTCCCAACTGGGTTCCAAATTTTTCATTAATGGCCCAGCCTCTATATGCCATATAAAATCAGATTGACCCAATCCAAATCAATGGAACCCTGAAGGGAAACAAGCTGAAGAAGTTCTAGAGGAAGTATTATTTGAAGCTCCAGGTCTGGGACACCTTAATTCTAAACTTTCTTTTTATGCACTAAAATAAAAGAAATGCTTTAAGAGTTTTAGCTCAAAGACAGAGATCAATCATCATAGACCTATCTCCTAAGGGATATTATAGTCAGCAATTAGATCCAGTAGCCAAAGGGCTCCCTCCCTGTATGATAGACATCTCGGCTACATCTATATTATGCAAACAAGCAGAAAAAATAGTTATGGGCTCTCCTTTATGTTCCTCATTCTGTTGAATCTCCACTGAACTCTCATCATACTCAACACTTCTCTCGGTCAACTGTCTTCATATGAAATACTCTTGCTTTCTGTGCCTAATATTACCTTAACTTGATATACCAGTTTTAACCCAGCAACTTTGCTACCTTCTTTGCAGGATGAAGACATCCACAACTGTGTTTTGCTTACTGACCACCTTCTTGTTCCTAGGAACGATTTATAGGAACCTCCTGTTGATAATGCTGGTTTACAGATGGATCTTATGTGAAAGATGAGCAGAGATATTAGTGACCTGGATATGCAATAACTTCCGTGGTGGACAAAATTGAATTTCCAGTTTACCTGACTGAAATAAGATATGTCCAACAAGGTGAGTTAATTGCGCTAACTTGAGCTTGTCAATCAGCCAAGGATCAAATACCCAATATTTACACTGATAGTCGTTATTTCTTTGGTGTAGCTCACGACTTTGGAATGTTGTGGAAGCAATGAGGCTTCTTAACTTTCTCAGGGCGGCTCATAAAGTATGGAAGACAGCTTGCAGAATTATTCGATGTCATACAGTCACCGAAACAATTGGCAATTATCAAAATTCCAGAATACTCTAAAGCTGCCACCATGGGAGTGAAAGGAAAAAATTTAGCTGACATCTGCAGCTACACAAACAGCGATAAGCAGCCAAATTACCCAGACCTGACAACATTTCTTCTTCCTATTAATCAATTTAAAAACACTTCTTTTACAGTTGTGACCGACAGCTGCAGAAGAAGAAAAGGAGGATATGGCAACAAAAAGGGGGAACCTTTGACCTAGACAAACAGATACAGCTTGAACCCAATCAGAAACCAACCTTCCCTATAGGGGCTCAATTGCCTGTATGTCAAAACGTGAATGACCTAACATTGGGGTCCTGAAAAGATGATTTTGTGGAGTAAACAATATTACTGGGAACTTTCTCTTACTATAGCTCATAAAGTATATAGCAGACGTTCTATCCATCCAAAATATCACCCTGGAAAATCACTCTATGGGTCCCAAGGACATTTCCCACTTCCTTTAGGTCCATTTGATGCCACCTCAAGGATACAAATATGTGTTAGTTATGATTTGTATGCTGCCTCACTGGGTTGAGGCATTCCCTTGCAGGAGAGCAACAGCCTGAATGGTAGGCAAATTATTATTATTGGAAAAAATAATCCCCAATTGGGATATTTCCTCTGAGTTACATTGTGACTGAGGGACTCATTTCACTGGGCAAATAATGGAATCCATTTGTAATATTTGGCCTCTTCTACAGCATTTTCATTGCGCTTATCATCCCAGTCCTCTGGATTAGTAGAATGTATAATGGTACAATTAAAACTCAAGTAGGTAAAATTTCAGAAGCTTTTAATTTCCCTTGGCCAAAAGCTCTCCCTATAGTTCTTCTCTACCTGAGATCTACTTCTTTTGGTAAACAGCCTTTTTCCTCATAGTCACTGGCACCCAATGCATCTGGGTGAAAGCACTTATGAACCAGTCTTACTAAAAGGAGATATTCGGCATGACCAAAAAGGACTTATTAGCAAGCTTAAAGAAATTGATAAATGAGTAACTGATTCATTCACAGTGTGCTCCCAGCAGATAGAAACTTCAAGGACCATGACTTACAACAAGAGATTTTGTCCATTGGAAAAGACAGCAATTAAAGACTCTCCAACCTCACTGGAAAGGACCTTATCAGGTATTACCAGCTAATCTATGGGCAGCCAAACTTAAAGGAACTAACTCATGGATTCACATTTCTCATTTAAAAAGGGCGCCCAACAGCAAATGGACATCTGCCCCTGTCTGACACTTGCCTTTGTCTATAGCGGACATCAAAGACTCCTCAAGGATGAGAAGTCACCGACACCAGTAGTAGACAGCTCTTCCAAGACATCAGAAGGCCTGTATCCCCACATAATTGATCTTGAACTTAAAAAAAAATTTGTTTGATTGTCTTTACCTGTCCACTAATAATATTAGTCATAATAATAGTTATACTTGTTCTTTGGGCTTTTCTCAAACTTTATTCTTATATAACTCACTGTTAATAATTGCTGAAGGTGTATAAGATAACTTTTGTATTATCAATAATACTCTTTTTATGGTTTCTCTTTTGAAATTTAGAAGGAATGTTACTGAAGAAGGAAGAAAAGGGATGTGTGTGTGTGTTTGAGAGATGTTAAAAGAAGAAGTTTGTCCTAATACGTTGGTTATTTCTGAATGAGACAAAGTGAGAAGGACTGTGGAAGTTGTAGAAAGTGGAAAAAGAATTTTGTGAAAGGAATTTTATGTATAAATGCTAGAACCCAGTTATGGGAACATGCTTATTCCTAACCCAATCAAGACGAATAACTATGTTAATTCAGATGCAAGCTGAAGTGGCTATATAAAAAAAAAAAATGGCCCTTTGTAACAGCTGCTGAGGCATAGGACATTTACTTATGAAACGTTTACTGTCCTCCTAGCCTCTGGAAATTTTTAGATGCTAATTATAATTCACACCATTGTGTTCTTACAGTCTTGGCCCTGATTAAACCTTAATTGCACAACTAGCAGGAATCAGATTAATGATGAATGATACTCGAGTGTTTCCAATGAGAAATAGATGGGCCATATTAAAATAACAACAAAACAACAACAACAACAACAACAACAACAACAACAACATCGTTAAGTAGGAACCCATCGCATGGTCAGATTGTGAGAACTGAAGAGATGTATGTTGTGCCCTCAGATTATAGTAAATGTTAAACTAGATGAAAAATGCAGAAAAGTGGGACAGCAAAACTTGGATCATGATATCTTATAGGTTAGAAATGATCCAGTTTTTTTTTCTTTAATGAAGGCCTATAAGACCTGACTGCCTCCTATTACCTGCCTTTGCCTTTCCCTTTTGAGAAAAATTCAGCCTTGACTTCCATCCAAGATTACCGTCTTGCCCCACCCCCAGTGGTACACTATTACAGCAAGACAAATAAATGATGACGCCATGATTTCCTAGGAATAAGTCTCCAGAGCACCATGGGACCACAGCATCCAACCAGGAGGTTGGTCATTAATGCATTCTTGGGATTGATTTATGATCAAAACGGGGAACTGTGGATGAAAAGGGACCACATACTAAACCTGACAAGCTCAGGGGAGGCCAGCCTGGCGGGCCCTGCAAACTCTGAGACCGAAAGTAACCACAGAGGATGATCTGAACATAAAAATTCCTAACTAAAAGTGGGTGATGGCAGGTAGTTTCATCCTAGGCCTTTAGCTTCCCTGACAAAGGTCAATCTTAACTTTAAGTTAGCCAATTGTCTTTTTGCATCTAAGATAACATACCTTTGAAATGTCAAAGTAATCTTCTTTTCCAGACTCCTCAGGGCACCAGAACACAAGACAGAATCTCTCATAGTTATCTTGCTCCCTGCATACCATATCTATGTGCTGTAAATGTTAATTATTAAGTATCTTGTACCCATCGATGTAAAAGTATGTGTTTTTCCATTTTACTTTTTATCCAATTCCCCTACCCACCGTTTTGCTTTCTCTTGCCCCCTTAATCTACCACCAATGGATTTCATGTAATGCTCTTTACTTCTCCTCCTTTTTCTAATGTGTAAAATAAGCTGCAAAGCTGTCGTTCTCCGGAGCATTTTCTCAATGTATTGAGATTTTGCTTTCTGGCAATTGTCAATTTGGCTAAATAAACTCATAACAATTCTCTACAGGTTTGGATATTTTGTACATCAACAATTATATAGGCTTGTTATAGGAAAACATAAATAGCACATTTAAAAATCGATCACATAAAAATGTTGTTATCTATTGGTAAGAAGATTAGCTTTAAATTTTTTCCCCTTCATTGGCCAAATACATTTCAATGAGTAGACTTTATTAGCATTTAAAAGCTTCAAATAGGTTACCAATAATAATTGGTACTTTTTAGGAATTTTGCTAAGAGCTTCACATGTATTGGTCATATTTAATTTCATTATTTTGGAGGCATTCATCTCTTCTATTCATCAAGATTATAGCACAGCAATAATGTGTTAATTTATGGGTTAAGTTTTTAGTGAATTTCTACATTCCTGAATAGATACAAGACTGCCAAAATATTAGTAATTGTTGAAAATGTGACTAATACATAGGGCTTCATTATATAATTCTACTTTCGTGGACCTATGGAAATTTCTGTGATAAAAAATGAAAACACAAAACAAAACAAAACAAAACTCTCCAACTGGGGAGGGAAAGATTGTCGACCCTTAAATTGGTTTCCCCCACCCCAAACCTTCCTAATGGACTCAGGAAGTTTCTCATTAAAACAAACAAACAAACAAACAAACAAACAAAGCAAAACAAAACAAAACTCTGTCATAAACATATGAATTTGTACCAAGGTGTTTATGTCTTTCTTTGGTGGCCAGTTCAGGAGGGGGCACTGTAGGAAACACCTGCTCTTCTTATCTGCCAGAATCCCTTTCTACTGTCCTATGGGGAACAAATCCTCCCTATGTTATCTTCTAGCAGTTCTGGGGCGGCTATTCATACTACCCCATCTCCCTGGCTATAGGGGTGGGTATGTAATCAGAGACTGACTACACATATACTCTACTTGTTGCTGACCAGATAAATTGATCTGTGGATATATACATGACCTGAACCAGCTCAATTAAAATCCTTTCCTACAATCTTATTTACAGATGATAAAAGCAAGAAGGCCTCTCTTCCCTCAGGGATCAGGAGCTGAGATGATGGAAGCCTGGAGCTGTCCCTGGTAATGCTTTCCCTACTCCCACCAGGCTATAGAGGAAGGTCACATGGAACAGGAGAGAATAAGATCAAAACTTTGGGAAAAGCAGAGAAAGCAAAAGTGTGAATGAGCGTGAGAGAGAAATGATGATTCTGAATTCCTGGATCTAGTCATTTCTGAATCCCTTATCTTTTCCCCTATCTTAAGGTGGGAGTTAGACATTGTTTTTTCTTTTTTAATTTTTTCCCCCTCAAGCTAGTTTGATTTGGAATTTTGTTATTTGTCTCTAAAAGTCTTAACCAATACAACGAGTAGGGCCATAAGGACAGCTTCCGCTCTGTACTTCAGTACTATCTATATTCCAGCTGAGACTTAGAATCTAGATCAGTGTCTGGTACATGGCAAGTACTAAGAAATATATGTTGAAAGAGGGATAGCTCCTCCTTGCTAATCATTAAGCTCTTTGATCATCCTCTTAACTGCTTGGTGCATTGATTGAAACAAGGATAATATTCATCTTCACTTTCTTGCTTCATGGATATAACTTAAAGATTGTTGTTGGTTAAATCCGAGTATCTTAAATATGGCTATTTTTGCAATCGAAAGCACTATTTTTGTACGCTATAAAAATCTGTTTCCAACACAGATTTCTAGTGCAGTTTCCTAAGAAACTCCTTCCAATGTGTAGCACAGTGGGCCCACCACAAGGTGCATCAATCATCTCACTGTGTATCAGGCAGCTTCTACAGGATTTTCTGTGATCCTGGTGTCAGTGCACATTCTGTATCAAGGCAGAGGTGATATGTACAAATCTGGCAGCTATTTAGAAGGGAGGCCAGGCGGTGCTGTGCTGTGCTGGTATAATTAATGAGAGTCATTGCTCTGGAAGTGAGAAGAGAGTGGGGGTTGGGAAGGATGTCTTTCACCAGTCAATGGCATTTAAGAAAAACCGGTGCTTTCATAGCCCTTTGACTGATGGGAGGAGGTTAAGTCAAAGGACCACCGTAAAGGGCTTTCTTTAACTCACTGTGTGGATGGAGGTCTCCACTATGAGGAAACGGAGGATTCAACCCTTGGCTTTTCAGCTGGGCTGATTTCAACCTTGAATTGAGCTACCAGTAGGAAGGAGTCCCTTACATTGGAAAAGTGGTAAATCGTTACCAAAAGGTTATAGTTTACATGACCAAGAGACCATTTAAAAAAGATACTTTATTACCTTATAGGACATATAGCTCAAATAAATAAATGTTAACCTAGATCCCATTTTCTCCAGTTCCCCTGTAACCAGTGGAGTAAAGGGGTATTATTTATTTTGTTTTTCTATTGACTTTTTGGTTACCATGGAAGGGCTTGTGTAACCTAGAGAGGCTGTTTACTACCTACTGTCTAATCCCTTTGTTATTATTCCTGCTGATTGTCACAAGCAGAAAAAATAGTTCTGTCCTGCTTCTAAAAACAGCGATGTAACAGTATTTTCTTGGTGTTAATTAATTTTTCTCTGATTAATGGTATAAAAAGGGCTCAGAGGGAGAAGCTACATTAAAAGTTTTATGTATATATACATATGTCCTAAACACTTTAAAACCATGCTTAAGTATGATTCATGCCAGCTTCAGATTGGTTATCTGTGCTGAGAAAGAGAGACAGAAAAGGGATTTTAGCTGTATCTGTGATATTTTATTTAAAAAAGAGGGGGTGGGGGAAGCAAGAGTATTATATGGGTGTTTGATTTTGGTAAGTTTGAAATGCTGCATAACTAAAAAGTTTTAAAGTCCACAAAATTATGGACATTAAAACTATCAAGATAAAGAATGCATACCCAACAGGAGTTCTTGTTATGAATTTTGTGTTTGAATTTATTTCAACATGTACCTCTGTGGTTGTTTTTTTCAGATATGAGAAAGACAAACACAGGGGGTTGTGGGGGATAAATTCTGAAGTTGTGTGAGGGGTTGTCTTTGTCCCCCTCTTTTGGCCCTCCTATTCACCATGGAGATTTCCAGCAAAACAAATCTCCAAAAAGCTCACGTCTACAAAACTATAGCAATTTGGGGGTAGAAGGGTTGTCTGTTTAATTTCTGATAAATTTGTGTGAGCATGTAAAAAAAAAAAAATCGGAGGAGGTGTCTTTCTATAGAACTAAAATACCTTATGTGTCTTTTGCCAAACTGATTTCTTCCCGGTATCCTGGCAGGAAGAAATTCAAGCGACTATCTGGTGGCTTTTGCTTTTTTTCTGAGAGTCCAGGATTACTTTCAGGATAAAGTTTCTTCTTGCCCATGGTGCTTTGCTGTGACATTGTAATTGCCTCTGTTGAATTGAATAATACAAATGGGTTGTTTCTATGGTATCAGCTAAGTGGGATGAAAAGGTGAAACCCTAGATCTTATGCTGAAGAGGTCACGGTGTTTACCGCCCCCCCAACACACACACACACACACACACACACACACACACACACACACACACGCACTCACGCACGCACACACTAACTGTCCATCAAAGTGTACCGGCAGCCAGGACCCCCTCTTCAAGCTCCGGCACTCATTTGTAACTTCCTGAACAAATTCACGCGTGAAAAAGAAAATGACTTTATGTTGTCACTAAGCCCAGAAAATCCCTGCCAACCCCATGCTGCCAGCTTTTCTAGGATCTTCTTATTGGTGGAGAATTTTAAACTGAAGGTGAGTGAGGAGCAATGTCCCGCACGCAGTCCCTCCCAGGCAGGCTTTGAACTAACAATAGGGCAGGTTGAATGAAGGCTGATACATGTAAATCCTGGAATCCCGACGCCGGATTACACCGCGGCTGCCCGGGCGGGTGGTGGTCCGCGTTCCAGCACCTGCACCAACCCGCTTGCTTACCATGTCGGTACGCTCAATCGATTTCATCGTTTCATGACCATTTGAGTGCCTACTGTGCGCAAAATTTCCTCTGCCATGACTGTGCTCTAACTCACCGCAGGTTGGCCGCTCGAGTCCGCCAGCCCCTGAATTAATCTCACTGAATAGCTGGCGGTTTAACGTTTAGAAGAATATGGAAGAAGAAACTAGACATCGGGTGGGGAATAAAAGTAGAGTATTTCCTACATTACCCCTTCCTCACTCAGTCTTAGCTGCACTTTATTCAAAGCAAATGTCTTTGGTCATAACTGCAAAACATAGTCTATTTTCTTGGATCGGTAAAAAATGGGAGGGGCGATACGATGGGCGGTTCCGAATTTTAAGATAAGGTGCTGACACTTTTTACTCTGCTGCTAGCTGCGCACAGTTCCCATTCTCTCTGCCCTCACCTCCAACTTCGTTTCGCCCAATTCCCTTGCCCTCCCACCACCGAGGCTCTCTGGGACACAGCGCCAAACTGAGTATCGAGGGGGATCCCTGGGTTTGGGAACCTTTGAAATTTGAGGAGAAAAAAGACTTCATTCCCAGAGCTTCCGGCTTTGGCCTGCCGGAGAGCCCTGCAAGGGGGTGTAGGCCTAGGGGTCCAGGTCCAGCTCTCGGCCCCCTACCCTCAGCGGGCTGGGGCCCGTGGAGGTGGCGGGAGCTCCAGTCCACTCTCTCAAGCTCCAGTTCCTGATTTCTGCGGGAGCTTCGGGGCTGGGAGGGAGGGGGCTATAGAGTGAGCGTGAGGATTTGAATGAGAAAGCAGGTTGTGGCGATTGCGCCCCGCTCTTCCCAGCTTGTCTTGGGGGGTTTCCGCTGGCTGGTGGGGATAAGCGCTTTTCTGGGGGAACTTTTCTGTCCCTCTACAGGATTTTGGAGTTGGAGTCACAGGAGCCAATAACTCATCGCCCCAGCCCTTTGGAGATTGCTCCTCTGCCGAAGACTCCGAAGAATCCATCTACCGAACACTCAAAGTTGAGCAGGTTAGTGATTCTTGGGGAACGAGGAGGTACAAGAAAGAAAACGAGGACTGGCCCGCTAGTCCAGGTGTGCAAGGGAGCAGGTGGCCCGAGTTCCTTTCTCTGCAGTCCAGACCCGGACACGCTCTTTAGGATTGTGTTGTGCGTGGGATCCCGCAAGCCCCTGTGCGGAGTACTGAACAGCGGCTGGTCTTGGGGTCCTATAATTCGGAAGGATGTGGGTGTGTGAGCCTGCGCCATAACTTAATTCTCAGGTCTCGTGGGTGGGTGGGGTTTAATCCAGTGGGCCCACGCGGGGTCCCGGACGCGTCTCTGACCCGACGCCGCGGAGAAAGCAGGTCCGCCTTTCCCAGCAAGGGGAGTGTAGTATCCATTACACTTGGGGAGTCTCACGGTTCTTCCTGCGCTCGGTGACCCCACTCAGGACCCTATCGGACCGGGTGCTCTCAGTTCGAGGAGGATTTACTCCATTGCCTTTTCCTGGAATAAACCGAGGGCACCCGAGCGGCGCGCAGCGGCTGAGGCAGGTCCCGCTCCGAGCCTGCGCGGGGTTCCCATGGCGACGGGGCCGCGAGTCCGAGACGCCACCCCGCGCGCCCCAAAGCTCTGCTCCCTGTGGAGCATCTGCGCCGCCCTCTCTC
This sequence comes from Pteropus medius, assembly GCF_902729225.1. Lineage (NCBI taxonomy): Eukaryota > Metazoa > Chordata > Mammalia > Chiroptera > Pteropodidae > Pteropus > Pteropus medius. The sequence goes on from NW_024355205.1 coordinate 16,674,202, forward strand.
TTCTTCACCGGGACTTTTTTCCTTTATTGTTTGTGACTGGGAATCAGTTTATAATCTCATTTTTTGACTGTAGGAGTTCAGCATTAAAACAATAACCAACTAAACTGAAAAAGATCCCCCTTCTTCCCCATCCCCCACCACCCCGCGCCGACATAGCCATTTTGATTATAGACGGAAGAAAGTGATGAGAAATTGCTTATAGGGACGAGTAATCGAGGCCCCCCCACCCCCCGCCTCTGGCCTTGGAAGTGGAGACAAATAAAATATATTTACTTCCTGGTGAGGATTTCAAAAAATTCAGTCAGGTACTTGCTCTTGAGCATTAAGGGGAAGACTTGTACCTCCTTTCTGCAGGTGGAGAGCGGGGTGTATGCAAACTAACAGCACCCATATTTCCTCATGGCATGCTTATTAGAACGAGATGCGCTCCAAAATGGACCAAAGTAAAATGCCAGTGAAAAGAAACAAAGGCTATCCCCAAAGAGGTGATTTTTCATTGTGGGGGTTAATCTTCTAAGTCTTCAGGGAATGTTTAAAGAAGCCGTGAGCAAACCAGTCAGATTTCTCAAGACTTCTGTTAAGAGAGTCATTTTCTTTTTCTTAAAATTGATTCTTGACAGCTCCACCCCCCTTTAAAAATCCCATTTGTTTACACACAGGTTAGCATTTGGCAAGGGTACACATCTTAAGGGGTATGTAGAAAGAGCTTCTCATTGCTCATTTTTCTTAGGTTGCATCAATGTTTGGCAGCATGATTGATATACCTAGTTACTATTAAATAAACATTGGTTAGAATTAACGTAACTGCTAGTAAAAGTTTAAGATGGAGTTACTCTTCTTGGATAAAGTGTGGCATAAAAACACCGATGAAGTAATATATGAGCACTGTCTTGCTGTAACCTATTTTTAAATAATTTGCCTTCAAGAATAGCAAATGTATATTAGTGGTAGAAGTTTTCAGACAATATCCTTCCACCATCAGCAAATGAAGTCAACATAATATTACTTTTCAGATGATTAGCAAATAACATGCTGTTAAAGTTATCTCTCCCACCCCATTCATTATAAATGCCTAGACATTATGCAATCTATCTAGATCAAATGTTAAAAAGATGTTTCTGTTAATTTTTTTTCCCCTTTTCTCATAATTGAAAAATAGAAAACCTCTTCTAATTTTCAGGTTCAGATACTTTGTGACCCTATTTGGTGGTTTGTAACTAGCTCCAATTCCCTAATTCTCAGTGTCATGTATTTCTGCTGGTTCTAGGAAGTAAAATACAGTTTACCAAATCATGGAATAATGAGATTGGGAGTGCTTAGGGGGAGGCTGGGGACAGGCAGTGGGAATGAGACAAAGGGAGTGAAGGTTGATGGGCAGAACCAGGATTTATAGCTGTACCAGGGTCTTCACAAAAGCTGTTAAAGTCATTGCTTCTGTTTGATACATTTTCCCACATCATCAACATCCATTAAATTTATTTTTAGAATCAGTCTTCTAAATAATAATAGATTTATAAAAATAATATGATAAAGGTGCTTTATCTTAGGGTGCCATAATGTACTAGGAAAACTTAAACGTTTTCTACTTAATTTATTCATTTAGTCAGCAGATATTTATTGAAAACTAATTATGTATAAGGCAAGATAAAGAAATCCAGATTCCTGCCCTCAGCGAACTAAGAGTTGCGAGTTCTGAAATAAATCTAATGCTTTTCAGGTTTTCAGGGTGAAGATATTACCTATGGTTCTCTTAAGGAGAACAGTTGATTTAGTGCTGAGCAATCAGACTTCTAGATTCAGAAACAAATGCTGAAATTTTGATTGAAAAAAATCCCAACCTTATTTTTGAGTATTTTAGATAGATAAGAATTTCTCTATACATGATAAAAAGCAATACGTGCACCTATCTTCTTACATTTTTGTAGTACAGACTCAGCCCCAAAACCTACAGTCTTGGCAAGTGCTGCTCTTGAGTTTGGGAAGAACAGAGAACCCCTGAAATTCTCAGGTTTCTTAGGTGGAGATAAGGTGAGTGATTCAGTAGTCCTTTGTTCTGGCTCTGTGTATCAAGACATAATAAACCTCCTGCAGCTCCCTTCTAAGAATAGTGTTGGTCTAGTCTGCATGCTTAAAAGGATCAGCACTTCTCTGAGGGGAAAAAAAAAAAAGGTCATATACAATTATAATGGATAAAAGGAATTCGATAGAGCATTTAAACATTTTAACACTTGAGCTGGAATAATTTCAGGCATTTTTAGTGAGTTCGGACTGTTGAAATCCATTACAACCATGACAAACCTGGCCTAATACTGACCAAGGTTGACAAACCTTTCCTCTTGTCAAGTTAGGGAGACTAGTCTCCTTTACCATCTCCCGATTATCAGCTCAGGGAAGCTTGCTGAAGAGCATCCCCATTTGGTTATTGCTCTTTGTCTAGGGAAATCAGACTCAGCTGTGAATCGTAGACCAAGTGGTGCAGAACAATGCCTCCCCGGCCTGGGAAGCGTGTTCTCTCTTCTCACTCATGGGGGCTTATTCCAGGCTGGCTTTGCTCACAAGGAAAATCATTTAGACACAGTTCAGTGGACACTCACTCACATCTCTTTGACACCCGTGACCATTTTTGTTTAAGGAGAAATCCAGTACTGCTGTGGTAGGGTGTGCGGAATTTGAAGTGCGTTTTAAGAACCCCATGAAGAAGTTTACACAGCTTTATGTTATTATCATCAAGGTCTGTCTGCTGTGCTTCAAAGGAAAAGAGGGCAGGATGGATACAGAAGGGACAACTAAGAAAACTTTTATAGCAAAGTTAAAAAACGTTCTCACCAACTCTGCATTTTAGATGCACTAATCTACATGCCTGTTTAAAACTGTCATAAAATTACAGCACAGGAAAAGACCTCTACCATGTTTGTTATATAAATCAGGAAACCAGGTTCCAAGGTTGCTAAATGACTTTCTTAAAGTCACACAGCTGATAAATGGCAGAACGAAGATGAAAATGCCAAATTTCTGATTTGTAATGATCCTGTTGTTTCCAGGAAGTCTAGGGCAGGCAGATAGGAAATTCTTGCTCTAGACTTGGTATTTATAGCTATATGAAATTGCTATAGCTGTAGATATAAAATGATCAAGCATTAGCAATGTTATATGATTTAATCTAACTTCATTGAGTGGAATCGACAGTGGGTACCTTCTGATTATATAATTGGTTTTAAGCCTGTGTGTGTCATGAGAATGTATATGGTGCACATGCATAAATGCAAAGTGTCTTTCTCAGTATCAATTTTGGCATGATTATGATTTAATAAAGGGTAACAATTTTTCTGATTACTGCCCAGTAACTGTCCAGTTACTCACCAGTTATACAAGGAGTTCTGGAAGAAAAGGAGGAAATGAACGTTAATTCATTTCACCATGTTCTTAGGCATTTACTTTATGTCACTTAAAACTCATAATAATCAAGAGATGCAGGAATTATTATCCCATATTACTGATGAGGCTCAGAGAGGTCAGTTTCTTTTTAAATTCACCATTCCATACAAAGTACAGACAGGTAAGAAGTGTTTTTGATCAGCTTTTTGGTGAGTGGAGAAGCTGCATTTCTTATTTGGAGGTTAGGAGGTTATAAATTCAGGCCTGGTTCCAGAAAAACATTCAAGACTTTGTTTATAAACTGTGTTGACTATTTGTTTAGAAGTGAGTGGTGTTTAGGTTCTCATCTGCAGATACTTATCCACATCAAAGTGGGCCACGTATCACTTCAGAATTGTTGTCAAACTGCTGTCAAATTGCAGTGGTCTAAGAGAACCCCTCATGATTTTTATGTGTTTTCTGGCATTCCAAGACTTAGATATTGGTTTTATCTTACATAAACTTTGCTCACTTATTTTTCTTGAAAAAGTTTTGAGAGACTTACTGCTGGATAGAACCAGATTGTGTCTTCCTATAATTTTTTCTAATTGGAGACCAGAATCACCTTGGACAGTTGCTGAAAATTTCTAAGCTTATGCCAGAAGCTGGAGTTTTGCTGCTCCTAAAACTGCTCTGCTGTGGTGTTGGGAAATTGAAGTTGGACTGTATTGAACTAGTTTCAGATTTGCAGTGTTTTTGAACTGGTTGATCTAGGAAGAAACTAAGGCTCAGGAACGTCCACACTCACACAGCCAAGTCGAGACTGAACCTTGACATTGCCTGCAAATGCCTGGCCTGGTGTTCTTAGTAGCCACATCACAATTTGAAAACATGCTGGACTCCACTTCGGAATTCAGCCTCAGCTTCAGTCACTGCACAGGACTCCGGAAGCCTCTCTGGGTTTTCCTCTTTGCGAGTTTGTTTTCTGTGGCTTATCCTACTAGCAGCCTCTTTTCTCAATGGCTGGTTCTTCTGAATATAGCAAGGGACTTAGGAACCTGTCTAGTCATTCAGGAGTCCATGCATTACCTAGTAAACTGCTACTGGAAAGCAGAAGGATCTAGTTTAATGCCAGCATATGCGAGTTACTGATTAACTGATCTAAGGCAATCATGGTTTCTCTTTCGTCTGCCTTCGCTTCCTTGTTTCAAGAACCAAACATTTGAATTCAGCTTCCCACGTCCCTCTTCTCTCCCTCTTCAGTTTAAATGAAGGGGCTGCTGGACCTCAGAATAGGTTTCCATGGAGTGCTAGTGGAACCTCTGCAAAACTATCCTTGGCGGGAACTTTGAAGATCTGTGTGGTTTTTTTTCAGGGGTCAGAATCCTGGACCAGAAGTTAAGTGAGTTGATTTACTGTGTGATCATATGAAATTTAATTCTTTAGACCTCCATTTCTTTTTCTTTTTTGCCAAACAACTCTTTTTTTTTTCTATTTTTTTAATATTTATTTATTTATTTTAGGCGAGGCAACCCTCGGTTGACCTCACAGATTGCAAGGACCTTGTCAGCTTACAATCCCTTTTTTATCTTTTACACCTACAGCACTTGGTCTTCCTAGGTGGTCTCCCATCCAAGTACTAACCAGGCCTGACTCTGCTTAGCTTCCGAGATCAGACGGGATCAGGTTTGTTCAGGGTGGCATGGCTGTAGACCCAAACAACTCTTTTTTAACTTTGATGTGGGAGATATTGAAAATATATTTATTTTTTTAAAGATTTGTTTATAGAAAAGAGTAAGGCGTTCGAATAAGAAGTTAGGATTATATAAAGACCCTTCGATTTTCATTTCAATTTAGACTATTGGTTCCATACAACCATTTGTGTAAAAGAAAAAAAAAAGGAGGGTTTCTTGTACGCATGTAGAATATCTCTGGAATGATGTACAAGAAACTAATAATGTTGGTTTCTGGGAGACAGACCAGAGATAAACTATTCATTATATATCTTTTTGTGCCTTTTGAACTTTGGAACTTCAACTTAATAAATAAAATCAAAGGAAAACAAAGAATATGTGGGTTTTAATAATGAAGAAATAAGTAAGTAACCAGTTACTGGTTCCTAAGTAGTTGAAGGAGGAGACCAGGAAGCAATTATTAAAAAGGAAAAGAAATTCTCTTTCTTATTATCTTTATAAGTCTCACCAAAGTTCACATTTAGTATTTTTTTTTTCACTTTCAGCAATTTTTAAAAGCAGTATTCTTTAAGCTTTTCTGGATTTTGATAACAAGGCTGTGGAGTTTTTTTTGATTTTTCATAGTTTTCTTCCCTCTCATAAAGCATCAGCTTTTGGCTGCAGCCTAGACTCAGTGAACCAATGGGAATCAGATTCGTTCAACTCCTGAGCAACTAACCCCACCTTATGCTGGCAGTGTGTTTATAATAGAGCGAAGGCTAGAAAATTTTTTTCTTCCAGTGTTTTTCTCCCTATAAAGAAATCCCTGTAATGTGATTATTCTTTTATTTTCCTCAGCAGTGCCTAAATGTGAGTGCCAGAGGAATCTTTTCTTCTCAAATTGGAAAAGAAATAAAAAGCTTCTATACAAATGTTTTATTCTGAACCACAGCTTTTCTTATTTTCAATAGGTTGTGAATTGGAAGTATTTTTCTGTTTACTGGGTAAATAATTAAAATACAGTCTTCGGAGAGAGTAAACACAAACTGTGTCCCAACTTTTTTCACTCATCAAAAGAGAGAAATGTGAAATCTATTATTTAGCCGCCAAGGTTTAGTCAAAAGCAAAAACTCAAGTTGGGACCAGTTCTTAGCACATTCTTGAAAATTTCTCATCTCAAATTTGGTAAAGAAAATGTAAAAAAGCATATATTTTCCTTCCAGAATTATTCTTATCGCTGTGTTGCTTTTTATTTGTTGGAAGAGAATAACCGAATAGATCATATATTCTCATGCTTAAATTTTTTTAAAGCTTAAAAGGTCATTTAGTCAGTACTCTCTCTCACACCTCTGTCCCTGAATCATCCAGTTCTTTCTCTAATAGACCAACAGTGTTATTATTAGTCTCATGTATTTTTTCAAAGATATACATATATATATATGTATGTGTGTTTATGTATATATAAAAACAAATACATCTACATACCTTTTTCTTCCTTTAAAAATCAAATGGTAGTGTGCCATCCACATGATTCTATATTTTTTCTTATAACAATTTATCTCATATATGATTCCATATTAGCAAGCATATAGAGCTTCTTGTTTTTTTTTTTTTTTTACTTTATTTTTTGAAAGCAGTTTTAGGTTCACAGAAAAATTGAGGAGGAAGGTACAGAGATTTCCCATGTATTCCTTGCCCCCACACATGCATAGCCTCCCATTATTAATATCTCCTACCAGAGTTACCATTTGTTACAATTGATGAACCTACATTGACACATTATAATCACCCAAACTCCATGGTTTACATTACAGCTCACTCTTGGTGTTGTACATTCTATAGGTTTGGACAAATGTGTAATGAAACATGCCCATCATTACGGTATCATACAGAGTATTTTTACTGCCCTAAAAATCCTATGTTTTGCCTATTTATCGTTCCCGTACCCTTCAGCCCCTGGCAACCACTGACCTTTCATGGTCTCCATAGTTTTGCCTTTCCCAGAATGTCAGATAGTTGGAATCATACAGTATGTAGCTTTTTCAGATTGACGTCTTTCACTTAGTAATATGGATTTAAGGTTCCTCAATGTCTTTTTATGGCTTGATAGATCATTTCTTTTTAGCTCTGAATAATATTCCATTGTCAGGTTGTACCACAGTTTGTTTATCCCTTCACCTACTGAAGGACATCTTGATTGCTTCCAGGTTTTGGCAGTTATGAATAAGGCTGCTACAAATATCCATGTGCAGGTTTTTGTATGAAGAAAAGTTTTTAATTCCTTCGGTAAATATCAAGGAGCATGACTGTTGGATTGTATGGTTAAGAGTATGTTTAATTTTGTAAGAAATGGTCAAACTATCTTCCAAAGTGTCTACCATTTTACATTCCTACCAGCAATGAGAGTTATTGCTTGCTGCTCCACATTTGGTGTTGCCAGTGTTCTGGATTTTGGCCATTCTAATAGGTATGTAGTGGTATCTTGTTTTAATTTGCATGACATATGATGTGGAGCATCTTTTCATATGCTTATTTGCCATCTGTGTATCTTTTTTGATAAGGTAGACACCTTAAGGTCTTTAACCTATTTTTTTTTATCAGATTGTTTGTTTTCATATTGTTGAGTTTTAAGAGTTCTTTGCATATTTTGCAAATATTTTCTCCTAGTCTGTGGCTTGCTCTCTCATTCTCTTGACATTGTCTTTCACAGAGCAGAAGTTAAAAAAATTTTTTTTTAACATTTTCATTTAGTCATGTACAATTTCAAAAACATATAACATACACATGCAAAATACTCAAATATTAGGAATTAAAAGGGTGTAAAACAAGGGGCTTACAGGATTGAAAGACTATTTTAGGCTTCAGAGCAAAACAAAACCAATCAAATTTTGAAAATATCTTTGTTCAAAACACAAAGATATTTTGTTTCTTTTTGAAGGAATACTTCAGGGACAAGAACTAACCTGCTTGTGTTGCCTGAGGCAAGGCCTGGCTTCTCTTCCTTTGAAGGCCTTTTACAAAATACAGATGCCAGCATTCACTGGCCTTGATTTTCACTTCCTCCTCCCCTACTTCTGCCATTCGAAAGTGCAGCACCCTGGGCCCACCCTGAAGACAGGAGAATGTGGTCAAACTTGGTGACTAGTTCCTGTTGCTTTCCTGAGATGATCTTCTGTAGGTGTCTTTCTTGAGCTCGCTAGCCACCAACCTGCTCACCTTGCGCCACTGACTTTAACACCAGCTCCTTGACTTGTACATCTAGTTTCTGCATTTCTCTCACTCTGTCTCACAGGTCAGCCTGGACTGTAGCAGTGCAGTCTCACTGCTCAAGGCCTTGTGCTCCTTCTCCAGGCTCTTCTTGCCACTGTTGAGGGTGGACACATTCCAGGACTGCTTGTACCTACTGACGGTCTCATCAAAGTGATGGTACAGACCTATTATTCTTTTGTTGACCAGAGTCAGGACCTGCTCTGTGATGCAGGCCACAAGAAGTGTTAAATTTTAATAAAGTCCAGTTTATCAATTCTCTCCTTCATGGATAGCGCCTATCTAAAAAGTCATCACCATTCTCAAGGTCATCTAGGTTTTCTCCTATGTTATCTTCTAGGAGTTTTATGGTTTTGCATTTTACATTAGAATCTATGATTCATTTTGAGTTAAATTTTGTGAAGGGTGTAAGATCTGTATCTAGATTCATTTTTTTTTTGCATGTGGGAGTCCAGTTGTTCCAGCACCACTTGTTGAAAAGACTTTCTTTGCCCCATGTTATTGCCTTTGCTCCTTTGTCAGAGATCAGTTGATTGCATTTATGTGGGTCTATTTTTGGGCTCTGTATTCTGTTCTATTGATCTATTTATTCTTTCTCCAATATCACACTCTCTTGATTGCTGTAGCTTTAGAATAAGTCTTGAAGTTGGCTATTGTCAGTCTTTCAACTTTGTTCTTCTCCTTCAATATTGTGTTGGTTACTTGGAGTTCTTTTAATTTTTTTAATGGCTACGTATTTTCCACTGTATGGATATACTAAAACTTAACCAGATTAGTGGACAATTCAAGTGCTTCTTATCTTTTCAAAACAATGGTACAGTGAATAACTTTATAAATTCACCATTTTGCACATGTTCAAGTACAACTATAGGGTGTACTTTCAGAAGTGAGAATGCTAGGTCAAAGGTAAGTACACTTGCAACTTTGATAAATATTGACATATTGGCCTTCATAGAATTGGTAAAATTTTTATTTCTATCAGAAATGTATTAAACTGACGATTTCTCCACACTCTCAGCAAGTTTGTCATCAAGCTTTTTGATTTTTGCTAATCTAATAGGTAAAAAATTAGTATCTTTATATAGATAAAATCTGCTTTTCTTTTATTCACTTACGGGTGACTTTACAAATTTCCATTTTGAGCAGAGCCTCAGAGTAGAAGGTGTCATTTTATTCTTTCCAGTATAAATTAAAAGATCAACTTTGAAGAAGCAGCAAATGCATAGGTTTTTGACCACTGCCTGGTGAGGAATAGAGTCAGCACACTTACTTTTTCAAAATAATATGCATTTAGTTGCCTTTCATAATTCCTTCCAAATCTCGACGTTTCACTTCTCCTACTTAACCTTGCTTTGTAGTTGGAAAGGAGAGAAGGTGTTGATTGGAGGTTTAATTACCCAGTTCAAGGCAGATCTCTTGAGAGCTTGTTTGGAGGTTCTAGCAGGGGAGCGCAGCTACTCGTATACGCTTGACTGAAGAATGGTCCTCTCCTCTATCAAGGAAGGTTGTCCTCTTCCACCGAGCGTTTAGCTTTGGGAGGGATGCACATGGAGCAGTGAGGAAGGAAGGTGACACCTGCCTAGCCAGCCAGATCAGCCGAATCAACCCTGGCGATCAATGGGGCGACAGATGTCACAGCCAGATCGCCCTCACATCCAAGACAGATCTCTTGTTGGAGCTGCATTCCTCAATGTTGGGTGGTAGGAGTAGAGAAAGCAGGTAAAGATCAGAATCCAGCACATGCACTGTGATAAAGCTCCCCCTTCTCTCACTGATGGGTGAGAAAGTAGACACAAGAGAAAGTGAGATGAACTCGGGAGATCTGCCCTTCTCTCGGAGTGTGCTCTTTCTGAGACTAAATTTTTGGCATTCTTATATGTGAAGGAATTGGGTGAAGAGCTATTTAGAGGTTCATTTCTAATTAAAAAGTTTGGAAATCACTAGTTTAGAGACAATTAGTATAAATCAAGGATTTTTTTGAATGTTAGGCCTACACATAAGTTGATGAAATTAGAATTGTAAAAAAAAAAAGTCTCCTGTTATATGTCATCCTGAAGAGTCTTCAAATGTGATCAAAAACTAGATTTCAAGATTGATATCTGCTGAGAGTTGAAATCTAATTACCAAGCAGTTATTCCTTTGGGTGTTATTTTTTTCAACCCAGTCTGCATTGTGCGCTCACTTTTACAAAGCAGGAATATAGAAAATAGTGATAAGAATATGCCAATCCTGACATGACTATTGGAATGGATTGTAAATTGGAAAGTCCGCATTTCATTCCTGACTCGACAATACCTTAGCAGTGCTCGCTCTTTTGTGCTCTCTGTCTGTCTTTTATAGTCTTTCTCTTATGTTCATTGTTTACTAAGAAGCAAAATGACATAGATCTTAATAGTGCAATCTTTGGAGTTAGATTTTTTGAGTTCAAATCCCAGTGATGTCAGTTGATAGCTGTGGACCTTAGGTAATTACTTAATCAATTTGTGCTTCAGTTTCTCTGTTTGTACAGTGGGGATAGTAAGGATCATTTTAAGGATTAACAACAGGTCCTGGTGTGGCTATCAAAATGCAAGGCTCCGTGGCTTTGAATGTGAATTCCCAGGGTTGAATTCTGTTTGTAGCAATACAGTTTACCAACATTCTTGCTAAAATAATGTTAAAATGCTGGATACAATAGAAAGATCATTTTCTTAAATGCAATGAACCAGTAAGAAAGTAATGAATATTTAATCCAAAAGCTGAGTGAAAAGAGGTCTATTGAGCAATGAAGCTGGCTTTTGCCTCGAGGACATTTGCCAAACCAGCTAAGCTTGAACTTCTGTTTTCATGACCTGAGGGCATAAGAGAGACAAGGTAAGACATCTGAGAGGGTATTTATCCTTCAGTCATAAAACCTGGACTTCAGAAAGCTTTCCCTCAATGTAAGGGTGAATTAGAATAAAACAAAAAAATATCATTTATTCTTTCCAACTCTAGAGGACTATAAGGAAAATCACCTATTAAAACGTTGCTACTGAGCAGATGCCTAATTATTTGGTCCTGAGAATTTAATTCTAAACCAACTCTCAAGTGTGCATCTTGAATCAGAATAATTAGGTAGACAGAAAATCTTCAAGATGAAAATTTGATTTAAAGTGTTCCTAAATTGGAAGTGTCCCTGGTACCAAGCAGAAAGCAAAATTTCTCCCTCTGTTGGAGGAGTCTTTTATCTAACACTTTGGAGAAACCCCACCAACGAGATTAGAAGGAAAATGAGCATCTCATAGTAAAAAAAAGTCACTAAACACAAAATATGAGCTGAGAGTAAGAAACTATAAAGATTGACTAAGCCAATTTGAAAAAGAACCAAATAAAAATATAATAATTAACAACTCCATGTATGAATTTAACAGCATATTAATTCCAAGTGAAACAAGGAAGTAGTCAACTGAACGATAGAGCTGAAGAAAATTTTTAGATGGCAACACTGAGTGGCAGAACAGAGAAAAACTCTAAAGGTTAATCAATGTGGAAGATAGAGTATTCAGAATCAACATAAATTTAATTACAGTTTTAGAAGAGAGATGATGGAAAGAGGCTATATATAAAGAGACAATATCAAGGACCAATAAAAAGCATCACTTCACATATTCATGAAGTCATATGAGTCTCCATCAGGATAAGTAAAAAGAAATCCACACATAGACAAAGTATAATGAAATTGCAAAACACAAAAGATAAAGAGAAGATCTTTAGCAAGGTCAGAGAGAAGAGGCAGCCTATCTTCAAAAACATGACAAATATTCTTGACAGTACAATAATAGAAGCCGGAAGGCAGTAGAATATTATCTTTTGTGCACTGACAGAAATTAACTGTCAGCTTAGTATTCTTATTTCCATTTAAAAAATCTTTAAAAAAACAAGGACAAAATAAAGACTTTTCAGACTTAAAAAAACCTAGAGTTTGTTCTAGCAGATTCTCACTAAAAAGATATACAGTTGACCCTTGACTAAAATGGGATTTTTTCCCAGTTAATGTGGTAGTAACCGCAGGTTTGGAATCTGAGGATTCAACCAACCCTGGATGGCAAACAGTATTTTTGCATTCCCGACATGGTTTCTATCTGCAGTTTGTTGAATCTGCAAACGTGAAAGGGCCGACTGTAGAGTCAAAAGTTATAAGTGGATTTTCAAGTGTGTGGAGGTCTAATTCCTGCGCTATTCAAGGCTCAACTGTACTTCAGGTAGAGGAAAATTATTCCTAGATGGAAGATTTCAGAAACAGGAAGTAATGAAGAGCAAAAAAAAAAGGAAAAATTTTAAGTTAAAGCAGATAATGACCATATATAATAATAATGATGATGTCTTCACAGTGAGAACTAGATAAAATAAGTGACATAAGTTGTGTAAGCAAAAGCAGTATCTTCTAAAGTTCTTGCATAGTTTAGGAGGATGTTAAAAGATATTGATTAAATTTAGATTTTTATAAGTGCATATTAAAATTTCTAAGGCAACCACTAATATTAGTAAAAGAGTGAATAATTTTCTAGCCAATGGAGAAGATTGAAATGAGAAAAATAATCTTGAAGATGAGGAAACTGAGAAGAGTATAGAATAAGCAAGACAAATAAGATACAGAAACAAATCCACGTGTATCAATAATTATAATAAATCTAAACGTACCCAAGATTGTTAGAGTGGGTGAAAAATGAATATTCAGCTATATGCTGTTTATAAGAGACATGTCTAAAATATAAGGGTACAGAAAGGTTAAAAGTAAAATAATAAGTGAGTGATTAAAAACTGAAAGAAAGCTGACAATATTGACATTAGACAAAATAAAGTTTAAATGCTAAAAAAATGTTTTAGAGATGGAGAGGGTCATACTGGTTAAAAAGTTGCAACTGAAATATATGAAGCTTGTATGCATCGAATAGCATGGCTTCAATGTATATAGTAAGCAAAATCTGAGAGAACTATGAGAAACATATTCTTAGTGAGATTTTAATATACCTCCTTAGTTCTTGATAAAGTAGGAAAAAGATCAGTTATCACATACAAGATTCCAACCATTCAATTAATAAGTTTGAGCTGATAGACATGTGACGATCACTACATCTCAAAACTGCAGAATACACATTATTTTCAAACACAGAACATTTATAAAACATGACCTCAAACTAAGGCATCAAGCAAGTCTTAACAATTATCAAATGATTGATATCATACAAACTAGATCTGTAAACACAATGCGTTAAGCTAGATAACTAAAAAACCAAAAAACAAAAAACTAGGAACTTGATTTAGTGGTGTATCTTGTGAGCTTTAAGAAATGAACAAAGTACCCTCTTATTTCTTTCCCTTTGTGTACATAGCTGGGAAGGGGCTAGCTATGGAATTAGGCTGTTTGCAGAGCCTTTAACAACCAGTTTGGCAATGCCTGGAAACCTGTGGGAAGTGGGGGAGGGAACTTAGAAAGGGGAGGACAGTGACCTGCCAGCTGGGGAGCAGACTGGTGCCCCACAGACCCAGGCTTCTAAACTACTTTAGAAACTGTCAGCCTGGGCCTGGGCCAGAGGAAGAGGTGCTGTGGCCCCTCCCATTCCTTTTTTCACTGTATAATTTTCTTAATTTGTCTTAAAGTTAGTGGAGAAATGTGAGAAGGAGCAGCTTTCTTTGAAATCTTAGCTTTTAACTGGATTTACAGATGCTCCTTGATTTACGATGGTGTACGTCCAGATATACCCATCGTAAATTGAAAATATCTTAAGTAGAAAATGCATTTAATACACCTAACCTATCATGCATCATAGCTTAGTGAGCCTACTTTAAACATGCTAAGAACCTACAGTTGGACAAAATCATCTAACACAAAGCCTATTTTGTACAAAATGTTGAATAAAGTTGAAAATAACTTTATTCAACATTTTGTACAAAATAGTTATTGAAAGTGAAAAACAGAATGGTTGTTATTGAAAAGTTATTGAAAGTGAAAAACAGAATGGTTGTGTGGGTATCCCTTTCACACCACTGTGAAATTGGAAAATCGTTATGTCAAACCATCACAAGTCGGGGACTGTCTGTAGTTTGAATTCTCAACCTTTAGGGATAACCGAATACAGAAATTCCCAAATGTATTGTGTTAGAGGCTGTGAGGTACGGGACAGTTTTGGGAACTTTTTTCTTATGTCTTCCTGTTTCTAAGCATTTAATGTTTTACATATATTACTATCAGAGCCTATTTATGTCTTTTGTTTCTCAGCAAGGCTTAAAAAGAAGGAAATCAGCATTTCTTCTTATAGGTTAAATGCTATAGTACTAATGGGAATTAACTCTGGTTTCTCAGGACTATTTTATAATTAAAGATGGATGGACTGGAATATTGGGGAAGGGTTGCCCATAGTACTTATTAATACAATCTGCCATATTAAAGTTGGGGGTTCTTAGAGAGCCTCTTTGGAACTCATGCTTAATAATGCATTACTCATATGGCTATTGTAATGGTCATTAAAAAGAAAGATATAAAGGGAAATATTGTATAAACCATAAAGTGGTTTGCAAATGATACATTATTAAGAAAGAATGTAAAGGCATGGAGTCCTGGTTTTTATGGAAGAGGGGTGCCAGAGGAGGGTAGGCTGTGGTGGTGGTACTTATAGCAGATAGAGGTGGAGACAGTAGTCAGCATGTAATAGATAAATCCCTCTGCTTAAATATATATATATAATTTTTCCCTCCCCTCCCACGAAGTTCTCTTTTAAAGATGTTTTTAGTTTTTTCTTTAGTGTTAGAATTCCGATTTCCATATGTGGGCTTGAATAGTATACCTTCTATTAAGCCATTTAAGTGACTTGAACAGATTTGTAATTTTTCATAAAACTCATGTCGAAGCAGTGATATAGATTTGCCTCTTGCGTAAAAACAGCTAAGGGAATTCTATATATGAAGATAAGATTTCAGATTTTATTCTGCTTAAAATACCTTCAAGGCGTTGAGAGAATCCTTTACTACCAGAACAAAGGACTTGAATGCACCATATCTCTTGGGAAAGCCCCAGTAAATATAGAGTCACACACACACACACACACACACACACACACACACACACACACGTGTGTGCGACACACACATATATATTTTAGCATTTTATTTTATTATTAGTTTCAAGTATATAGTGCATCGGTTAGACATTTCTATAGTTTATGAAATGATCCCCCCGATTATTCTTCCCTCTAGCCCTACACATAGCCATTATATTCCTGCTGACCGCATTCCCTATACCCTGCCCCCAATCCCCATGACCATCTATCAACTACTAATTTGTACTTCTTTAACCCTTCAACCCTTTCTCTCAGCCCCTCCGCCCCTCTGGCCATCACCAGATTGTCCTCTATATTTGTGAGTCTGTTTTCGATTAGTTTGTTCTTTTTGTTTCTTAGATTCCGCATATAAGTGAAATCATATGGTATTTATCTTTCTCCGTTTGACTTATTTCACTCAGTATGATAACCTCTAGGTCCATCCATGCCGTTACAAATGGTAGGTTTTTTTTTTTTTAAATGACTGAGTAATATTCCATTGTATATATGAACCATAACTTCTTTTTCCAGTCATCTGTTAATGGGCATTTAGGTTGCTTCCATATCTTGGCTATTGAGATACATAGATCTTTATGAATTATCATTTTAGTTTTCTTTAGGTAAATACCCAGAAGTGCAATTGCTGGGTCAAAAGGTACATTCATTTTTAACTTCGTGAGAAGTCCTTCAGACTATTTTTCATAGTGGCTATACCAATTTGCAATCTCACCAATAGTGTATGAGTCTTCTTTTTCTCCACATCCTCTCCAACACTTGTTTTTATTTTTGATGACAATAGCCATTCTGACAGGAGTAATTATTATAGAGTCATATTTTGAAACTCAGGACCAGCTAAAAAATCTTGCCAACGGTCCCCCAGCAAATCAGTTGTTAGAACTGAAACTTGAATGAAGAGCTCATAGCTACCCAGTGGGTTCTCTTAACTGACTCTGCTGACACATTTCATCACTGATTGCAAGTGACAAAAAACCCAACTCAATGTGGCTGAAACAAAAGGAAATGTATTGGCTCATTTAACTAAAAAGGGCAGCAATAGCTTTAGCTTCAGGTGCGACTTAAATGATATCAACAGGACTTAGTCTCTATATTCCTCTGGATTGGATCCATTTCACACAGATTTTCCCTGTAGTGACAAGCTGGCTGCCAGGAACTCTAGATTTTGAGGCTTCACAACTATACAGCCTCACAACTCAAGTCCAATAGAAAAGGAAGTTTCTTTTCTTACAGTTCAAAAAGAAATCCATGCCCGACTCTCAGTGGTCTGAAAATAGCCATGTGCACCTCCTGTGCAAAGCCCCAGCCATGTGCCCACCTGGATCAGGAGATGGAGCTCACACCACATACATCTCATGGGTAGAAAGTGAGAGAAAGCAACCCACCGATGTCTACCTTTTTAGGGGCCTTTAGTCAAATTAAATGGGTGTTGGTACGAAGAGGAATTTTCCACTTAAATGACTAACCTTGTAATCAGTTCTTTGTTCTGCTTCTGTAGACATTCTTGCCCCATACGCTGAAGGGCAGAGTGATCTAGAGATCAACTGAAGACTCTCCCTCCCCTTTGATTGTTCTATCTAGATAACAGATGTATTGCCTAAGTTCCTGTCTGAAAATCTCAGGCTCTGTAACTGCCTGTAACCCATAGCAACTCCCGCGGTCTATAACCGCCTGAGGACAAATCAACCAATCAGCCCATGCCAACTGTAATAGCACGGATAAGCCCTATAAAAAGCAAGATTGCCCCGAGCTTGAGGTCCAGATCTTCAGAGCGCTTGCTCTTCTGGAACCACTGGCATAATAAACCAGAGTTCTCCAACTCTCTTAGTGGTGGTTGGTTTCTTGCCGGTCTGATTTTTGCAACATTTCTGCAACAGGTGTGAGGATTTCTTTTTCCTTTGTAGAGTGTTAAAAGCATTGACAAACGTTTATTACTCAAAATAGTTCTTGCTTTTCTTAGTTAATGGTGTCATCCTGGAATTTCGGTGGTGTCCTACTGCTACAGTTTTCTGACTGTCGTATAGTTTGACGTTGGCAATTTTAATCTTATACCTATAGATAAAAATGGCAAAAATTAGAAATGTAGAATGATTAAAGTTACTAATCATTTCTAAAATGAGCTTGGATACATTTAAACTTTTAAAATATTTTTTTAGTACATCTGATGCTTGAATCACCTCCGAATGTCTACATGACTTCTTTTGTTTCTTGGAGTGTGCAGACTTTGAGTAGAGTTGATTACAATTTCTTTTTCAAATTACATTTATTCTGTAACAGTATATTTATTGGTATGTATTTATTGATATATATTTACTTAAATACATTTATTGACTAGAGTGTTAACATATTACTAAATTATTAAGTGAAATAAATAGACTACAAAAAAGTGGAATTTGATATTACATAGATACCTTAGGAGGTGGAATAAGCATTTTATAAGCCTCAAAAGAAAGTTAAAAAAATCAGTTTTTAAACATCTTTCCTTTTGCCTGAATATTGACCAAATAACTTAAAACTGAGTACAATGGAAGTATGTCTCTAATGGAATTTAAATTGTCATTTTTTGAAAAATCAATGAAAAAATATTTTTGGTAGATATTTTTGCCCCTTGTGACCATGAAACACTCAGGAGGTCCCTGCTTTGGACTGCTGTGGTGGGTTTCCTGCCAGCTTTATCTGTATCTGCAGGTTACACAGCCTTCTGGGCCTCAGTTTTCTTCTGGCTACACCATGAGAGGTTTGGCTTAGCTGATTTCTAAGGTCCCTTTCAATTGCCTGCCTTTAGTGAGCACTGGGTCCTTGGTTCATCTAAATCTGGTTGAATGAAAAATTGGGTTTTTACACAGCTCTTTCTTTCCCTACTCCAGCCCCACTAACTCCGTCATTTCCACCTCCATCATCTCTAAAATTTTGAAACCATTAGCTCTGATTCTGGAGCCAGAGAGAGCGCTTCCTTCCTTCAATCTAGGCACATAGTGAAGGCGTCACTGATGTTTACTGCGAGCCTGTAGTGTGTGCATATCTCAGGTCTGTCAGAAAGAGCTGATAGCCTGCTCCTACCAGATGCCAGAAGAGGTAAGATAAACAAGCAATTAATGAAAATAAGGAGGCACACAGCCTGAAGGCCATAGGGTTCAATTATTTATATATCTTTGTGCTTTAGCTCAACTATTGACATTCTCTGAGCTTTCTCTTCCTACAAAAATCTTCCTACAGAAGATTTCTTCAAGGAATGGAGATAATGTACATAAAGAGTGGTTCTCACCTTTGGCTGCATTTTGGAATCACCTGTGGAGCTTTAAAACCCACTGATGCCCAGGTCCCACCTCCAGAGATTCTGATGTAATTGGTCAAGGATGTGGCCTGGGAGCAGGGATTCTAAGACTTCCCAAGTGATTGATTCTAATGTGTAGTCAAGGTTGAGACCTACTGAGTAAAGCCTTTTCACAGTTTCTGACACATAGTAGGTACTCAAGAGTAGGTACTCAATAATTAGTAGATAGGATTATGATAGCTCAGTGAACGAGAGAGTTTTAGGTTAATTGGAGAGAGAGATTCCTGGGGGCATTTCAGAAAGGCAGTGGCATTTTATCTAGCCCTTCAAGAAAAGGACAGTGATCATAGTGTGGGGTAAAAAGATCTGGAAATTGGAAAGCCTGGTCTATTGATGTGAACCAGTGCTCAAGTATCTTAACATTATATACTTCTCTGTGGATTTGTGTCTTTGTCCTCAAAGAGTTGTAGGTCCCACCTTTATTGGATTCTGAGGGTGTTACCTATGTTCATTATCTATTTGCTATATAACAAGTTACCTGAAATATTACTGTCTTAAAACAACAATAATTATTTACTATCTTTTACTGTTTTTGTGGCTTAGAAGTACAGATGGTGGTACAAAGGGCATAGCTTATCTCTGCTCCACTATGTCTAGGGCCTCATCTGGAAGCTGGAGGCTAGAATCGTCTGCAGGGTCACTCACTCACACGTCTATGGTTGACGTTGGTTGTTGGTTGAGGACTTAGCTAGGGCTATCAGCTGGAACACTCGCACCTGGGCTTTCTTACAGCTTGGTGGCTGAGTTCCCAAGGCAAGCATCCTGAGAGAGACTAGGAGCCGGGCAGAAGCCATATCCTTTTTATGACCTAGTGTTGGAAGGCTCATAGCATCAATTCCAACTGATTCTGTTAGAAACGAGTCACTGAGTCCAGCCTATATTCAAAGGAAAGCAAATTAGATTCTTCTACTGTTTGAAGGGGAGAAATGTCCGAGAATGTGTATGGCATATTTAGAAATCACCACATTGTGTAATACTTTAATTCCTTGCAGCCTGTTGTGACCAGAACCTTGGGTTTGGAATCCAAAGATAAGATTTCAAGTTCCATTGCTACTTTTTCCTAGCATCATGAGTGACTCACTGACTCTAACATGCCCTCTTCTTTTTCATCCAGTTAAAAGGAAACTAAATGAGAGTCAGGTATGTGTATGTGTTTTACTATGTACAAATGCACATTATTCTTTAATCTTCTGATTC
Organism: Pteropus medius; assembly: GCF_902729225.1. Taxonomy (NCBI): domain Eukaryota; kingdom Metazoa; phylum Chordata; class Mammalia; order Chiroptera; family Pteropodidae; genus Pteropus; species Pteropus medius. The sequence goes on from NW_024355205.1 coordinate 16,694,100, forward strand.
CACTAACCTTCTTCCTTGGACTGAGAATGTACTGAGTGCAAAATAAAAAATGACACGTGAAACCATTAGATCAAGTTAGTAAGAAAAATGATCACGAATACAGATGGGTTATTTTTTTTAATTCCATGTAACTTAAAATACTTCTAATATAAATCACAACTATACATTGTATAGGAAACAGTTATTGATATTACTGAAAATTATTTCCAATTCTTGGAAAAAAGTTATTAAAATATAAATGTTTTAACAATTGCGTACATGTATGTGTATGTGTATGTGTATGTATATACATATATATATATATATATACATACACATATATATATGTGTATGTATATATATATATATATGTAGAGAGAGAGAGAGAGAGAGAGAGAGAGAGAGAGAGAGAATACATTTATATATGTAAATGCATAGAAAATAACTGGAATGATATACACCAAACAAAAGTGGTCATTCCAGGAGAGGGGCAGGAAATGAGAGAAAAGGGGACTTCCAATTTAGAAAAAAGTTGAATTTCAGTAGTTTGAGCTTTTTTTTTTACATTAACGAGCATATATTTATTATATGTCAACAAGCATTATTTATATAACTGAAAATACTTTTTAAAAGAAGAGATCTTTGTCATATGCAGTGTTGGGTGGAGAGAGGGCAGATGGGGGAGGTTGTCTCCATAATAAGCCATTTTCTGCTATATTTTACAATTGAGTCCATAGGTGACTTTATCTTAAGTGATGGGACTCATCTTCAGCCTGAGGGTGTAGGAGAAGCAGCCAGACTTAGCCAGGAGGGGATGAGGCTGGAAGAACTGGGACTCAGGCCTGGAGCCAGAGGAAGGGTAAGATTAGGCTGGAGTTAGTTCGATTAGATCACTGTTGAGAGGGTTAAGAATGAGCCTTAGGGAGCCAGGGAGAAGCTCTGGCAAAAACTTTCAGAGCCTAGAGCCTTCACCAATTGTTCCGTGATCGAGCAGACAAAGCTCCCACAAGTTTTACTAAGTGGCTGACTTCATCCTGGAGTACCTAGGTTGCTTTAATAGGACAGATGACAAATTGTTTCCCACCTGTGGATTTTCTGTCATGCCAGCCTTGCTTGATTTTTCCTGGCTTTATTCTGTGACCAGGAAATAAATTGGAATTCTGAAAAGTTGCTTTAGCCAAATCCTGTGAACAAAGGGGGCCTTGTTCAGGGTGATGCACATCAGCTTTTGGAGGAGTGGAAGTCATCAGCTTGGATCTCTGCTTTTCAAGTCCTTGCTCCAGTTAGCATTATGTTTTTCTGTGGAGGCACAAGCCCTGTGGAAGAGCAGGCCGTGCTTCTTGTTCACCCCACTTGAGGCCCGGGCCTGACTCTAGTCACGCCAACAAGTTCCACCTGGGCAAATCCAGGCCCTAGTGGTCCTAAATGGACACTGTGAAGACTCCACAAGAGAGAGAGGCAAGCTTTGTTACTGTGTTTGGTTTCTCCAGGGCTTACCTGGAGGCTGTTATAATTTCTAAGATTTCTATGGATCACGGAGTCCATCAGAGGGGTGTAGACACAAAAGTCAGGAGCTAGGAGTGATAGTCACCATTCTGTTAGTCACCTTCCCTCCTGTTACTGAAATGTCCTGAAGAGTGACCAGTATTTACTGGTTTGGGTCCTGGCTGACCATGGCTGAGGCCTGGAGCCCTTAAACTAGTCTTGAAATTTGCCTGTTCGATTGATTTTCCCTGCAGACAGCAGTAACTATTTGTTAGAAATAGCAAGTGGTATTTGAAAAAGATACTACTTTAGTATGTTAAGTGACATTCTACCCCTGGGAGGACTTGTGGGACATTTCTTAGGGGGATTCCAGCTCCATGCCCAGAGCAGTCATAGGCCAGATGTGTTGCCCCGTAATGCCAGGTAACTAATGGCATTATGCTACCGGTGTGTGTGTGTGGCTGCCATTTTCTTCATTTTTGTCGTCTGTTTCCCTTTACAGGGCAATCTGGTTTTGATGCTGTGACAGAGATTCTCTGACAATGAGTTACTGGAACTCGGGGAAAAGAAACGGTGTGCGGTACCGCAGGCATTTTCTGGTGGACAACGGTGCATTTCACGGTAAGCTGCCTTCTGTATTTATGTACTTGAATCTTTTATTTGTTTCTGACAGCACTTTTATTCTAGCATTCTGGGTGCAAATATAGTATAATTGCTGGGTTCAACCAAGAGCTTGAGTTAACTCATTTATGGATTATTACCTAGAAGCCCCAGTGGACTCATGCGCCAAGTACCTCGCCTCAACAACCATAATGAAATTTTCACTTTCCACCTTACAAGTTAGTTTATGTCAGTGCCTTTTTTCTTCCAGATTGTCAGCTCCAGTAATACTCCTTTCTAATGTTTGGAATTTGGGGGAGCTAGACCCATAGTAAGTGTTCAGTTAATATTTGCGGATCATCAATGAGTACTTATTACTGGCATGATGTGTGCCTTCTATGAGGCCACATATAAAAACAGAACAGAGCAGTTCACAGCACTTAACCATCACTATTAGGGTGGATTACTGCAGCCCTAAGTCAGTCAGAGGGTAATCAGTATTAGTCATTTTCATGGCACACCAAGACTAATTGCCTTTACCCTGCTGGTGTGTTTATTTTGTGTTATGCAATCAGGGATAAGCTCTGTCAATCCTGCTATCAGGGTACCCTTGAGTGAAATTTATTTAAGAGTCAAAGATATATGTGTTGCCAGAATTTTTGGAGTAATCGCCATCAAAAGCTGGTGGAATTATAGTAGGAAGAGAGAGATTTCACAGGGAGTGGAGTGCTGTTTGACCGAATCCTATAATTTAAGCTGCTTTCGACTTTCTAAACTTGGTGTTTCTTCTCCAGTTTGGTGATGGGCTGATGTTTTTATTGCTTTAAATTAAGTTTAAGATAACAAACTTAACCTTAATTGAAGCATTTTAGAGTTTACAATGTTTTTTCATATTCATTATTTCTCCTCACTCTAGAACTTTCCTACGTAGAGAATGACTTTATTTTATAGGTCAAGAAAGGGAAGCAGAGATGAAATTATCAGCCCAAGTTGACATAGCTAATTATTAGCAAAGTCAGAACTGAAATTCTTGCCTCCACCTTTCCAGGCTGGCTCTCATGGCATTGCAGGGGTGAAGTGCCCTTAGCAAAGGACACGTGGGAATTATGACAACACTATGGCACTGAGTTCTACTTTGTTTTTCTCTGAACCTCATCTCATCTAAGGATCTTGCTCATTGCTTCTTCTCTCACATACAGTGTTTACTGTGTGGTATTTTCTGTTAGAATTTTATTTGTATTAAAGATGATACATACGGTAATTGAAGAAACACAGGCATTAGAAAAACTAGCTTTATATTTTCAAGTTTCATTTTGTGCCAGTTTTTAACTTTAAATTTAAATGCCATCATAGATTATTTTGGAATGATCTCTTTGTCCAGAGATCTCAAAGTCTGTAGCAATTTAAAAACCATTCCTATGTATTTTTATAGTTGTATTACCACTTAGCTTATGACTATATTGTAGATGCTTCTCCCGAGGGCTTGATGATCATTGCCCTATTGAATCCTTTCACTACCTTTGCCATCATCATGATTCATCCCATTTTATGGATAGGGAAACAGGTTTGCGGGAGGTTGTGAAGCGATGTTAGGCAGAACTCCAAAACCCTGCTATTATCTTCCAGGCTGTCACTCCATTTCAGTAGAGAAATTAACACTCTGAGAGGTTTAAGTTCTGTTCAACAGTATTTACTCTGCTATTAGCTAGCAGCGTGTTATCTTGAGCAAGTTATATAAATCCTGCAGGATCTCGGTTCTCTCCTCTGTGTAATGAGTGTGCTAGTCTTTATGATTTTTGAGATTCTTTCTAGTCGTAATCTGAGATTCCATCGAAGTAGTTCTGAGAATTAGATTACTGTATTTTGTGAGCTACCTTTTCACTAAACATGAGATACACAAGAGGGCAGTAGAATACTTAAAATATGATCTAGTTACTTCCATTCAAGAATTACTCTTTTTGAAAGGAGGTAGAGATATCACATCTGCCTAAGACTAAAATGATTAAAACCAATTAGAATTATGATTCTATTCATTGATAATAAAGCAGTAGCTTTAAGTATTTCTGATAGTGTAAAATATAATTTTGGATATTTATACCTAAAGATATGTATTTCAGGAAAGAATGATGCCTCTGTGCTTCCTCTTTACCTCTGCAGAAAATTAATGTCGTTAAGATAGGAACTTATTTAACTTAATAAATTGTGAGGATTCTTTGTATATTTCAAACCAAGGGAGCTCTAGAGAAAATATCTTTGTAGAGGATTTCAGAACATTTCTGAGAGATGTTGAGTTAGAAATGTCAGATATTTTTGGAGGGGCTTCTGGAACAAAGGGTAGGTTTTGCATACTAGCTTGGCTTCTGTCTAACTCTCCTTACATTACCAAATCAATTAAAACAAAATGAAACAAAACCTCTTCCATTATAAACAGAAAACAACCATTTTCTGTGCAAGACAATTGACTTGTAGAATATACAGACTTGGATGTGAAAATTGTGCTAGGCATACTCTTTACATACAGATTTAAGCAGAATTCCTATGAGAAAAGAACCACGTTAAAATGAGGGCTATGTAGGCTAAAATGGTCTATGAAAGGAACAATAAAAATGTGACATATATATACCGTTTTACAGTTCATAAAACATATTCATAACCTCAGTGTAGAGGTAGTATGATTCTCATTGGAAACCATTTAGGAAATTACCCACAATCCCACGGCTTCAAAAGAAACACTATTAATTGTCTCTGTCCAGTCTTTTGTCTATTTCGTCTTCTTAATTCTGATGTAGGAATGGAATATTTGGAAAAGCTAGGAAATGGTGGATACTGGTCAACAGAAAGGAGCTGGTTGAGTTGACTTAATTCTATGTTCAGTGATGAAAGGCAACCCAGTTAGGAATTATAAAAAGCTGTTTTTATATTTTCCACTAGCCTGTCCTTTGCCCAGATTTTTAGGGGATCTGTTGAATCTTAAGGGTTTATATACGTATCAAAGAAGCCAATTGCTGGAGTCTTTCTTCTACTTGGCTTTTATTTAGTCTCCTGATGTGTTTGAAATAGAGAAAAAACTTGAGCAAAGAATGATTTGTGTAGTATGAATATTGCTTTAATGGCTTATAATATTGCTTTAATGGCTGAAATTCATGAAAGTATTCTTATTTGAAAATTACCTATCCCCTAGCTGTTTCTCTTGGTTGCAATGAAGGGAAGCATTTTTTTTTGACTTGGGACACAGATTGTTAAACCAAGACTCAGTGTATTTTCAATTAATATGTACAATTTCTTATGCACATAGCTTTTCCAAACATTTGAGTTTTAGAATATACTTGCAGGTGACTTAATTTTTGCTTTCATGCACTGAAAGTTATAACTTTGATGCTGGAAACATTTATTAATTGCTTTTCTATAAGCTATTATGGTATCATAACTTATTATATTGAAATTTATTTCTGTTGCTATCATATTGTTATAGGTGTTAAATAAAAATTTAACCAAGTAAATTTCAAAGATCTAATTGGCTTTAATGAACAATTCATGAATTGGGCAGCATCCCATCTAGCAAGCAGAAAAGAGCTCCAGAGGGCTATAGAAAGGGAAAGGTTTTTAAAGACGGAGAGAGGGTGGGACAAGGAACTCATAAATGAAAAAATGGATTTTTTTTGGGCAGGGCCACCTACCTTTGGACAAGTGGGTCTGTTAGGAGGATTACCTCATTGGTGCCTACCAGGAAATTCCAAACTGGCTGGTTAGGATTACATTCTGTGTGTGTGTGTGTGTGTGTGTGTGTGTGTGTGTGTGTCCAGTACACTTAGAAGGATGCTCATGAGTTCCTTCTGACCATGGAGAGACCAGTAGCTAGGACTGACAAGCAAGCTTTAGGACAAGTATCATTATATTAAAAAAACGAAAAGTAGAGAAGTTTCCCTTCCACTCTCACTGGAAAAAGAGAGAAGAATGCCAGATCCTGCCTGGTAAATATGAAAGGAGAGTGACATTATACAGAAGTGAATTATGGTTCTCATTAATTTAAGCCACTTTATTAGGAAGTTATAACCCCTTCAGCAGGGGTGGGCCTGCAGATTTGGGGGCATTACTATATTTTATATTAGAATGTCACTTCTTCACTGAGCAAAGCCTAGCTTTTTCAGCCAATAACTATATAAATATCCTCTTCTAGGTCCAGAAAATAGCAGGGATCATAGAATCCTATTAATGCAAAAATGGTTGAGATTTTTGTGAGCATCATTAAGATAAAAAGTATTATCTCTTAGAGAGGAATATTGCATGGAAAAAATTTCAAAGGAAGTTGAGAGAAAGGATTAAAAGAAAAAAGATAGGCTTTAAGGGAGAAAATGTACTAGAGTCATTTAAATTTGATAAATTATAATAGAACTATTTCTGGAAGCAGCTTTGCCCAGTAGATTTCTCTTTAGCGCCACCCTCAAGTCTGCCTCCCCGGCCAGTGATGGCTACCAGGCAGAAAGCTTTGAGGGCAGGTATCCTTTCAGGCCTGTGATGTTCAGGTACATCTTACAAATATGCCAGAGGCAGTGAAGGCTTAGCAAGGCCTGACCAGGTATCCTTATTCATTAACATTTTGGCTTAGGGTGACTTCATTTCCCCAAAGGTACTGATGTTGGTTTTGTTTGTTGTGCTTGCTTCTTGCAAGGTTGTATAACCGAATTGGTCAGAACCAAGTAATGATCCACGGATTTCATAAAAATCCGTGTTGAGATGTTTCTGCCTCTTTTTCCCATCGGGAATCTTATTTTTGGGGGAAATTTTGCTGAGTATGTCATGCTTTCTATGTCAAAGTCATTCATCCTGTAATGATGCGTAGCAAAATGGCAAATTGAAGATCTATATACCTGGTAAGCCCAGGTAGGTGAGAAGTAACAATATTTAGTCTTTGAAGCTTTAGCTTTAGTTGTTGTCTGAATCAAATCTATCATGTTAAGGGAGATTCTTGACTGGCCTTTGCCTTAGACCCTCATATTCTTTCTCTTAAACCTGTGACAATTGGGAGTCCAGACAAGCAGAAAAGCCCTTGATGGTTTTATTCCTTTATGCTTGGGAATACCAATTTTCTAATTACTAAATTGTAAAGAAGAAACACGTCTAATAACACTCAAGTTTTCCTTCAGACTTTCAGACTTCTCAGGTTTTAAGTGGTTGCTTATGAGAATTATTTCCCATTAGGCCCGTGTTACAAATTTAAGCCATTGTTCTTTAAGCTGCATTTCCATAATTATAATTAATTCTCTTCTGCTCTCTCATTTTCCCAATTGTCTTTTCCTACTCTGTGCCTAATGTATGCAGAGAGATTGATTGCAGGATAAAATGTTTTTCCATGAAATTTAGGGTTCTTCCAGGGCAACATAATTATTTAATTAGTTATACAAAAGATCCAGATTTCTTTCTTGGACCACAGTAATAATTACTAATGATTGTATTTGTTATCAAAAAACCCTCCTGTCTCCCATCTATCAAAACAAAGGTGAAAATTCCAGTTTGTCTCTTTATACTGTGTAAGTGAAAATTCATCCCAATAGACCTATGATAGTTTATGTTTTCTTAGGGCTCATTCCTTTAAGCAAGTATGTATGGGGTTATCAGAAGTGCAAACTGTTGGTTTCAAAGGGATATTTAGATTTTTAATTTAAAGCCCATAGCCTAGTGTGTGTTTTACCCACCCCCACAACTTTAGCTCTCATCAATGTGCTGATAATTCTCAACGGGTTGTCCCTGGCTTGGACCACCCCTCTGCGCTCCATGCCCTGATATCCATTCTCCTAGTGACAGCTCCACTGATGCCTTCCAGCTCTTTAGACTCAACATGTCTCGATGGAGCAGGCAGGACTCCCACTTGCCCCTTGTACCGGGCTGCCTCACCGGCCCTATCTCATCCTTTCCCTCCCTCCTTGCACCCCAGCTACGCTGACCTTTGTGTTTTTTGCCCACAAAACTTACCCCTTCTTCACTTAGCCAGCTTTCAACTCATCCTTTGGATCTGAGTAAAGGTACCTTCTGCAGAGAAACTTTTTCTGACTTCCAAAACGAGGTCAGGCCTCATTGCATTATTGCACTTAATTTTATGATAACCAATATAATTTCTGTTCCCTACCCTCTTCTAAGTTCCATGAAACAGAGCCTGTTCTGACTTCTATCATAGTAGAGTGCATTGCATACAATAAGTGCTCAATAAAATATTGCCAAATGAATTTACTTATTTAATAGGGCAAATAAGAACCACTTACATTTTATTATATTTGCACTGTTAAGTTTGTGCTGTGGAATGCATCATTTCTCTGGCTTCAAACCATCTTCTTTCTTTCACTCATGCTTTTGCCTTGAACAAAAGAATACCCATAAACCATTCCTTCCTGAGATTGAGAAGGAAAAGGCCACTTCTGCTGAGAATCCTATTGTGCTTTAGAAAAGATCGTAACAAATGTATAATGCCTCAAAATGAAAAGGACAAACTCATTTCTTTAAAAGAATTTTTTAGAAGTTTTGAATTCATTTAATAATACTTTCTGAAATTTTCATGTTGGTTATATATGTGTTTATTTTATTCTACTCTGAAAACGGAGGTTCTACTCATTAAGATAATAATAATAAAAAAATAACACTAATAGTAAAAGCTGTTTAATTGAAGTATTTTGCATACTATTAAAGTTCTCTGCTGCTTATATCTGAAAATCTCCAGTCACAGAGGTGTTGTCTACGGGTTAATTTTTACCCCAGAGAGCATAAAATAGATCTGCAAAAACAAACGGACCAGTTTTCTCCGTAAGAGAGGAGGAAAGGAGGCCTGGGGGCACATGAGGAGAATAATCAAACAGCATAGGTGTTCTTTAAAAGTTAAGAAGATGAACTTTTATTTCAGATGTACAAACAAGGAAAATGGTCAGCATCTAGGCCTTTCATCTAAGAATCTCAAGCAATATGAAAGTATAGTCCTGACTTCTAGGTAGCAGAGTCACTCTGAGAAATAACACCTACCTGGATAGGATAAATGTAGAATCTGTGAAGACATATTTTGTTCAATTTCATTTGCCCGTATTCATCTTTTGGTCAAAAGATATGACTGACATACAACAGTGTTCTCAGAATTTCTCATATTTGAATGTAGAAGATGGTGACTATGCCCAATTAAAAGGAAGGACACTGAACACATTTATTATTTAGTGTCTTATTTTTACTCTTAGCCAACTTGAAATCGAACATCAATGCATATCTACAAATAACCATTCTTTGAAATTATGCTAATGTTAGAATTTCAAGGTATTGTGCTTTTAAGCTAGCAGACACTTACATTCAGATATGGAGATTTGTAATTAATTAACTCTTTAAGCCAGTGGTTCCCAGACTTGGCTGCATATTGGAATCACTGGGGATATATATAGCTGTCGTGTGGGTCTCAGCCCAGGTGTTCTGATGTAATTGGTCTGGGGTGTAGCCAGGGTCTGGGGGAATTTTTAGAACTTCCCTGGTGATTCCAGTGGGTCGAAAACCTCAGACTTAAGGTGACAAATGCATAGTCTCTCAGTGGAACTATAGAATTCATGAAGTTGATAATGGTTATATTCTGTGATGATTGTCCATTTTATACTGACTCTTGAAGGTATGGGAAGAGGAGGCATCTAATAAGAAGGATATGGATACAAATGATGTGTTTGAATCTAGAAGAAACAGGAAATGTAGAAGAGTCACATATGCTTGGGATTTTGTAGATGCTGATTTTCTTTGAAATTTATTTTCATTTTAGTTTTTCTGATGTAACCATATATAGACTCACTCTAGAAAAGTTGGATGATTTTATGCAGAGGAGTGTTAGGGCAAGTGATATGTTTACCTTCATGTAGTTATTTTTTCTTTCCTGTCCAATTTATTTCATGTTCCTTTAATATCATTCTTTCTTAGTGCCTTTATAATGCGATTTGTCTTAACTTTACAGCCAATATATGTTACATGATATAAAGATAGTATATCTTTGAGTATTAACTGACTTCACAATGTTATCTATGGCCTCCTGCTGGTAAACAGAAATACTTTGTGAAGGTCCTTAACAACAAGCAACAAAGAATGTATTAATAATGCTTTGTTTTGATTAACTCATAATGAGGGCAACACAGTTCACAGCAGGATAATTTAAAGAATTGATACAGAAATAAATACTGTTGATGTAAGAAACATCTAAACCTGTAGAGAATTTTTACGAGTTTATTTGGGTCAAACTGACAACGTATGTCAGGGAAGAAGATTTCAGATTCTCTGGAGGATAACAGTTTTGCAGCTTTTTTTTATGCATCTGAAATTAAGGAGGGGGTGCAAGGAAGATTACATGGAGGTGGGAGAAAGCAAGGCCAGAATTGGATTACAGGATAGTTCACAAGATGATGTGCTCTCTTGAGGGTGGTTACAGCTTATTTCAAAGGTGCATCAACCTAGACAGTAAGACAGGGCTTACTTAGAGATGATAAACCTTTTCCTAAGGAAGTTATAGGCCTGGGGTGTGACTTCCCACCAAGACCTGCCCAGCTAGGAATTTATGATCAGATTACCATGTGAGGTTACTTTCCACAGAATCCTTTTTTTTTCATCCACAATATGAAACACAGGAATCGGGAGAACAGTACTTGAAGTATATCAGATGTAACCTTGAGTATTTTTAGAATTGTTTGCCTATCCACCTTGGAAGATTAAGGGGTATCTAGAGACTTAGAGAAGCACACACATTTTGGAAGGCAAGCTTTGTCAGCCCCTGTGGACCTCTGTTCTACCTCCACCACTCTATATGGGAGAAAACTGATGCTCAGGATCCCTGTGTTATTCCTTAGAAGTTTCAGAGTTGTGAAGGAGAAATCTTATCTTCTCAGATCACTCTGTTTGCATGATACTTCCTTTTATGCACATAGGGCCATATGGGGGACATAAAAGGATTTGAGACTTGATGTGAAGATAACTAAGTTTAGACTTTCTCAGGAGGACTTGGTGGATTCTGTATTCAAATATTCTTGAGGCTCCATCAAGAAATGTTAGAGTTATTATTAGAACTGGCAATCCTGGTTGCTTTACCAGAATTATTCCTTTTAAGCCTTTCGACAAGACCATTTTACAGATTAGACGCGGGACAACAATTTGCCACAAATCACATTGTTAGAGTATGGTGTTCAAAGCCAGGTTTGTCAGACTTTGAAATCCAGAGTTTTTCCATTATTGTGACACAAGGGTATGTTATTCAAACTTTTAGAGCAACTGAGAGAGTGGGTTCGAAGGTGTTAAAAGAGATTTAAGACCCTTTAGAGGCCATTAGAAGATGCCACAGAGGTCATAATGAGTTGCCCTCAGACTGAGAAGGAGGGCTTAGGGAACCAGGCTAGGGGGTTGAGAGCTGGTATATTCTGGAGTGGCCCCTTGGAACTTGTTAGAAATTTGGAGTCACAGTCCAACAGAATTGGAATCGTCATTTTAACAAGATCCTCAGGTGATTTGTATAGACTAAAGTGTGAGCAGCACTGGTCTAAAAGACCTACTGGTCTTGGGTGTGAGTGCATTGAGTGAGGGATTAGTCTCTGTTCTCTAAGGACCAGGTGGAAGAGGGATGGGGTGATAGAGAAGAGAACTGCTTCCCAATGTATTTAGAGGGCAGAAACTTGTATGTGAGGGGTACAACTAATGACAAAGACTCCAAATGGTATGCCAGTGCTCAAATTCCAAGTAGGAGACATGAGGGCTACAAATGCCAGGTAATTTTCTTTGTACAATAGGCTTAAAATTTTGACCCTCCTATGTCTAAAACATAAGATATAGTTAAGGATATAAGCAGTACCCTGGTCTGCAATGAAACATGACAGATCAGAGCTAGAAAGGACTTAAGAAGCCATCTGACTGAGGAATTCGAAAAGAATGCATAGCTAGGCTTCAGGACATTTATAAAATCTCTGAAACATTGCACTAAACATTATGTATATATGCATATACATTTGTGTCTCTTTCTCTAATGAACGAAGTCCTTAGCTTTCATCATTTTCAAAGTAATGTGTTTTTACTCTTTCCCCCTTCTAAACATTATAAACCTCTGACTAAAACCACTCTCCTTTTATAGATGAGAAGGTAAGTGGAGCGTATTTGTATCATCCAGCTAGTGGCTGGGTTAATTCTAAAAGCCAACATTCTGCCATTCCAACTCTACTGGCCTTTATGATCTAAGCTAAGTATTATGAAATGCTAAGTGGATTTTCTGTGAAATAAATCTTGCAAATCTCTGCATTTTCTGATTTTTGGAAATGGTTAGATCTTAATAGGAATATTGTGATATAAAAGGAATTTTACACAAAAGTGTTTCTAGGTCTTCCTATATTGGGCAGGTGAGTTGAAAGTATTCATGCAGAGCTGCTAGAGAGCTGAGGGTCTATGGCATCAGCTCTGACTTCCCCATCACTGAGGGCAACAGGGCTTTGTGAGACAGGAGGGCTCTCCTACCTGGTGGCATCCAGTGGACTTTTCTGGTGTCTTCATAGCTATAAATGATTATTAACTCTCTGGGGAGCCAGATGCTGAACTTTACAAATAAAGTGATATAATCCATGTAGCATTTAGATCAAGTAGTGATTTTACTATCTGGTAAAGCGTTGACTCCAAGAATTCAAAGGACATTTAGAACATTTTTCGCTCCTAGAGATAAAGCTTTTAAAGCTGCTGCTCTGTAAAACCAGAGGTGAATGGCCTTCAGTTATAGCAGTTAACTCTTTAAAGTGGCACCTCTTTGCATCCCTATCAGAAAATAACAGAATGTCCAGATTCTTGTGAATTATGTCAGTCAATGTCAGGAGGATGGTTGTTTTTCAAGGACAAACCTTTAGTCTCAATATCTCAACTTGCAGCCTGCGTTTGAGACCGTCTTTTATATGCCTATTTTAGCTCCCGAGAACCCATCTGAGAACTAATATTTTTATATGCCTCTTATTTTCATCTTTAATTATATTTTTTGATCCCCTATCCCTTGCCATTTCCCCTATATTATATAAATCAGCATAGATGTTTAATATCTGTTAACTGTAGGTACCATGTTTCTGATACTAGTAATATAAAATTTTTTCTTGGCTAGATGATAAGTTCTGCATAAATCATAGTACTAAATTATTTCTAAATTGGATTAATTTATATAAAGCGATAAAATGTTATTGGTTTCTCATTTTATCATCTTTAGCATTCATGAAAGAACAATTCTTTTTTCTTTTCTCCAAGGTCTTTAACAAAATTAGCCTTTGTAACCATTTTTGTTCTAGTTGACTGTGAATGAGGAGGACTAATGAAGCAGAAAATTAAAATACTTTTGATGTTTTCATTTTAATACTAATCATTAATCTACACTTCAAAGTTATTTCTCAATGATAAATTTATTGCTTTAAAAAGCATTTCTGTCTTTCATAGTTTTTTCCCTAAATTTAGAGCTTTGTCAGATTTTTAAAAATTTTTGCTGTTTGTATAACTTGTCAAGGCACAAGAATTTTGGCAGCTAAAATCAACTTGGTTATTGGTATATGGATTAAGTTATATAGGCTCTCAAGCATTTCACTGTCTATGTGGACAGATTCTTTTTTTAATTTAAGAAACAGGGCATCTCAAATAGATTTCACCTTTAAGAGAGTATGTTTTTGCCACAAGTTTTTTAGAGAGTGGTTATGCTATAATATTCATGCTTATTTTTGAAGTAAAAAGCTCCAGAGTTTTTGTGTAGAATTTTCAGGCCTGGAAAAGACCTCCATGACCTCAAGACATTCTTTAATGCGGTCAGTTTGTGAGATCCCTTCTAGAATAAAAGCTCGGAAAGAGGAGACATGACTTTAGGGCCTGGGAGCTGCCCAGTTAGTATTTGATGAATGAATTAGTAACATCCCACATTCTATCACTGAGGACCCCGAGTCCTTGGAAGGTTAAATGGTGAGCCTAAAGTGGGTCTGACTGAACCCCCAGTAAGAGGTGAGAACCAAGGCCCTGGGTAGTGTGCGGTGCATACCATGCCATGCCGTGGGCCCACGTTCACAAGATTCCTTGCTTTCTTTCTAAACAGAGGCAGCTCACTGATTCCCACACACTGGCTTAACTACCAATTATTTGTCCCTGCCTCAGGTCCTTATTTCCCAGGTGAGTTTGAACATGTGATGTTGCTCCTTTTCTTGTTCTTGCCTTAAATATTTGTTGACCTAGATTCAGTGCTGGGGATTCAGCAATTAACGAAGTAGAAGTGGCCCCTCTCTGTAGAGGCTTATAACCTCATTTTTCTTTGCTGTTACCTCTTCTTCCCTTTCTACTCCCCCTGAGCTCACATGGGACTTCTATGTTCTATTAGCTTTTTCTTTGGAAATACTTTTATACTCACAGAAAAGTTGAAAGAATAAGAATTCCACCAAGGACCTCATATATCATTTACCCAAATTTATTTACTGTTAGCCTTTATCCCATTTGATTATCATCTACTCACATACGTGCTGTCTCCACACACGCACGCACTCACGCACACACACTTATTTTTTTCCTGAATGATTTGAGAATAAGTTGCATACCTCATGGTCCTTTGCCCTTGAATACCTCAGTGTGCATTTCCTAAGAATAAGGATATTTTCTTATATAACCACTGCATAGTTATCAACTTAAGTAAATTTGACATTGATGGGTCTTTTAATTTTTTTTTAAGGTCCTTAATTTTTGAAAGACTTTTTTTTTCTCAAATGGTATCTATAAGGAAACAGACCTGGGAAAAAGAAAGTAACCAAGATGGAGAAAATTCTAGGGCTTTGTAAGACCTACTAAGTTCTTAAGGTTAGGGCTGGCTTCATGGGTATGCCCTGTGCAGGATTTAGAAGGGTCCTGTGCTTGGTTTAATGATTTGCTGATGCTATCTTGAATTTATTTTTAGGGGAAAAAGCCTCATCTTTTCATTTTGTACTGGACCTGGAGATTATGTTGCTGGTTGTGCTTATAGTACTGAGTTACTGGGCTGGGAAATTTCCAATCTGTCATCGTAGGTACTATTGTAAGTGGGGAAACTGAGGCTTAGAAGGGTTTAAATAACCTGGCTTGTTTTGCTGAGCTACCTGGTAGAACCAAGATTTTAATTTTGATTTCACATCTGATGTCTGTCATGTTGCTTTTAACTACTCCATAACCCTAGCTCTCTGCCACTGTGTTTAATTTTTTCCTAGATTTGGAATTGACCTGTCCTTTCTCTTTTTTTCCTAAGGAGCTCTACCTTCTTGGTACCAGAGGCTGACTCTCTCATCTTAAATTCCTGGGGTAAAGTGTTAACTAGAAGGCCATTTCAAAAGCTTTAATAACTTGATTATTTTCATCTCAAGGGAACATCCCCTGAGTAGTTTCCATCTTAATCTTATCCCTAATTATAGAGAAAAGGCTGCCTGTGGTCATTCTCTCATTCACCTGTACCATATATCACAGTGCCAGCCACTGGTTTTCTTTATGCTCTCTCTATCATCCTTTGGGGTCTTGATTTTGCTTTATTCCCAGTGTCTTCTTAGGAACTGGAGGATGATCTAGAATCTGAATTTCTGTTTTCTGGTGGGTCTTCTTGCTCTCAGATCTTCTTGGCACTCACTGCTGTCCTGATGTATTCCCAGGGACATATTGATGAACAAGACATTCACCGTTCCTGCTCTCGAGGAGTTTACACCGTGGTCCTCCCTGATGCTGTGTTTCATCTATCTGTTAAGATGTCTTTTAGGCAGAATGAAAAATGGGCACATCAGGATTGTGTTGAGGAAAATCATATAAGGACCAAAGGTTAACCTTTTTCCTGTTTAGAAAAAAAAGTGCAACTCACTGCCAGCGTTAATTTAACATCATGCATAGGAATGCTATGTATTTTAGGATTTGACATTTTCAGCAATCGAGAATTACTATATTTTGTAAATAGAAATACCGCTACTAAAAACAGAATGCTATAAATAGAATGATGTCATTTGTTTCCAAAGATGATTGATATACTAGAGCAATAATATAAGTGAAGATAATAATATAAGTGAGATATTTTGTGGCAGACTTTGAGGGTAAGGTTAGGACTGTAATCCGCGAGTTATCTCGGGGTAAAGGCTGCAGCCGCGAGCGCCGCCAGTGAGTATTCTTGGGGGCAAATGGATTAAAGAAATGAAGTTATTTGACTTGGAGAAAGGACACTGCAAAAGTATTTACCTATGTTAAAAAATGTACTGTCGAAGTTTTGAACAGCCACTTTCTATTTCGTCAAGAAAGAGACCAAGGAGTTGATATTTCATTTCTGTTGAGTGATTTAGGTTAGGAATTTAGACCGTTGTGATAGTACTATGCACTGTGACATACTGAAAATTGTTACCTGAGGAGTCAGTACAATCTCTTTACTTTGTTTTCTTCTGGAAAAGAGGGATGATGTGTCTTTGCCTAGGTCATTTAAGGTAGCCATTTCCCTAAAGGTCATATTTTGTTACTAAAATGTTCTCCCTAGACATTATGGGATTAGATTTTCTTCAGAGGAATACATCTCCTTTCCTGTCCTCAGGGACATTATGGCCACCCAACTCTCCTGGAGACCTACTTCCTATTCTCAGGAGAGTTCCTGGTCAGCCATGCCATGGCAACAGTGGGGCTGGGGTCACCTCTTTCAGCTGAAGGAGCTTTGGAGTTTGGCCCCTCCTCAGCCAGGCCTTGGCTTTGGCTGGCCGGTGGGAGACTTGCCAGAGATGTAGCTGCTGTCTGTCCCTTTGATCTAAGCTTTCGTGGCTACTGACTTTGGATTAAAGGGATCAGAGTTGCTTTTAACTCCCTTCACACTCAGAAGAGCTTTGTTTAGGGGAGAGGTTGTTTAGCAATCTAGAACTCATCTCCTGTGTCCCTCACACCTCTCTCCTTATTGTTAACTTTGTGTTTGCATTTCTCATGGGACTAGTTGGTACGAGTTGTGTTTTGGGGTTCAGTGCTACCAGATGAGCAGTTTGCGTTATGATGACCATGTATGCCTCCCATGCAAATGCACATATTGTAATCCCTATTTGACTGACTGTAAGCCAAGCCATGCCCAGGTAGATATTGTTTACCTTTAATTAAACCCAGACATGGCAGATTTAAGCATGGAAAAGTGTTCTTTATTACAATATCAGATACATGCAAGCATGGTTCCTATGTAAGCCAACAGCCCTCCTTTAGCTGGAGTGCTGGAGAGAACAAGCATTTAGAGGTTACTCTGGACTTTTCCATTCTAGCTGTCGTCCAATTCCTCCTCCCAAAGGAGGAGGTAAGGGGGCTTCTCTGTTCTATGGTTTAAGTGCCTTCTGATTGCTATGGGGGAGGGGGATTTGACTACGTCACTACCGAAGTTTTGAGGATTTAGTTAAAGTTTCAGCCCTCAGAGTAGATATTTGTTTTCATATATGTCACTGTCAACAACCATTGGAAATTCCAATATACCTACCTATCTCTGGTTAATTCTCCTCTGTTAATGTTATAATTAACACTGATCAGATCTGATGGTAGGATTCTGAACAGTGGAGGCTGACTTACAAAGTCTAGGCACCTTTATTTATATCTGGATATGAGTTAATGAAACTCAAATGTCAATTGAATTTCACATGTCCCGAGTCTCTACCAAAAACAGTATGTGGCCGCTGGCTACGAGCTCCTGGGTTTCTCACAGGGCCTGTGAATAAAATCTTGCCCCTGAGGTCTCAGTGGCTTTCATGGATAGCTCAAGCCTAAATCAAGCTCTGAGCCTATCAAGGATTTTACTTTAAAGTATATTGACAGCTTCATCAAAATGACAGTGATGGGCCTATAAATTTTCATGCTAACCTATAAAATTTCAAGTGACATGACTAATAAATAGTCAAGTCTTTCCAAAAAATAATGAGAAATTTTTATTTTAAAGCCAAAGTCTTGATGGGGAAATGAATAAATCATCAAGGATTCATCATTTCAAAGAGGCAATTGGGCTAAAGGGTGGCTCATCTCTGTCCTGTGGAACATAGCAAAATTAAATATGGGTAATACTCCATTTGTTTTGGAATTCATATGCTTAAAAATGTGTAGTGATTACTGTCCACTGATGTGTTTAACATAAGGGACGTCCAAACTGATTTATTTGACAAGTGTGTGTGATCTATAGGACTTGTTCTATATCATTATGATATATAGTTATCTCTCTCCAATAAGGAAAAAACAGCTACGGTAAGCTTGCTGTCTAAATAAAACCATTACTGCCATTCTCAGCATTAAGTTAGTAGGCATTGGGTGGAAACCTGCAACCCTTCATGTCTTCCTCTGTGTTCAGCTGAAATTTTTGTTGTATGCTGGGATTGTAATGTAAGTTTTTGGTTATACTCGGTTGTTTAGCAATGAATTCCTGCTGACAAAAATATGTTAAGCGTGTTTGTTCGGTGTGGGGAAAGAGCACTGTGTTTGGATGAGAAAGCCTAGTTTCAGGTAATTTTTCTCCATGTGCTAGCTTTGAGATCTTGGGCAAGTCATGATGAATTGCTGAGGCTCAGCTTACTTCCCTTGTCACTTATTGGGGTGACGTTGGTTAATAAAATTATGTAAGTTTCAAGTGTACAGTTCTATAATACATCATCTGTTTATTGCATTTTGTGTTCACCACCCAAAGTCAAATCTCCTTCCATCACCATATACTTGACCCACTTTAGCCTTTTCTATCCCTCCCTGCCCTTTTTCCCTCTGGTAACCACTATACTGTTGTCTGTGTCTGTGAGTTTTGTTTGTTTGTCTTGTTCATTTGTTGCCTTCAGTTTTATATGCCAAATATGAATGAAATCATATGGTTCTTGACTTTTTCCACCTGACTTATTTCTCTTAGCACGATATTCTCATGATCCATCCATGTTGTCACAAATGGTAGTATTTCATCTTTTCTTATGACTGAGTACCCCTTAACTTTTCCTGTGAAAACGAACTCATGGTAGTGTTCTATTTTGTTCCTCAGGGGTTAATCCACAAATTCCATCAATTTTCTTAGTCCTGACAGGGGTTTCTGAACTTCATAGAATAGCAATTTCCTTAAATGCATTGATGATAAATAAGCCATATTGTGCTGGTCTTGTTTTAATATTGATATATGATTCCTGCTCTTTTTAATCCATTTAACTCTAAATTTGCAATGACTGCAACAGCTTTAGTCTAGTGAGTTGAGTCCATTGTAAATAAAAACTGAGAGCAGATTTCTGGTGCTATCTCAGAGATTATTAATAGACACTCAGAGGCTAATGTCTCTAACCCTTCAGTTATCTATCTTTGTGACTGGCACAGGCCAAGTAACGGGATGGTGCTGCCTCTACCTCCGAGTGAGATATTGCTCAGGATGCCTAGCTGAGTATAGATGGCTCTGAGTGGTCAGAAGATTTTGATGGAAGACTGGTGCCCAGTGTCCGAAGAATGAACTGGAACATCTTGGGGCTCAGCAGGGAGGCTCAGACAGGATGATGCCTCAGTGATAGGTACCCTTTATTTTATGGAAGCACATGTGCTTGTTCATCTTGAGAACATCTCCCTGGAGCATCCACTTGGGAGTTTGCCTACTCTTTGGGTTTGTTTGTACATGTAGGATTCTTGTTGGGCTTTCACGTATTTGTATAGTTACATTAGTGATTTTGCTATATGACGTATTGAGGATTTGGGGTTTCCTGTGTAATTGGAGAGTCCAGTGAAATTTCCTAAAAGAAATTGAGTTCTAGCAGCTCTAGTTATTGTTCTATGAGCCTTTTATGTGAAAAAGCATATTGCAGGATGTAGGTAACATATTGACAGTCTGTCTACTACCTTATCTAGTGAAGAGCAGGGACCCTAAAGCTAGACCATGGAGATTCAAAGCCCAGGTCTATCACTCATTGGCTGTGCCAGCTCAGGGAACTTATTTAACTTTTCTCTGCTTCAGTTTCCACATATGAAACTAGAGAAAGAATTATACCTAATTCACTCCTAGAGGCATTGTAAGGATTAAGTAAGTCAGGTACAACGGTGGGAGCAGTATCTGGAACATAGGGAGTGCATCATAAAATGTTAGTAATCTGCAGTTTCCCATTGTTACAGCACATCAGTGGGAAGGGATTATCTTTTCCCTAGTTGAGTGTTACTAAACTGGCTATACTTTAAAAAAATAATGTTATTTTCTTTATAAGTAAAATGCTGGTTAAAAAAATAAAATGTAGTTAAATTTAAGAAGAAAATTTAAGCACCTAGAGATACCTATTGTTAATCTTTTTCGCATATTTTTCTATGCTTTATTCTGTTTCTATATATATATGTTACATAATTAAAATCATATTGTATATTTTGTTTGCATTTTTTTTCAAATGGTATGTCAAACAATCTCTAGGTAATTGCGATATCTTTCTTGAAAACATTAATGGCTAGATTGTATTCCAAACTATGGATATATATTTTATTTAATCATTCCTTTGTTGACAGGCAGTTAGATTGCTGGCAGGTAACTAACACTAAGGAAACATTCTTGTACATAGATTTTTATATTTCTGCTGATCGCATTATGATAGCTGTCTAACAGTAGTGATTATTGACTAAAATAAGTGTAAACATCTTTACAAATCTTGCTGCGTCTTGCCTGATGACTTTTCACTAAGTTTGTTACCCTTTATGCTCAAAAATTGTTGTCATTTACCATCAGTCTTGAAAGTTCCTGTGAAATCTATCCCTCACCAAGTTACCTAGGTGCTTAGAGCTCAGGGCCAGAGGACAGACAGGGTCTGGAAGGGCGTGGCTGGGTGCCACCCACAGCTGTCACTATGAAGGTTCTGCTGCTCTCACTTGCTTTGTGCTGCTGTGCATCTTGTGAAGAAAGCTGAATATGCTTTAAAATCTGTATGAGTAATTTGGGATTATGGCTTTACAGACTATTTTTCTTACTAAGCATTTTTGTGTTTCTATGCCAGGGGCACGCACATCTTCTAGCATTCTGTGGGAATAGTTTCTCACTTGGAAAAACAAGGAATTCTGAAGTTAGAGCTGAAATATTGCATATAGTTCCCATGACCTGAAGCATGGAGCTGGTGGGAGGGCCTGGATATGGAGTCGGCTTGGGTTTGTTCCTGGATCTAGCAGAACTGTGTGGTCGTGGTGATCTCGTCCAGCTCGATTGTTTTCTTCCCTTTAAAATAGGGTTTTAATATATTTCCTTGCAGAATTTTCGTGGAAATAAGAGAAGATAATGTTTGTGTAGTGGTGTTTGGTAAATGGTAGCTTTTATAATGACCATCTCATGAAATGACGTGGCTCCTGTGTTTGTGTCAGTAGGTTTTCTGATTGGATTTGGGAATCTCAGGGCAGGTAAGTGTCATGCTTTTGCCCTTAGTTGGTCTCAATTCAGAGTTATGCAGCTGTTAGGTTGGGGTATGGGGAGAGTGTAGTGTAGAAACTCTTCAGCATGAGACTTGATTAAATGGAATTATATCAAACCAGTGATTGGAGTGGATAGTCACTTAACTTTCAGCTATTGAATACTTATTTGTCCTAGATGAGCTCCTTTACTATTCAGAAATACCCCCATGAGGTGGGTACTATAGTCCCCAGATGAGAATATTTAGGCTTAGAGAGGCCCCCTCAGCTGGGTTATCAGATTTAACAAATAAAAATACAGGAAATATTGCGTGGGACATTTTTAAACAACAAATTATTTGTTGTTTATCTGAAATTCAAATTTAACTAGGTATCCTGGCCACTTTACCTGTAACTTTCCCAGGACCACACAGTAAGTAAAAGAGAAAACTGGGACTTCTTAGAACTTTGCTCCATCTGACTTTGAAGCCCATGCTTTGACTTGTTACTCTGAGATGTTTCTTTAAGAAATCAGAAGTAGAACACAGTATGAAAGATGAGGAAAACTATGTCAGATGGGTTTTAAAGTCCTTCATTCATTGTAAATTTAGAAGCTTAACTCAGAGACATTTTTCTCTTTCACCTGATTCATGAAAGTTATTTCCAGATTAGGTTTAATGATTAAAAATGGAAACAGCTAATGAGGCTTTCTATGATAGCCACTATATGCCAAGTACTGGGCTAGAACAATTTTGGAAAAAGCTCAGCCTTTTCAAATGAAGGTTTCAGGCAAGAAGTTAAAAGATTTTAAAGCTGTACAGTTGAGGTAACCTGTCAGGGGGTGTACCACTGCCCCCAAAAGCTCATTTGACATTGTATGTGACTTTCTCTGGGAGAGTACTAGGGAGTAATGAACAGTGATGTGTTATTTATCCAGTACCCCTGCTGACCTTAGAATAGGTATTTAAGTTTTATGATTCATTTCCATTGGCTGCATAGAAGGTTATTTGCTGCTGCTGAATGTTTGGATATTTAGTAAGGGGTAGATATTTCTAGGCTCTTAAAAAATCCATGAGTGTTCCTTGATGGTTGAATGCATACTCACAGGCCATGCTGGCTCTTTAAAAGCTTGCCCACCTGCCCTGCAGAGCTGCCGAGTGCTCACCTTGGGGCTGTGGCTTGGCCCTCAAAGGTTCCCAGAGTCATTCTGGATAAATCTGAGACACTGCTCATCCCTGTGGTGTTGGGCTCCATATCTGACCTATACACTAGTCTTTCCAGGGAGGAGCCTGGGGAAATGTGAGGGTGAGAAGGTGAGAGGGATAAAGAACTTGTGGGGAAGAGGTGACTCTCTGTGGATGAGGAAGGTGAGAGGCATTTTGCTCCTTTCCCCTCTCTGTTCTCTTCTTGTGTTGACATCACAAGACTTTGGCAGGGGATCACTGGAAGGAAAAAGGAAGAGAGGTTTTCTAAGCCTTCCACGGGAGCACTTTGACCTCCATCTCTTTTCTGGATTGAGTGAGAAATTGATTCAAAGATGTGTTTTGCTTTTCAGGCAGCAATCCATTATGTGGATCCAAAGATGTGTTTTGCTTTTCAGTAGAAATCCATTATTTGGCACCAATTGTGTTTGATGGGAGCACCACTGTCTTTTTGTATAAGATTATCTGGGAGTATTAATCATTTTAACAGGAGTGAATATTTCTGAGGCCTTAAGTTTTGGGGTGCCACGCTATGTTCAAAGTACTAGTTCGTTCAGATTAAACAATGAAGTCTACTGCTTTTCTGGGTTGAGGTAAAGAATTTCAGGACTAATAACAATTATATAATAATACTATAAAATAATTGTGATTCTAAGCATTTTGTGTATTAAATGAATACATTTAATACAACTTTGAAGTGAGAATATTATGCCTATTGTACAAATAAGGAAACCAAGGAGCAGAGAGTTAAAGTAACTTGCCCAGGGCCACACAGCTGGTCTGTGGCAGAGTCAGGATTTGAACCCGGGCAGATGGGCTCCAAACCTCTTAACTATTATTTTGTGTAGTTGTGTATGTATGTATTTCAGATAAAATCTTGCAAGAAGGGTATTCTAATTTTGTGTACCCCACACACATGACGTTGAAATTCAAATTTCTCAAGAGTATTTAAGAGTGAATAGTAGAGTTTGCAAATTGGGAAAGAAGTGACTGGAAATTGGGGTAGAACTTGGTACCTTAGAGGAGTGGGATGGCTTGGCAATCGGGGCTGGGTGGTCCTGATGGGAATGAGGTAAAGTGGTTGACACTGGCGTGTACAGAATGGGAGGTGCTGGACGTCTCAGGGGCCACAGCTGAAGCTGAGGAGAAGAAAATGGTTGATATTAGAAAAAGAATTCTGGGAGTAAAGGGGTTAGTTAATGCTCAGGATGCAGAGAGACCTAGTTACAACTCAATGCAAGACAACAGTAAATTGCTTGTGAAATACCTGCCTATCTACCTACTCTACAAAGAAGCTGATTAAAACATGCAAATAATGATTTATATATATTTTAGAGAAAATTGTACTCTACTAATGTACTTGTTCATTCACTAAAAAAACTGACTTCTTCAGATCCACTTATGCTACTTAACCTTGCTCACAGGGAAGTGATTTTTACCTGAAAGGAGCTCTCGCCGCCCAATTGCTTTGAAACTGTAACCTCATTCATTCTAAGTTGGAAACATTCCAGTCTTTCCTGTGATCATTGCTATGTTTGTGTGTGGAATACGGACAAAAATCAAGGAAAAGCTTCAACACTGTCAATAAATGTGTGGTTAACGTGACTGGCACAAAAGTAGTGACAGCATAGAGAACCACACGTGGCTAATTTTTTAATGGATTGCTTTTGCCTCATATGGAGTTATGTTTGCTTCCGAGAGTGTGTGTGCCTATTAGATGCGTGTGTGTGCTTCTGTGTGTGTGTGTGTGTGTGTGTGTGTGTGTGTGTGTGTGTGCATGTTCATTTTCTGCATTCAGGCTGCGTCACTACCATGGCAATCAGTGTTTTCTCAATGGCCTCTGTAGGTGAGGAGGGTTTCTTTGATGGTTAAAGTCCTACACTTCCCAGACATTAAATGTGCATAATGCCTTGAGGGCTTTAAGCACTGAACTAAGCATGCATGTCTCATACCCAGAGTAGCCACCGTGCCTGCATTCCCACAATAGCGGCAGCCCTGAGCAGATGCTTCTAGTGTTCTTATCTGGCTGTGCTTTTCACTTTGGGACAAAGTTCTATAATCATATCTCAAGGATTTATTTTCTCCACACCGTAAAGCCTGAATTGTGAAGATCTCATCATGCTATACGGGCAGCATGAGCCAAGTTCTTGAGGCTGCTAAAGATTTCTTTGCCTTTTTTTTTTCTTTTCCTTTTTGGAGATGTGTATCAGGAAAAGGCTTTGCCTTTAGAGAGAAATTTTACTGCTCTTGCCAATAATGTGTAACAATATTAAATTTCATGGCAGACCTTGAAGTGTATAAAAACTTAAGTCCAGAAAAAGGTAAGAATCATACTACTAATTTTAAGGTAAGTGTAATAGTCCTAGTAAAAGATGGTAAACATTTCTTATTTTGTTTCATGTTAAGTTAAAGATTTATCTGACTCTTGACAACATATTTGAGAGTATTACATTTCAGTAAGAAATGAAAAGGTAACAGTATTTTTGACTAGGCAAAAGAGTGTTTTAGCTTGCCAATATGTACTTTTATAATGGTATAATTTGCATGCTGATGAATTGGAAGTGCATTATTGTAATATAGCGGTCAATGACAAAACCATTGTATTCTTAGGTTCAAGTCAAGGATATAGACATGCTTAAAAATTTTATTTGTCTGACACTTATAAATAGTGGGTTTTAATTTAAACATTGCCAAGTCTTATTCAGTTTGAATAATGATGAATATAGCTATATTTTAACTTTTTACAATAATCTGGACAGAACGATTCCCAATTTGTATCAAAGGTAGTCATGTTTAATATTATAATTATTTCTATAATTATATATCATATGTTTATAATTAGCTTTTTAAAATGAAATGGCATGGTATTCAGCATTGATAAAATGGAGGCAGAATTCATGTATCATGTTCTTAGAGCCTGTCTGTTAGCTACAGGATCATGAGAGAAATAATTTAAAGTGTGAGTTGGGAGGTTGGAATTTAAACTATATGGAGATTGTTCTTGAATTATAAGAAATGTGCCTGCCTGGTTAGACAGAATAAATGACATGTCAAGAAATGTCTGCTAAACTTATCTTCAAACTGAAATTGGTCTGTCATTTCAGATTATTCATGCGCATCTACTAAGATGTAACTTTGTCATGTCAGTGTTGGATCTGAGAGCCTGCCCTGAGATTGTTGCTAGTTTATGGTATCAACTTCAATGTGTCATGTTCACAATAGCAGCATTGAGATGCTTGCTTTTTATTCAAAATATAAATTAGACCACAGTTAAGATTTCTGGAGTACAGCTGAGTTTTCTAAGCCTTGGAAGGACCTTTATACAGAAATAGGGTAGGATTTGGTTTACTTGAAATGCAGTTTGTCAAAAGGATTTTTCATTCAGAGTTTTGTCTTTTAACATGTTTAGAAACTCTTTTGTATGCTGAATGTAGGAGGAAATTGACTTGCATAGCGTACTATTAGGATTGTCTTGCTTTGCACATCATGGAAATAAAAATGAAAATGACTTCTATTACTTTCACCATATAAAGTAATCTTTAAGATTATATTAAAGTTAAAATTAAGCTTTAATTATTAAACATGAAAATTTGAATGAATTTTTCTAGTCATATAAGCTTTTTAAAGTTGACAGATGTAAGGTGTCTTGTTTCAAGGTAGATGTCTTCACATACAGATGGTCTTACTAGAGATTTTTTTTAAATGAGTATATATTTCACATTTTACTTAATAGATTTTCAATTATTTATTTTAATGGTTTATTTTGCTGAGTGAAAAAAATCTCCTTTACTGACTGTCCATCTTGTTATTAAAATAATCTTAGTGGGTAGCTAGACTATTTAAAAAAAATTCTGAATTCAAGATCAGTTTTAAATGGAACATCTTAAATTATACAAGTAACTCCATTTCAGAGTGTGTAAAATGAATAGATTTTGAATTCTTATGAAATCTGAGTGGTATTATTAAACAGTAATGTTAATGAAAGTGGTTTCAACTGATGGAGATACGAAGTTGAAAAATGTTCATTCATAACCAGGAAGACCAAAGAGAAGAAACCTGAGTTTTGATGGTATATCCTTAGTCTTAAAACTGTGTATTAAGTATAAAACTCATGTCTTCTCCTACATTTTGTATTTATAAATATACTTAGGAAATTGTTATTGTTATTAGCCTCAAAATTTAGTATGTATTAAATTTCCCAGTTAGAAGTCATCTTAGTGACTCTCAAAACAATACTGAATATGTAAGGGACTTGAATTGCAGCATAAACTCGGAGATCAGAGCAAGCTGTATGCATCTAAGGCAAGTGTTTTCTTTTTTATAATCTTGTTATTCCCATGAACCCCAACTTCCTTTTCTAGTAACAATAGATAATACTACTTTTTTGCTTACTTCACAAGGTTGTTGTAAGAATTACTGGTATAATGTCTCAGAAAGCATTTGGGAGATGGAAAAAGGACTATAGAAATGTAAAATAATATAATCATAAAAATAAGGATAATGCACATTTCATCTACTTTAATTGAAAAGAAATTACTTTAGTTTGGGAGTGCAAATTAAAAGCACTTTAGTCTAGAACCTCGGTAGCATCTGCTATTAATTCTCCCCTTGGCTCAGTGTAGCCTACATGCCAGCAATGTGCACAGTGTGTATGAATGCCTTATGGAAGGGCTGTTGTCAGTGTAGGGCTGAGTCTGAGATTTCTAGAGCAGGGAGAAATCACAGCAATTTTACTCTTTTTTAAGGAGAAAAAACATAGACTGCATAATTTTCTGCGAGACATGGCTGGGATCAAGTCTTTTTGCTCTTAGGAGATGCTAAACATTTAGATACTTGTGATTTCTCTTGTTATATCATTTGAATTCTTTGTACAAGGTCATTTTTAGAGAGGAGAAAATTGAGAATTACTTGTGGAATCCGTAATCGCTAATAATTGGTACAATCAAGGATATATTGAATGCTTTATATACATACAAGGTGCTGATTGGGGATATAAAGATGAATAAAAGTATTAATCTGTTTTTCAGTAACTCATGGCATCGTGCAAAGAAATGCTTATATATCACTGTAATTATGGTGGCACTGTAATAAAGGAGCATTCTAGTGGTATTTTGAGGGTGAAGAAGTCAGCAACGGATTTCTGGAGGTGACATTTGAACTGAGACTTGATGTCTAAGAAAGATTATATCAGATAGATAAGCAAAGATTGAAGATGAAGGAGTAGGCAAGGGCCATGTGTTATAATAAAGACCTTGTAATCCAGGTTAAGAAATTTGGACATTATTTTTAAAAAGCAGCAGAAGGTTTTAAGCTGGGGAGAGATTAATCTGATTTGAATTTCAGAAAGATCTCCCTGACAACGGTTTAGAGACTGAGGGGAGCAATGAGGCTGGAACAAGGGAGACCAGAAGCCCATTGCAATAGGTGAAAATGCAATGGCCTCAACTCAAGTTTCTTAGTTTAGATAGATCTTTCATGAGAAAACATTGCACTCTCAAATTCACATTGATGTCCTTTGCCCCTGATCATAGCTGCCCTCGAATTCACACTACTTCTTCCTCTGCACATACTTTTTATCTGTCACTGACTTGTAGTAAGGATAAATCAGCTGCAAGTTGGTAATTGCCTGATATGAAATTTAACATTTCTGCTCTTACTAAGTTTGCGACCTCTTGTCTATTAAACAGGATTATGCCTAATTATGAGTATCTCTGATCCTCTTTTACAGAGAATAAAAAATTATTTCCCTAGGCATCTCAGAGAACCCCAACTCAACCTTTTTTAGGTTATAGGACATTGATTTGAATGTTGTCATGTTGCTTTCATAGTCAGTCCAAATATGACGTTAGAATAGGGAGGTCAGCGGCCATTTCTTGGTATTTAACTTTGTTAAAAATGGCTATTTCTCTATTTATGAGGATGATGTTCATAATACTGTGTACTTTATTCTGTTCCACCAATCGATTAGTCTAGGTCTGACCTACCTAATAGGGCAAGTTCTCCATCATTGTTCTTATTAAAAGCTTTTTGACTTTTTTTTTATGTATTTCCTATACCGGATGAATTTTCGAAATAGCTTGCAAAAAGTAATCCTTTTTGGGATTTGTGACTGGAATTGCATTGCATTTATAGAATAATTGAGCACAACCACCGATTTGAAGACACCGAGTCTTCTGTGTCAGTAACATAGTAGGATTCACCATTGAGTAAATGAAAAATTAAAGAAATTGAAGAAAGGAGGGTAAACTTGCATTTGTGCCCAGAAGACAAGAATAAATGAGTATAAGATAAAGAAATAGCACCATAAGACAATGGCATATTAGTCAAATAAAGAAAATTTAAAAATAAGGAAAAATCAGTCTTTTATGTCAGTAAAGTCTTAGAGTTTTCTTCATGTATGTTTATTCTCAAAATTTTAGTTGTTATCGTAAATAGATTTTTTTCAGTTACATTTTCGTACTTTTAAAAACAGTTGAAAACTTAAACATAGTACAAGAGCTAGTACAGAAAAAATGGTTCCCTCTGTTAGCCCTCTTCACTTCTTTCTTAAATAAACTACTTTTTGTAGCATTTTAGTGTTACTTTCATATCTCCAAATGATGTACTTATACTCCTACCTATTGATTTTTTTTAATTTTTGATATTATCTATTGATTTCCTTCTATGGTAGATGAGGAATTAGCTCACTTATACCACCACCCCACATCTCTTTCTGTTTTCTATTGGTTACCTTTGTAACTTTAACGATTAGTTTACACTTTTGTTTCCTGCTCTGCAAATAGAAATGCTCTATCTCATCATCTTTTCTACTTTCTATCATGTATAATAATTTTTTCATTCTTTTTGTGTATTCATAATTACTCCTTCTGTGTTTTGATCATGGAAGGTTGATTTAAAAAGATTAATATCAATAGGCAAAGTTTACATACTATGACTACATAAAATTACATTATTATGACTATATAAAAGCTCACCAGAGTTAAATAATTACCTAAGTTAATTAAGGATACTGCTTCAGAAAATGGTATCTGAGGAAAAGGATAGATTTTGAAGATTCCTATACCAGGTGATAGCATCAAATTCGTTAGAAAAACATTGAGTGCCTGATAATAATTTTGACAACTAGCAATCTTCATCATAACTCAACAAAGTACATGTAGTTGTTACCTCCATTTTTAGGATGAGGAATTTGAGACACAGAGAGAGAAGAAAATAACTTGCTCTGGGTCATACTGTAATTGGTAGAGCTAACACTGGAATTGGTCAGCCAGTTTGGAGCCTGGATTCGCAGTCATGTTCTCTCCCTTCATGATATTGTCACTTTCTTGGGGGTGGTAAGTAAGGGACACAGGCGGCAAACAATCGATTGCCTTCTCTGTAAAAAATTCTTTACCATCCCTATAAGGATGTCTCAGTTTAACTTCTCCTGCTTTCTGCATATGCCTTCTTCCCCCAGCCCACAGGTTGGCCTGATGTGCCCTCGAGTAAATAGATCTGCAAATGAGAACTTTCTGAGTAAGAGAAAGAAAGAAGAGTGGTGTGCTGGATCAGGCAGGGTTTGGCGTAGGGAAGCAGTGGGGTAAGAATGGTTACAGTGGGACCGGGTCACCCCAGGTTCTGATATCTCCCTGAGGAATTGGGGCTGGGTCCAGTCAAGGAGGGGAGAAGATAGTAAACTTTGCAGTGGAAGATGATATAAC
Organism: Pteropus medius; assembly: GCF_902729225.1. Classification (NCBI taxonomy): domain Eukaryota; kingdom Metazoa; phylum Chordata; class Mammalia; order Chiroptera; family Pteropodidae; genus Pteropus; species Pteropus medius. Next base: position 16,724,401 of record NW_024355205.1, read on the forward strand.
ATTGGTATTTTAGGAAAAAATTGTGGTGTTTTAGAAAAAAAGAATGGTATTTTAGGGGAAAAGTGCTGTGAAGAATTGATTCAACAGCAAAAGATAAAGTGTCCTGCAATCTACTTGAGAAATTGGTTCAGGCATATCAAGGCCATGAACCCTCATCGTTGAGTTTTTGACAAATGATCCGTTACTCTCTCTAATTACTTGTCAACAAAACAAGCTGCCATGAGTGAGCTAGAGTTACTTCCTCTGTCTCTTTGAAGAAAGGTGAATGATTGTTTCTATTGATCTGTTTAAAGAATAAGTAAGTCATGGCTGTAGACTTGTATACCATAACATTTTCGTCTAATCTGTGACCTGTTGCTTCTTGCTTTTTTTTTTTTTTAAATCGATATCAGTATTGTCTGTTTTACCAGGAAGAGTTTGAAAAGATAAAACTTGAGAGAATATACAAGCTGAGATCTGAGGCACCTCCAACCAAATGTAGATACAAAATTAGGAGAATAGAAAAGAAGATGAAATAAAAGCTCTAAAAGGATTATTTTGTTACCCTCCCTCTCTTTTATAGTTTCTCTTTGCATATTTTTCCCTCATGTCTAAATTCGTCCATCATCATTTACCTTTTTGTTTTTCTTTGTTTCATTTTGGATGTCCAAAGTTATACCTGATGATTTTTTTTTTTTTTAATAAATAAGCACTATTGATTTATATTAAATACTAAATGAAATTTCTTCTTGCCTTTCTCATTCCTCAGATATAACCATGGTTGATATTTTGGCATGTTTGTTTGCATCCTTCCAGGAGTGTATGTACATGTGTGTGTATGTATGTGTGCACACATGTACAGAAAGGAGTCACATCAGTAGTGAAGGTCTCATAGGATCTTAAATTTTTATGGGATCAACAAGGAGAATGAAAAATATAAATTGTGTGATCATTTTATAACCTCACCTTCCTATTTCTACTTGTTGAGCTCCAATATGGACATGAGATAGGACCTTAGCTATTATTTATTTAGCTATTATTATTTAGTTACTAAGTCCAGTTACTAAGTCCAGCTTAGTAACTAAATACAGCGAGCATTCTCCTGATATTGAGGTTTTAAGGTTATTTTATACTTATTCTTTCATTTTGGTATCTATTTTTTATTTACTCATTTTTTTCCCCAGGTTCTCATTGATGTTTTGAAAAATGGAAAGGCCAGAAAATCAACTAGAAAAATGAGAGAAGGCAGGCATGGGAACGTAATAAATATGAATATACAAATTTTGATAATGAGAGTGGGGAAGAAAGATCATGTCTCAAGTTTCTTATTTAACACTTCATTTTCATCTTATTTAAAGAATTTGGCTGGCCAGTCCGTTTCTTATTTGACCATGGTGCATATTTATTTCACATTCTCTCAGTATTTACTTACTCTGTCTCAAATTTATGCCCTTTTGTCTTGAAGAAGTGGTGACTGGCAGCAAGATATACACAAAAGTCAAAGGAAGAACAAAATGAATGAGGAATGAAACCATTCCATTCTTAAGTTGTGTTTCTTTTCCCACTCTAGGTGCTCACTCTTCTGTTGGTTGTGATTTCTCCTCCACAAAGTCTTCTTTTTTGTTTTTCCACTTCCTTGCCTAGAAATGTATTTGATTTATAAAGCCGCACATGAGTCCACGAAGATAAGAATCAGCGGTGGGCATTACTCTGGCTCTGACATGAATTAGCCATAAGACCTCGGAGCAGTTGCCTACCTTTTGTGTTGGGCTGGGGATTTTTCTAAGATGCTTTCCATGGCTTTTCTTATTCTAAGCTCAGAGAAGTATCTATAAGAACAAAAACAAAGCAACGCAAATATTGGCAGGCCTGGCAGAAGCCCTGAGGATCATGGAGAGCAACAAACTGATGAAAGTTCTGAAGTTGTAGGCTGTGAGTGCAAACAGTGTTTATTAGGCCCTGGCTAACATTCTCTTTGTAGTCACTGGGTGGATATGACTCTTATTTGAAGAGAGTGTTTTGGGTGGCTGGAATATTGGCATGTGATAATGACTATTAAGAAAATGGAAAATGGGTTCCTTTAGAGACAGGTCAAGATGAAAGAGCCGGACATATTGTTTCTTCGTTGAGCCATCCGGCTTTATAATTCTGTGGTTTCTAGGTATTATTTGTTTTTTCCTTATTTTTAAAGTTTCTTTATTTGACTAATATATGTGTTTTTTCCATGCCATTGTTTTATTGTGCTATTTCTTTATCCTATACTCATTTATTCTTGTCTTCTGGGCACAGTTATAAGTTTACTCTCCTTTCTTCAATTTCTTTAGTTTTTTCATTTACTCGTAAATCCACAATTTACTTTCTTATTCTTTTATTCCTGTATCTGAGACCTTCCTCATTCTCACATGCAACCTGTTTTCTGTTTTTCACTTTATCATTTCTTCGTTTCTTTGTACCCCAAAATGAGAGAAGAGGGACACTGGCTGCAGGGTGAGCCCTGAGGTTCTAATCCAGGATTTCTTTAGTGCTTCAGTACAATGGGGTGAATATGGGATGTGGTATAAAATAGCAAAAGACAAACAGAAGTTCTAATAGCGGCTAAGCTTTGTAAGTAACCACTTAGGCCAATTTCTCTGGAACTCATTTAAAAAACATGGATTCTGTGCATTTTGAAGAGTCGTGAGGATCAAATGAGATGATGTGTATAACAAATCTTGCCCCATGCTTGATACATAGGCCTTCAGTAAAAGTTACATCTTTCTCCTAATAATACATGCTTGTTCATTCTAGTGCCTTCCACACGCACCTTGTCTGTGTCCATCCCTTCCTTTCTCTCAGGGTTGACAACCTGTAGCAGTTTTTTATTTGTATTTCTCCTCTCGCCTTCCTTATGTACTTAACCTTTTACCTAACTACTATATAACCAAACCAAAAATAAGTCAAGCACATGATAAAGGTGTGAAAAGAAAAACCTAGGAAAGCAGTACGTTAAATCCTTAGCTGATTTTAATTAGTGAAACCACTTATAACTTAGACGACACAAGTGCAGAAACAGATTATCCACTCAATTCTGATAATCACAGCTCTTCCACATTACTCAGTATCCCCTGAGAAGAATTAATATTTGATATTTGTGCCGACTTCTTCCATGCAAAGCCTTTCAAATACGTGTTACTCTGCTTTTAGTCATTGAGACCAATTGAATAAATTAAGCACACTGCCATCTTACTAAAGATAACTTCTAAATGTTATGTGTTTAGGATCTGCCACAGACCAAACGGAGAGGATGTTTTAAATACAAAGAAGAGGACTAAAAATTTGTTTAACTGTGTTTTCAAACATTAAAAAAAAGATAGTTTTTTTCCCTGACCTGATCGGCAAATGATATCCAGTATCAGCAGAGGTGTGGGAAAATGGGCAGTTTTATACATGGCTAGTGGGAGTCCGAATTAGTATTTCTGGAGAGCGGTTTGATAGTAGACAAGCCCTTTGGCTCAGTAGTTTTACTTCCAGAAACTAGTCCTATAAAAGTACTTAGACATTTGCACAAAGATATAGCAATAGGAATGTTTATTGCAGTATTTTTTTTTGTAATAGCAAGAAAAGAGGGACAACCTAAATGTACACTAGTAGATAATTGATTTTTGAAAAAAACAATAACATATCATGGTGACAGTGCAGCTATTCACAGTTGTGTGAAGATCTATGTTGAGCGATATGAAAAAATGCCCATGGTTAAATTCGGTGGAAAATATCATATTCCCATTTTTCCCCTTTTTAATATAGCCTCATTTTTCTTAATGCCTAAATATATGTACATAAAAAGTAAAATAAGCTCAGAAGTTTATGCCTCAAAATAGTAATACTGGTTATCTTTGGCTATGGGATTATGTATAATTTATTTTCATATTTCTTCAAACATTTATAATTAGCATATACTACATTTATAATCTGAAAAAAAACACATTTGTTTAAAAATCAGGTTATATGAAGAACTATTATTTACTTGCTCACAGCTTAGCTCTGATTATATCAGTACTATCTTGAGACTCTTTGAGATGTTCTCACTGCCTCCAGCCTCTGTTTCCTACGGTTGGGTGTGTTAATGGCAGGTCTAATTGCTGTCTCTTGTTCTCTCCAAGTCCTTTATATTCAGTGTTGTATACAATTTCTTTCCTGATCTTCATCTTTGCTGCCTCTTCTTCCACGGATTTACTAGCTTACTATCTAACCACTCAGAACAATTTATTCTTTCTTGAAGGTAGCCCTTGCTTATCTTGTTATATCCTCTGCCTGAAATATGATCTCTTCTGCCTCATGAGCCTGGTAAATTCATCCTTTCCATCTCTGCTATAGTTGGATGCAAACAAAACTGGACCTGGACATGAACTGTATTAGTTAAGGTAATGTTAGCTGCTATAACAGATAAAGCTCTGTATCTTAGTGGATTAGTACAAGTTTCTTGCTGCTTTCACAGTCAAGTGCAGGTGTTCTTGGTTGGATGGCTTTCTTCCAGGTGTTGATTTAGGGTCTCAAGCTCCTTTTTTCTTGCAGTTCTGCTATGGTCAACATGTGACTCACAAGATTACTTACCCTGGGGGTATCTCCTTTCTAGCCAACTGAAGAGAATCACATGTAGGAAATTTTTCTGAGAAAGTTTTAAAGGACAAAGTTTGAATTATTCTGTCCAGAACCCAAGCACTGTAGTCATACTTACCTGCAAAGGAATTTGGGAAGTGTAGTCTGGTGTGTGCCCCAGAGGAAGAGAAAGTGACTTTTGGTAAACACATAATAATCTCTGCCTATTAGGTAGAAGCTCAAATCCTACCTCCACCTCGAGCTGTGGGATGATCTAAAGAAAGTTCTTTAATTTATTTGAGCTTCAGTTTTCTCACTTATAAAATGAAGAAAATAAGACTTACCCACTACAAAGGATTGGTATGAGGCTTAAATTTTGAGTCATCATACATGAAATGGCTTCATAGCTTCATTATTTCTAAACTGTTGCACAAATACAATGTTAAAATTCATTGACACAGATCTTACTGTTTTGCCTTTTTAAAAATATATGCCTGACTCATGGATTAGACTAGGAATTGGCAAACTTACATCCTGCAGGCCAAACTTGGCCAGCCGCCTGTTTTTGTCAATAAAGTTTTATTAGAACACTCATGTTCAATAGTTTATACATTTTCTAAGGCTGTTTTTGCACTACACTTAAAGTTGAGTGATTGTCACAGAGAATATAGGCCCACAAAGCCTAAAACATTTATTTTCTGACTCTTTACAGAAGTTTGCCAACCTTTAGACTAAATCATGAATGTCTGAGGTCTTATTCATTTGATATTTAGGACAGTGTCTGAGATGTAGCAGATGCTCAGAGAATCTTTACTGAGGGGCTGAATTTTTTTTTTTGAACCTTGTAATTCAGAAATCATGGGCGTAGAAAGGAATTCCAGTAGGAAAGATGCCTTTTCATTATAGTGAGTGAGCACCACAGGTTCCTTTGCACTCTTCGAATAACCAAATAACCAGGATAATCAGGCTCCCAGAGTTCAGTCCCAGCTGAATCCCTCTACTGTGCTGCCTTTGCCAGATTTTGTCCTGAACATAAGCAAATGCCCCTTCTCATCATTACAGTCGGTACAGTCATCAAACTGTTTATGATATATCATATTCAATTCATTACGGTTGGCAAATAAGAAGTGAATGATTACTGCAGAGAGTAAAAGGCAGAGTAAAGGACATGCTTTGATATTACATGTGCACTGTCTCGTTAATGTCAGCTTATTGTTATGTAGCCTGATTTTTGCTAGTTTGAAGACATATCAAACAGCCTGACCAATGGTGGTGCAAACTTGATAGTAACTCTTTTCCTCTAATGATTGGCAAGTAAAGAGTTTATATAAGCCAATCAATACAAATTCAGTATTTAGCATGTGGAGACATTAAGCTAGATGATGAAGGGGAAGTTTGGGGAGATGACATTTATTGACTGTCTAGTAGCTGTTTTGCATCATACATTGTGCTAGATGTTGAAGATAGTAGGATAAATAAGCCATAGTCCTTGCTTGAGGCACCTGCAGCTTAGTGGGAGAAGATACAAAAGGAATAGACAGATCCCTCCTTATCTTTGAAAGATGAGAATTTTGCTGACAGATAATATTTTCATAGAAATTAATATCTGGAGCAACAGTTTCTTCAACTGGGATAATCAGAAGATTGGATACTTGGCTGGCTTGTGGAAAGTGGAAGAGAGGGACAGAAGATGAAAGAGGGAAAAAAGAGCAAAGGGTTTCAGCAATTAGTTAATGACAGAACTGGGTCAAGATTTACTTCTCCATGCATATTCTTAGTTACTCAAATCTAACCAAAGGCAGTTGTCTAACTCGATTAAATCACGTTATAAAAGAGGTGTTTTTACAGCTATGTTTAGCAATACATTTTTGTACCTTTCTCTTTTGTTTCGAGCAGTTAGATTTTAAAAGGCTGCAAAACCACAGGGTTTGTCCATAGAAAACCTTTGTAGGATTTAGCCATTGAAAATACCAGAGTATGTTACTGTAAGAAATTTTCAGAACAGGGACAGAGACTGAGTACACTTGGCATCCCCAGAATCCACAACAATGTCCTACATGGTGTCAGTGCTTAATTATTGTTTACTGATACATTATTGGGAGTTTTGCAATTGGAACCAAAGATTTAGTACCCCTTTTAATTATTTCAAAAGAAAAGAAAAGAAAAGAAAAAAAAAACACGGAAACAAAGCAGGCAAAGATCAATGAATGTTTCAGAGTTCTCATTGGAACTGGAGGTATCTGATCAGGATTCATTCTATGTTCTCTCTCCTTTTGCTGGTCTCAGGCTTATGACAGAAAAAAATATTGATTTGAGATCATGGCAGTAGCTTCTCTAATTCTAGTGACTGTTCCCATCATAAGCTTGCCCAAGCAGTATTTTCAAGGTCTTTTACTGAACTGTACAGGTGCTGGACCCCCAGCCAGGATCTAGATAGCTCCAACTTAGGTCAGTTGTTGGGATTTCCCTATAGATTCTGCTATTTCACTAAGGGGACAATACTCCCCTGTTCTTCAATGTACCAATTCTCCATGTGGCATTATGTTTGAAAGCTGCAGGCAGATGGGGATTGGGTTGTATGGAATGTTCTGCAGAGCACATCAGACCTTTGTTATTTGGTAAATTTCATATGAGATTCAATTACCTATGAAGTCACTCTAGGGATGCCACTCATCCTAAGGTACATAGGAAAAGGAAAATTATCAATTTATATGTTCCAACAAGGGACTTTTTTTTTTTTTTCAAAAGGAGCATGTTGATTTTCTTTCAATAATGTAAAATTCAAATGCACAAAAGATGAGGTAAAACTCAAGAGATTGATATGGAGAAATGGGTAGAAGAATTATTTTAGGGCTCTCTCTTTCTTCCCCCTACTGTTGCAGTAGTTGAGATAATTTAGCTAAGGTTCAAGTGCAGCTGTAGTTAAATCACTTCTAATATTAGAGTATTAGGAGGGAGTATATGTTTCTCAGTGCTGTTTTCCTTTGTAAAGCCCTGCACTCTTTAGTATAGTGCTGAGCACACAGCTGGACTCCAAGGGCCATTAACTATTGAACAGTCCTTATTGTATAACACCTGCTGTAGCTGGCAGGAAATAGCCTCGGAGTTGGTCTACTGCTGCAATCTCGATTTCAAATGCCTTCGGTTTCTGCAGCCTTCTTACGAATTTCAGAATTTGCTCTGATAGTCGGCTTGGTGAGAGAATAGGTCAGTAAAAGAGGCTGTTAACTTCTGAAAAAGATATAGTTTCCCCAAAGATGATGTGTTCAGATGGCCACGGGCCTGTAGTTCTAGGAAAAGTATGGCTTTCAATTGTGTTCAGCCTTGTAAGAAACTGAGGATCACTATACAGAGTAGGTACCACCTTTATAGTCCAGGTATGGATGCCTTTTGAAAAGATCCATTCATTCTAGAAGATCTGGCTCCCCTATTCATAGATACAGATAATGAGTTTGAGGATAGAATGGGATTCCAATTTTTAAGTAAGAGAAATTACTTGATATTCACATGTCAAATGAAGCAGAAGGTCCTTTTCTGTAATGATTGATGATTGAAGAAGATTAGGAATGAATGAACATCTTACCCCTAGCAAGTGATGAGGAGCAGTAAAGGAATATTCTGCAGTTTTGAGCTCAAGAAGGCTCCTTGTTGAGACATCATCCCTTATCCTAGGAATAAGACTAGGACGGACTAGGAACTCGGCTGACTTGTACTCAGCATCCTTCATGGTCTTCAGCTGCATTGCTTCTTGATGCTTCAACAAAGCTGAGAAGGCTTGGTTCCCAGTGCTTGATGGGTTGTGATGGGCTCCACTCATCTCCAAATGGTGGTGATGGGATAGCTAGGGAGATAGCTTCAGTTTTGTCTTTGGGAATGTGGTACTACTTTTCTGTCTGAGCTTTAACTCAGGACAAGTAGATAAATTGGTTCTGGGTCTGCTGGGTAATTAGGTTTCTAAGTAAGATTAACTTCTAAATTACTTCTGAAGGGGAAACTGTAATATTGAACTATGATTGTTTTTGGCAGGCAGCCAGGGAGAAAGCATAATTAAATGTGTGACTACTTCTTCCCAAATATGAAAGGCATAGTTCTAGGTAGAGTTATTTAACAATTGGATCAAGACTGGCTGAAGTAGTTGCATCAAAAGTGAATAGAGATTAACTATAGTAACAAATGTCTTTAAAAGCAGATTTTATTTTTTAAGGAATGTTTTTTACTAAATGAATTATTTTGTGCTTTACTGATAAAACTTAAGGAATAAATAAATGAGATATTGTTAGGTAGCAACAGGGGAGCAAAGGAATAGGGGCCCAGCCCAGAGACCACCCAAAGAACAACCTATTGGCAGTTAGAGAATTCCTCCTGCATCCCAGAGACAGAGGACAGGACAGCCATAATCGATAGCTGGTTTAATCCGGCCACAGATGGGTGCGCAGAAAGTACTACCCTAACTAACCTGCCCACAACCTCAGCCTCATTATACCATCATTATAATACCACGGTTATGCCCAAAAGTTCATGAATCTAATTATAATAAACTGAATTCTGGGTAAGCACATGTGCACTAGGCAAAGTGTTATATAGCAGACAAGTGTCAATCAAAATGACCTCATGTGCCAATCACCTAGGAATACATTTGTAACCACCCATCGTGGCCCCTAATTTAATGCAGACAGGAGCCTGCATAAGGAAATGAAGACTGTAAAGAAACAGTTAAGCCTTGGTGTTTTTTTGTAGGTTTGATGAAGAGTAGAAAAATGTGTTATGACAAAATGGTATGAGCTCAGGGTTGTAACTGGGGACACTGAGCAAGGCCCTTTGGTTTGGCTTCCTCTTGGTATCCCCCTGTCTCAAGAGATAAGCATGTTCCTTATAGGGAGTTTACCTCTCACAAGGATGTTTATGACCTGCTTCAGGGGAGAATCAGAGAGTTCTTTCTGCACCTACTGTTTCTCAAATTCCTTTAGCTTATTCCTTTAGCAATGTTCAATATGCTAAGGCACCATATTTTGGAGTATTCTGAAGCCTGTCAATATTATTATTATAAAGTTAAACTGTGAGCTCCAACAATTGTTTCCACTAATCCTTTAAGATGGTTCCTTTCTGACCTTGGGTAGATTTCTCATATACATGTGCTAAGCAGCACTGGAGGGAGATCCTCTGCAAGCCTCTGGAGCTCTCTCCTTATGCGGTACTCTCCTCTCCAGTACACTTTCCTGTGAACTGTAGTGGTCCTGGTTCCCCTGGACTCCCAGCTTCATCTTTTCAACTCAGAGAGACCATTTGCATTAAAGTCAGGAATATCTCTCCAGGCAGGAGGCTGGGGCAACCATAAAGCTCACTTCCTTCGATTCCCATCCCTCGTGGATTACAGTTGTTCATTGCCTGTGATGGGGTTCAAGACAGGCTATCCTAAAAGATGGCACCTTGGCATACTCAATATTTTAAGCTGAAGGAATTTGAGAAATGACATGTATAGGATGGAATTTCTGACCTTTCTCTGAAGCAGGTCGTAAAGACCTAAGAAAGACTTTCTCCATCCTCACCTCCGCCCCCGCCCCAGCTTTATTGAGATGTGATGGATGTATTGTGTAAGTTTAAGGTGTACAATATGTTGATTTGATACATTTAAATATTGCAATATGATTACCACCATAGCATTGGGTAACACCTCCATCATGTCTCATAATTACCATTTTTTGGTGTGTGTTGAGAACATTTAAGATTTACTATCTTAACAACTTTCAAGTATGTAGTACAGTATTATTAACTATACTCACCATGATGGACATTAGATCCTTAGAACTTTTCATCTTATAAATGGCAGTTTGTATCCTTTGACTAATATCTCCCCATTGCCGCGTCCTCTAGCCCCTCATAACCACCATTCCACTCTCTGTTTCTATGACTTTGACTTTTTTAGATTCCACATATAAGTGGTACCATACAGTATTTGTCTTTGTCTGACTTATTTTGCTTAGCATAATGCTAAGTTTCTTCCATGTTGTCACAAATACTATTTTTTTCTCATGGCTAAATAATATCCTCTGTGTTCATGTGTGTGTGTTTCACATCACATAGGTTGTTGCCATGTCCTCGCTACTGTGAATAATACTGCAATAAACATGGGAGTGTAGGTATCTCTTGGAGATTCTGTTTTCATTTCTTTTGGATATATTCCCAGATGTAGAATTGCTGGATCATATGATTTGTTTTTAGAGGAACCTCCATACTGTTTTCCATAGCAGTTGTACCAATTTATATTCCCGCCAACAGTGTACACCCTTTTTTCCATATCCTCGCCAACACTTACCTCTTGACTTTTTGATAGTAGCCGTTTTAACAGGTATGATTATAGAGTTTTTCCCAACACCATTCATTGAAGAGGCTATCCTTTACCCATTCAGTATTCTTACCTCCTTTGTTAAATATTAGCTGACTCTATATGTGAGGGTTTATGTCTGGGCTCTTGATTCTGTCCCATTGGTCTATGTGTCTATGTTTATGCCAGTACATTATGTTTTGATTACTATTGCTTTGTAATATAATTTGAAATAAGGAAGTATGATGCCTCCAGCTTTGTTCTTCTTTCTCAGGATTGCTGTGGCTAATTGTGATCTTTTGTGGTTTTATACAAATTTTAGGTATGTTTTTCTACTTCTGCAAAATTGCCATTGAAATTTTGATAGGGATTGCACTGAATCTGTGAATGGCTTTAGGTAGTATGGTCATTTTAACAGTATTCTGATTCATGAAATTGGGATATTTTTCCATTTGTTTGTGTCTTCAGTTTCTTTCATCAATGTCTTATACTTTCCAGGGTACAGGTCTTTCATATCTTTGGTTAAATTTATTCCTAAATATTTTGTTTTTGATTCTATTGTGAATGAGATTTTTAAAAATGTTCCTTTTTAGATGTTGTTCGTGTGTAGAAGCACAATTGATTTCTGTATGTTGATTTTGTATCCTGCAACTTTAATAAATTCCCTGATTTTTATTTCTAAGTTTTTTTTGGTGGGGTCTTTTAAATTTTTTAATATAAAGATTATTTGTTATTTTTTTATATTTAAGGATCAACTTGCCTAGCTGCCTAGACATTACAAACTTATTATTATTATTATTTTTTTGGTTTATGTAATTTCCTTTTCCATTGTATCTTCTAACTGGTTACTATATGATTTTATGAAGACCATTTTATTTCATATGTTAATTTTATAACTCTTTAACTTACTAAATTCTTTTAATTTTTATCTTTATCTTGGATTTTATAGGTGTATACTGTTGCATAATCTGCAAATAAATTTTATTTCCTTTCCAATTTTACATCTTTGGTTGTCTTTTTTGTTGAACGCATTGGCTAAGGCTTCCTCTAATACAATGTTATATAGAGATAGTGGCATCCTTGCCTGATTCCAGGCCTTAGCCGATCTATTCTGTTTTTTCATTAAATAAGATGCTGGCTTTATGACTGAAGGATCCTCCATACTCAGCACACTCATGGAGATATCCATTAATTTACATTTTATTGAGTTTTTTTTTTTTTTTGAAATCAAGAATGGCAATGAATTCTATTGAAAGCCTTGATGGCCCTTTTAGTATTTTTAAAGATAATCCTATGCTTTCTCTTCTTATATTTGTTAAAATGGTAAATTACATTAATGGATTGCCTAAAAATGACATTTTCCTTGCATTCCTATAAAAATCCCATTTATTAACGCATTATTATATTTTTTATGTTATTCATTTTTACATTGTTTTTACATGTATTCATTAGTGAGGTTTGTTTGTAGCTATTTTTTGTGCAACCTTTATAAAGTCGAGTTTAAGTATTAGTGACATATTTGATATTTATGCTTTCCTGTACTTTGGAGCATAGGGATTATCAATTCTTCGAAGGTTTGGTAGAACTCCCCCCATAAAACCACATGGGTCTGGTGCTTTCTTATGGGATAGTTTTTATTTGGAGGAATAATGGTTTCTATTTCTTCTATGAAAATTGATGTTTTACTTTACCCTCTATATTTTGGGGTCAAGTTGGGGAAAATGTATTTTTTAGAAAATTATCCCTTTTATTTAGGTTTTCAAAAATTTTTTTGCTTTGAGTTGGTGAAATATTATCTTTGGTATTTTAAACATAGTCTCTGATTCAATATTTTTCCATTGTAGTTTTTTATTTTGTTTATTTGTGCTTTTTAGTTTTTCACCTTGTGTAAGTTTGCTAGTATTCTGTTTTTCTTTCTTTCTTTCTTTCTTTTTGGTCTGTTCTGTTGATTTTTTCTCCCTCAAATAATCTGCATTTAAAATTATATTTAGTAATCATACTGTTTAAAAAATTTTGTTTCCTTTCTGCTTTCTTTGGTTTACTAGCCTTTTAGGAGGCATCTTTTTTTTTTTTTTTGTGAGGAGAGATTTTTGTTTGCTTTCCACCACCTCTAGGCTCCTGCTACCTCCTTCCTCCTTTTCTTTTCCATGCAGTTAATGTTCGATTCTGGGACTAACTATATTGGGTTATGCTATTTACTTTATTGCTTATATGGCGATTGAAATTTGTAGTATTTTCTGACTTCTAGCTATGATCTGGGTGTGGGTTATGGATGGTTTTATTTAGTCTCCATGGGTGGGCATTTAGACAGAATTATCTGCAAAGATTCTGAAAGTTCAATATAAAGAGGTACGACAGAGAAATAGTGACTAAAAAGGAACATTTTAGATGGAAAGATCTAAGAAGACCTTTCTAATAGAAGCCTGAAACATGAGTTGTTCCCATAAAAACGACTAGATGAAGAGTGTCCCAGGAATAGGAAACAAGTGTAGAGGCCATGTGACAGGGTCTAGAATGGGGCGTTCAGAGAATAGCAAGAATGCCAGGGCAATGGAAGCAAAGTTAATGTAGGAAGGATAATAGGATGTGCTAAGTAAGGGTCAGATCATGAGATCTAGATTTGTTTCTTAGGGTAATTGGAAACCACTGGAGGATATTAAGAAGGGAAGCGACAGAATCCTCTTTAGAGAGACTTCTTTGGCTGCACTACAGAAGATGGACTTATTATGAATTGAGAGTAAGAGGGATACTAGTTATGACGCTGCTGCATGAGATGATGGTAGCCTGGACTGGGCTGGTAACTGGGGAGGTTTTTAGGTTGTTTTAAGAGTTGACTTGATGGGACTTCCTGGTTGGATGTGGGATGTGCAAGAGAACTATACAGGATAAAACGGGGTGGTGATACCATGTTCTGTGGTGGAGAGACTTGATTATTGCCGAGCAGGTTTTTGTGGTGGCGGCGGCAGTGGTAGTGGTGGTAGTGGTTGTGTGTACGAAGAATTCTTCTTTGCTTCAGATTGAGATATCTGTTCGATGTGTTAGGCGGAGGTGTTGATAGTAAGTTCGAATGCTCTATTCTGGAACTAAGGGTGAGGTTGTAGCTTTATAGATATATATTTTGGAATGACCAGCATATTTAAAATCATGGTTCTTGCTACGACTACTAAGGAGTGAGTGAAAGAAGAAGGTCACAAACTGAGTCCTGGATTTCTCCCATTTAGAGCTCAGAGGACTATGGTCTCCCAGGAGCCATGGGAGGAAAACTTTTCAAGGAGAAGGGTATGATCAGCGGTGTCAAATGCCATTGAGGAGTCGAGTACAATAAATACTGAGAAATGGCCATTGAATTTGGCACATGAAGGTGAGGGGCATGCTAGATCAGCACGGTTTCAGTGGAGAGGTGGCAACAAAAGCCTGGTTGGAATGCATTACCGAGAAAGTAGGAGGGAAAGAATTGTCAGGAGACAAGTGTTTCTGAGGAGTTTTTCTCTAAGTATATGTAGAGACATGGGGTGGTCACTAGACAGATGGGTTAAGGAGTAGACTTTTTTAAGGGACTTTTTATAGCATATTTGAAGAACGTTATGAATGATCTAATAGAACACAAATCAATAATGCAGGAGATTGGAAGGAGAGTATGTGGACATAGATAAAGATAAAGATGGTAGGTGGAATGAGGAACTTCTCTACCTATTTCTCTTATTGGTAAAATTAGAAGCAAAGTCATTAGCTGAGAGTGGCAAGAGTATTGGAGATTTTAAGAGAAAAGTTTTGTAAAAGTGGTTTTGGAGTATGATGGAATGAACCGACAAGGGAAATGAGGGCCTATCTGAAAACTGAGGACATATATTTAAAAATCAGTCTTGTTCCTGTGTTTTGTTCTAGCCAATGGAGTGTAGGCACAGGATTTGGAGACTAGGAACTAACCTGGGTGCGGGACAGAAGGGCAAAGGAATTGCATGTGTAAGCAAGGCTGCAGAGCCAACGCTGAGTTAAGAGGGCCATGAGGAAGGCATATGCACAGTGAAAAAAAACCAAACCAGACCTGGGGTGGTAGTCTAGTGGAGAGCTTAGAGTGTAGATTTTAGGGGTTACACAATTAATGGTAATTGTATAATCTGAGGTCTAGGGTGGGACCATTGAAATGGAAAGGTGAGGTGGTGGGGGACGAGCTTATTGGAAGTGAGGAGGTCCAGGAACAAAAATGCCAAAAAGTGCTGGGTGTATCAACCAATATTAAGTCAATGTCACCAGGAATCATGGCAAGAGTAGAAGAGGAGCTTAGCACAGAAATCATTAATGAATGAGAGAGAGCTTGCCTGAGAGGGTGGTATACAACTGTAGCGAGGTGAGGAAGCAGGTGGTAAAAGTGGAGGTATACGCTTTGTTTTTAGGTGTGAGGGGGCAGCGGGGGTTTGAAAGCAACAGTGAAGAGGACACAAGTAAATGAGATAAAGCATTTAAAGATCTTCCTGCATATGATAAGCACTCTATAGATTGTAGATGATACCTAGTACTAAATGTTTGGTGAATAAACAATCTTGAAAATGTAATGCTATGTTCAAAGTGGGCTCGAAATATGTAAATTTGTTCAGCAGGGTCCCAAACCGAAAACAAAACAAAACTCTCTCCCTTCACTAACCTGAAGGGGAATTCTGGTTTCCTATAACAGAATATGGATTTGTTCTACTGATTCCATGGAACTCTGGTGGATAATAATTTTAGTCTAGCGAGCTATGCCATGCTGGCTTCTTTGTACGTATTAGTTAAATGATGCAGTGCAAATGTAGATTATTAGCAAGCTATAAATTGATGAGATCTAAGAAGTTTAATGTGGTGATTTTTAGTTTAAATGTATATTCAGTTTGAGGGATCTAGCAACATGAATGATTGAAGTTAACTGGCTCCCCATTGCCAAAACTCTCCTGAAATGGTTTGAAAAATGAGAATTAGGGTTAGCTATAAAGTCAAATAAATGATAACATCCAGCTTGGACTTTGCTCTGTCCCCCTGATCATTTAGAATGATTTGATCAGTATGTTCTCTGAAGAAGTCAAATTAATAAGCTTCTTCTGCATGGTTACCTGCATGGGTCCAAAGGCTGTGAGACATAACTCATATATTTTTAGAGATTCCTGGAGGGAAGAAAGCTTAAGAAGTTAGGACTTGAAAAATGGAAGCCAGTGGAGACCTATGTTTCCTTTTAGTTTTTCCTATGTAAGAATCGATCATGTCTGAGAATCAACTTAGAATTAGCACTTCAGTGAAGGTAATTGGCATAGCTAATCTGCCTTTCACTAAAAGTGGAAGAAAGCAGGGATTTCTTATATTAATGTTTCATGTGAGAAAGTAATTTCATATTGAAACAAAGTGATCCAGAAGTGAATAAGAATGGAGTATGCTTACTCGACATTTTAGTTACTTGCCGAAGGACTTTATGCTTCAGAGGATTTTTCATATTAAAATATTCTTACTAATTCAAAAAATTACGATAGGCTTTTCATTGGAAATTTAATAATACAGAAGTATGTGAAATGAATGTGAAAGCCCCCCTTTGAGCTGCACTCCCCCACTCTCTGCTTGCCATTTATCCCACCCATTGTAGGTAGTCACAATAGACAGTTTGGTGCATGTATTTCCTAACTTTGCCCCATGTACATGCAAACATACTTTATCTTGACAATGTATTTTATTCCGTTTGATTATAAGTTTCAATTTTCCTTTCTCACTCTCCATTTATATACATACATATTCATATTGTTATATCCATATCTGCCTCATTCTCTTAAATGATTATATTGTTTTCAGTTTCATGGACTTACCATATTTTAAGACTAGTTCCCTACTGAAGACTGTTTAAGTTTTTTTGCTCTTAACAATGATCTTGTAACACGTTCATTTACACATATATGCCTTTATATCCTTGTGCAATCTGAACTCTAAGAGTTGAAGTTGCAGGCTTAGAGAATAGGAAAATTTTGATAGTTCTTGCTAAATTTACCCAGCCTATAAGAATGCCTGTTTACCCACTACAATTCTGCCAATTCTGACATGTGTGTTTTTCCCCCACACTGCGAAGCATTTCCCTGTTATCAGCTGGGTGTCCTACATTGCAGCTCGATTCAGACACTACCTATGAGCATCAGGTGTCACAGGTTAAGGGCTCCGTCCCCCAAGACTGTCCTCAGGTTAAGATGCCAATCACAAGCCCCAACTGTCTGTAAGTCAGAGGTTCCCATAACCTCTTCCTTGGATTCACTTAATTTGCTAGAGTGGCTCACAGAACTGAATAAAACATTTACTTACTAGAATACCTGTTTATTATAAAAGATTGCAGCTCAGGAACAGCCAGATGGAAGAGATGCATAGGGCAAGGTATGGGGAAAAGAGTGAGGAGTTTCCATGCTCTCTCTCTTTGTACCACTCTCCCCAAATCTCCAAGTGTTCCCCAACCCAGAAGCTCTCTGAGCCCTGTCCTCTTGGATGTTTATGGAGGCTCCTTTACTTAACCATGGTTGATTAAATCGTGCCTATTGGTGATTCAACTCAACTGCTAGCCCTTCCCTTCCCTGGAGGTCAGGGTGCTCCACTGGCAGCCAGCCCCCATGCTTAGTTTATCAAAGGGCTGTCCAAAAGTTACCTCATTAATGTTATGGAATACAGCTCGATCACTCTCAACACTTAGGAAATTGCAAGGATTTCAGGAGCTATGTGCCAGGAACAGGGAGGAAGGCCAAATATATATTTCTTAATATAAATCACAATATCAGACTAACATTCTAGCCAACACTGGATGATGTCAACCTTTTAAATCCAGCCAGCAATGGATTATTATTGTTTTAATCTGCATTTCTTGAATCATCAACATTGTTGAACACCTTTTCATGTTTACTGGTAATTTTCTCTTCTGTAATATTGTCTATGTCCTGTAACCATTTTTACATTGGTTTATCTTTTTCTTATTGACTTGTAATAGCTCATTGAATATAAGGCACATACAATGTTTGTCACATATGTTGCAAATATATTCACCCACTTTCTTTTAATTTCTGAGTTTGTTCATAGTGCGTTTTGCCATTTCTTCTGTAGTTTAGAAAAAATATCCCAGTTTGGTGACTTAAGGCTAATTCCAGGCTCTCCAATAATACTTGATTTGAGATGCCTTCAGTCCCCTGTCCATAGTACCACGCCGTCAGGTCTACCAATGGTTAATGCCTCTGGCAGGCTCTCCGAGGTGATAGGAGCCCCCTGAGTGCTTGTTTGTGGCACTATTAGATTATTCTATCACTCAGGGCAATGTGTTTTAGTAGCAGGAGCATGCATTTAAGAGCATGCATTTCAAAGTTCTTGGTTTGTTTTTTTTCTCCCTGCTATATACTAATCGTGTGATGTTTGCTGAATTCTACTTTTGAAACAAGAATTATATATGTCGTGTCTCATGGGACTGTTGTGATCATCACATAATATAATGAAAATAAAATGTTACAAGCTACAAAGGGCTCTGTATATATTTTTGTCATTTACATGTTTTTGTTTTGTTTTGTTTTTTGTTTTTTTGACGAGTAAGAAAAGTTGTAAAGGTGTGACATTCTCCTCTCCCACGCCTCCCTATGTCACACACTCTGAGTCTTATTAATTCTGCTTTTAAATAGGCTTTGGAATTACTCTCTTTTCCACTATAACCATCCTAGCCAAATCAGAGCTGGATGAAAGGTGGGTCAGCTGACCAGGATGGTATGTGATATGAGAGTGCTAAAATGACTAGAACTATGAAATGGAGAAAACAGGTTGGAAGTCATTAGCGGGTAGAGAAGTGAGACCCCGTCTCCCCATCCCCTACAGCAGGGCTGCTCTGAACCGTAGCATGGGGTATGCACTGTGCCACTTACGGTCTGCACAACCAGCACACCATATACAGTAGCTCTGCCTGGGGGATCTGTGCTTGTCAGATGGTCCTCAGGGCTCCCTGTAAGGAGGACAAGGTCTTCTGAGTGGCATGGTTTTTTCCCGTCCATCAGGGTATTATTTGGGGGCCCAAACAGGAGTACCTAGGGCAATAGAGGAGAGGCTTCTTTGTCTCACCTTCCTCAAAGTTTCAGACATGTCTCAAAATCAGTGTTGAACAAATATTTCTAGTTGCAGAGGACCCGAAGTTATATGCCAACATATCTCAGTTCTGCCCTTGTCTAAGTCACTCTTCGAATACTTAGGAGACCCCTCTCCCGTCCTCTAAACCATCCTCCAAGCCTCCGCCAGGCCGATCTTTACAAAAGGCCAAACTTGTCATGTCACCTCCCTGCTTAAAAATCCTCAGTGGATTTCGGTTGCTCTTAGGATGAAAACCAAGATCCTTAGTGTGGCCTGGGAGATCTTATGATGTTGGCCCTGCTTCCCCTCCTACCACACTGTCACAGAGTTCCTACATGTGTCCATCCTTTGTAATGGACCGATCCCCCGGCCTTTTCCCTGGCAAACTGCTGCTCAGCCTTAAAAGCCACCTTCACAGGGAAGCCTTCCCTGTCAGCCCAAGCTGCATCAGGTTCTCGGTCATTTGCTTTCTCTCTCTCTACTTGTCTTTTTGTAGCACCTAGGATACATATTACGAAATGCTTTGTTATCTAATTTGTTGTTTATTGTTGATCACTCTTGCTTACCGAGGACAGGCATCCATTTGTCACGTTCATTATTGTATCCTTAGCACCTAGAAATACACCTTGTGCACAACAGACACTATTTACTTGCTAAAAGACAGAATGGATGATAATATAATTAATTGTGGCACTTCTGGAAACTTAAATGTGAGCAGCCTTTCTGCCTGCCGCAGGATGGACATTTGCCTGGGAAGTGGTGCCTTTGTACCTCCTTTGCAGGGAGAACACTTAGACCAGAGGCCTGCGGGCACACCCGGGCTATAAATGGTCCCACCCAGCCTAAAGCTGCCTTTTGCTGACTTTGCTTCCCTTTCCAGGCCACCAACATCTTACGTTGCTGCTGCTTCTGCCTGTCTTGTTTGTTTCTTTGTTTTTAATCTGCTTTGATGAATGTAAGAGGATTGAAGCTGGGCATCAGGGGATTTTTGGTACCACCACCTTTGCTCCCTGGGGTTGGGGAAGAATTTAAATTCCCCAAGCTATGACCCTATCGACACAGCCTTAGCACTCCTAGGGCTGGGGTGTTTGTAAGAAGACAGTATTGCTGATTAAATTATGATTTTTCCGCCATTTGACCCGAGTTAAATTTTCGACTCTTCAGATCATTCCATTTGAAAATGTATCAATTCTTCTTTTACTGCCTTTGGGTTAAGGTTGAAGATATAAATTGCTTCTTCACAGAACCCTGCCAAAATCCCTCTAGTAGGTGTAGTGGGGATAGTCAATACCAAGGAAAGAAAGAAAAACAGGTTAAGTGCCCAGGATTTGAAAATCTAGCTTTGCCACAGGCTCAGAAATTTTTAGTATTGGATAAGATATTCCATAGACGCTTAACGCTGCTTGTTGAGTAAAAACAGAATTAACGTTTACTTCGTCTTATCTTCAGATAGATGGTTTTCCTTTTCTCTTACCTCAGGAGTTTTAATATTTTAAAATTTATTTCTTTTTAAAAAAGACTTTTGAAGCTCTCAGTAAATTTTAGAGTGAGGGTGCAGGATAGATTTAAGTGTTTGCTAGTCATCACTTAGAACCTTTTCCATATCAAAAACCATTTGGATATTGCTTTACCAGGAGCCTTCGGACTGCATTTTTCCCTCAAGTTCTATGTACATCTTCTCTTTCTCTCTGATCTCCTAAAGTGTCTGCTTTGTTGATCTACAGAGAAAGTGTAATTTCCTGTTTATTGTGTCCTTTGATCTATCTAAAAGATTCTGCAAGTTTGGGAGAAAGAGGCTTAGGATATGTGCTTTGGCTTGATGGTGCTGTCCCCAGGAACATTCTTATTAAAGTACTTTTGAATGAAGCAGTCAAGCATCTTTCATCCTGGGACTGTTAAAGTGTATGTAGGGAGTTATTTAAATTGTTCGGAGTACAAATGCTTGTTGTTATGCTAGGTGGGAGAGCACATTCATTTCCCTTATTGACTCTCAGGTGAAGAATCCATGCATTTTTTATTAGCTAAGCTTTTATATCCTCAGCCTGCTGAATAGGAAAAGCAATTGGCATTGGCCCTGCATGAAACTGCATTTATATGAAATTGTTTCACTCTCTGGGAAGAAAGTTGGAAATCAAGAATGAAGGTGATGGTTAACTTTGCACAACTGCAACCAGTCTTGGCTTCATATTATCAGTATTTGTTCTGGTGATGAATTCTATTGAATATGAGTCACTCAGGCCAACCCATATCCAAGAGGTGGGGAATTGGACTTGATCCCTCAATGACAGGAGTGTCAAAGAATTTGTGGATATATTTTAAACCTCTACCGGTATATATTGTAATGTCCCCTGTACTCCATTGCTTCATTGAGCTGTTTTATCAAAAGCCAACCCAGTAAAACCCGTGTCAAAGACTATCAGAGGCACAATGTATTCACAGGTTTACATTGCGTTAGTGGAGTGTCAGGTGCATGACTTTGGGGCAGGAGGCAGGCCATGTGGGAGATGAGGCTGGCTGGTTAGGAGGACAGGCTGCTCCAGGAAGGACTAGGTTTAGGCTTTCTACTTAGACCTGTGTTTTCCAAATTGTGGTACCTTTACCCTCTAGGTCATTTGAAGGAGTATTAGGATAAAAGGGGGCTATTCTTAGAAGGCCAGTTTTACTTACTCAAGGAATTTTGGAAGACTTATTATAAAGTTGGGGATACCATTTCACTTTTTAAAGATAAAAATAGTCTTCGAAGATTTGAGCATGGGTGTTAGGAGGTTAGAGATGGACACTGAGAAGGTCACTATTGTTGTCAGTACTGTAAAGGGGAGAGAGTGAGGTAGGACAGTGACAGCAGCTAGCCTCCAGGATGTCATTTAAAAGGTATGGCATGAGGACTGAGCAGTGAGGGAACAGAGGGGAGAGATCCAGGAGGGAGAATGGTAGAGTCAGTAGTGACAAAGTATCTGGCTTGGGCCAGTGGGTGGCCGATGACACCACCCATTTATGAGACTGAAACCAGGAGCAGAGACAATGTGTAGGCAGGTATATTAACCGTTTCTTTTTATTTTCTGTATTCTGATGCTTTCACATGTGGGGCTTTACCCTGGGGGACTGCCCCTCCCAGAGTTAGCTAATTCCTAGAGATAAACAACTTACTGTAAGAGCACTTTTCATATATAAAAATTAATCAATTCAGATTTTTCATCCCCAGCTGCCTTTTTTTAAATCAGTCTCTCATACATAGGTCACTGTTCACCTGCCCTAATCACCCAGCAGCCAGGTGCTAGACAACTAGGGAGACCTAAAACCATGAGCCTGCTAAAATTATTTGAACGGGCCAATCTTAAGCCTGCTTACCCTGCCTCACGTGATCCTTCCTGTGGAAACCACATTAAAAATTCTTGCCTGCATGTCACACCCACCCACACCTAATCTCTCTGCTTCCTGACCAACCCTAGTGCTCCCCTGGTGCTCCCTTGTGTGGCCCACCCCCTACATTTCACCCTCGTGTTTCTAGGGAACTGAGAGTATACAAAACTTATTGTTTCATGACAGTCTTATCCGTGTCTGTATGTCTTACCATACTGGGATTCTAAAACCAATCCCAGACACATTTAAAACAGTGGAACCAACAGAGAATTTGGTTTTATATTCGCTAAGTTTGAAGTGCCCGGGGTATTGGAATACCTGGATGGAGATGTCTAGGAGCAATCAGATATAAGGATTTGGGGCTTTAAAGGAGAGGTCTCAATATTTCCTTCCCACTCTGTACCCAGGCTTACAGTGGGAAATAGGTGAGATCATGTAGGAGAAGGGGCTTTGAAAATTACGAAGTGCTATTTCAATAAAAAGCATTCTTATCACTTCCTTTTAGAGGCTAGGACTATATACTGTTGAAATACCTGTACCTCACTGAGAATACGTGAAAAATGAATTTCGCCTCATCCCCTTGTTTGCCAGTCTTTATTTAGGCAAAAACTTGTGCAGAAGTTCCTCTGGCTGAATGTTGCTGCCACTTCACTGGCTTGGTTTTGATTTTAAAAAGGGCGTCCTGTCCTAGCAACAGAAAAGGCAAAGATTATAGGATATTTTATTATATTTTCCTTTGTTTTGCTCTAGAGATAGTAATTGGAGGTATAAAATAATATGAATAAATCAAACAAGATTTAACATAAAATCAAAATTTGAATTTCCTTTCTTGGAAATTCTTTTCCTCCTTTGGTACTTTTAGACTTGTTAAATTCACCTCAAGTGTTTCTCAGATTGGGAATTAAATAGCTCTGGGCCCCAGAGATCACATGTAGTGTTTAGCACTGTGACTCTGAGGAATGGGACTGTGCAACTCCACCGCTCATGTCCCTTTATCTTCCTATAGCTTTGTGTTTGTCCCCTTTGGTGTTATAAGGTGCTGCCTCTGTGATTATGCCTGTCTGTTGACATCGTTGACTCTTTATTCCAGTGACTCTGTTTTTTCTTTGGGATTCAAAACAAAAAGCTTATAATCCATCCGTGGAAACCAATTCAGGATGTGACCTCAATTTGATTTTCTTTTCTGGGACTGATAACAATCAGACACTAGGCAGTCTCTTCGAAGTGCAGCATACCACTGGTCAGGTGGGACTAGCCAACAAAGAGAAAAGAAAAATCACTCACCTAAATAGACTTTAGTACCTGACTGCCACTTATTCCTTGATTCTTCAGTAATATATTTATTTGTTCATGTATTCAACAAATACTATCTGAGAATGTCCTCCATGCCGAGTTCTGTTATATATATTAATTGGGGAAATGCGATGGTGAGCAAAACTAGACATGATCCCTGCCCTCATGGAGCATTCCAGCGTCATGTCGGTAGGCCTAATGAAATGGCAATGCAGAATATAAGTAATGAAATACTTTTGAGCATTTCAAGAGTAATTTCATGGAAGGTACATTACAAGGCAAGGACATTCTGGAGGATTAATGCTAACTGACACATAGACATTTTATCATCGATTGATGATAGCAAATTACTTCTAAATGAATAGCCATTTATTGCCTTTCACAGTTTCTCTGAGTCGAGAATTCAGGAGTTTCTTGGCTGGGTGGCTCTGGCTTGGGGTGTCTCATGAGAATGCAGTCAGATATTAGCTGACACTGCAGTCATCTGAAGGTTTGATTGAGGTTGGAGGATCACTCGTGTGGTTCTTAGGTTTTAACTGGAGGGAGACATCCGTTCCTCTTGATGTGGCCGTCTCATCTCTACAGGGTTGCTTGCATCTCCTTATTACATTGTGACTGGCTAACCTTAGAGTGGAATGATCCCAGAAACCAAGTTGGGAGCCCCAGGGCCCCTGGAAATTACATGTCACTTATGCCATACTCTATAGACTGCCTGATTCAATGTGGGAAGAAACTACACAAATACATAAATATCAGGAGTTAAGGATGTCTGACTACTTGCTAGGGTGTGTTGTCTTGGAGGCTGGCTTCCACAGGTATGGTTTCAGTGTTAAGTTCAGGTATATATAACATACAATATAAATAACAGTGCCTGAAACAAGATAAGAATTTATTTTCCTACATGCGAAAATCCTAGGATAGACATTCCGGGACTGGGGTGGCAACTCTGCCCTTCTAGTTTCAAGGTTTCTTTTATCTTTCTGTTCTACCATTGTTAGGACTTTTCTAGTTATTGAACTCTGTGATACAAGGGAGAAGAATGGAGGAAAAAGCTAGGTTCCTTGTTCAAGTCACCCTTGTGATTATAAGATGGCTGTTGCAGTTCTAGCCATCAAATTTACATTTAGATAGCAGAAGGATCAAGAATAAAGGACACTTGAGAACTGAATCAGTCCCCTTTAAAAATACCTTTCATAGAAATTAAGTCATAAATTTACGTTTATATCACATTGGCCATAATTTAGTCACATGACCACCCATGTGTGCAAAGGAGGCTGGGAAATATTTTTAAAGTAGGCACCTGGCCATAGTGTGTTTGTGTAAGTAATGAGCAGTATCTGCCAGAGGCTTAAAAAAAAAAATCTCATGCTCTTTTGCTTTTTGTTGTAGACTGATTGTGGACTACTACCACCTTGTTTTCAGTAACAAACAGAACCTGCAAATGTGTGTTTTTGATCATCAGCCATTATTTTTAGGCAAACACATAACAAAATTATGCCAAAATACATATTTCCCTGGATGAGATGATTTCTTGAGTCCTAATGTTCGAGAACCATTTTACCAGGAGAAGTTGTTTTCCTTATATGTGCATAGAAATTCAAATACTATAGATAAAGTTCCTGTAAATGAGCCGCTCTCCATGCGAATTTTCTACCGTTGCCTAGTTAAGTGCCTGACATCATCCAAAACGGACAGAGAACACGAGTGCATTCTGTTTTGTATTTTATGATTGGATTAGCTAATTATCATAGTTTGCTTGTTTGCCCACGGCTTTATCTCCTTGAACCAGAAAATAGGAATGTTTGGTCTTAGTTCTACATTTACTTCTAATTCCTGCTTATTTAAAAAGCCCACACATAAATTTAATGTTTCGAAGAGATGAGAGAAAAGGCAAAATTCTCTACTAATTAGCATGGAAGACAGACAGTTAATTAGAATAAGGTGTTTGATTAATCACAAGGGCTTTTAGATCAGTGATTTTTAAACTATTTTCTCATAAAACAAAATTTGGTGAACAAGACTAAATTAGTTAAAATTTGGTTCATGGAGTTTCTCTCAACCCCTGCTATACAAGCTGTAGACAAATCCAGGTCAGTGAAAGGACGTTCCATGAAAAAAAAATTTTTGTATCTGTTTCCACTTGAATGTAGATCACAGACAAAGGAACACTTATTCTAAAAGGAGGAACAGTATTAATGGGGAAAATCTAAATGGCTGAACATACTCAGATGATTGTTGACGTTCTGGCCGGTTGTCTACTGTGTAATTGTCACTGATGTGTTTAATAGAGCTAAGTGTGTGAGCACTCCTTGAAGAACCTGGGCTGTGTTCCACAAAGAACTCTGTGACCTGCTGATGCTGTGCCCACTAATGCACTGGTAGTCTCCCCTGGCTTCAGGGGGAATTCTGTGATCCTTAATTGGGAAATGCACTTCACCTCAGTGCCACAGGACTGTTCTACTGTATGTCATTTAAGATAGAAGTCTTGAGGTGCCATTTATTTATACATTTGTCTTTTTTAAATTGGCTATCAGTGTAGAGAGCTTTGAAATTTCTGTAGAGTGGAGTGTCAGGCTTCTTTCAATAAAAGTAATGGAGAGCCAGTGTGGAAGAGCCTGCTTTACCCTGAGTAAAAGTTTTTTTAAATTTTTTTGCTTTCTGCTTTCACTGTGCCAAAAAATGCAATGATTGATTGATTGATTGATTGATTTATAAATCTGAGGTAACATCTGGGCCTTGGAAAGTAGTTCAGTATGGATGCTGGAATCCTATTCCACCACTTCTTAGTTCTGTGACCTTGGGGAAGTTACTTAGCTTATTTATGCCTCTGCTGTAATATAGGGATAATGATAGTCCTCCTCATAGTGTTATAAAATGACTCCAAGCATGCCAAGCACTGTGAATAGTGCACAGGGAGGACATTTTAAGTGCTCAATAAACTTTAGCTGTTCTTTTTTTATTATTGTATTGCTACTTTTGCTCTTCTTGTAAATGGAAAAATTACATTTGATATATTTTTTAGTATGACACTCTTCAGCAGCTGGTGAGTCTTTGAATTAGTGCTTTTATTAAGATTTTTGGCTGATCTAAACGGGATTAACTTCTGATCTAGTGTTTAATAACTTCTTTGCCAGAATAGCAGTTAGGTTTTTTTGAGTGTTTAGTATGAATTTTCAGTTGGCAGGATTCAGGTATTCTAAACTTGTTTTGATGAGGGTCTCCTCCCCCAGTTTTGATCAGAAAATGGATCAAGCATAGCTAGAGAATTTTGGGGTTTATTATACAGATAGAAATACAAAGTAGCATGACATTTATGACCATTTAAGTCTAAAAAAAGATCTATAAAGACAGGTTATAGGAAATACTGAGTTGAATTCTCAAGATTTTTTAGGTTAAAAATGATAAATGTCAGAGTCAGTGAAAGAATCCAAAAGGCATTTGTTTTTGCAGTTTATTTTTAGATTGAAAATCAGTTTTAAAAATGTATTCCAGGAGCTGCACCTGCTTTAGAGCCAGAATAGTTGTAGAAAGCTAAGTTCATTCTAAATGCAGAGCCAGGAAGGTCCACATTTCAATATCTAACTTGCACTCTGCCTCTCCTGAGCCAGCTTACTATTCAGTTATATTTAGAAGAAGCATAGAGAGCCCCCAATCTTCGGAGATTTAGAAAGATTTCATGAAATTAGCAAAGTATCTGCTACCAGGTGCTACTTTATGAATTCATTTGTTGAAATTTTCTTTGGGAGGTTCAGGAAAGGATCTACAACATTCAGAAAGAAATGTTAGAGACCATGCTAAAAGAGCAGCAGGGTGACATTCTCCTTAGGCAATTCTGAAATGCTGCATTGTTAAATAATGGGAGCTCCCTGGTGAATTAGTCTCTCGTCCTAATCATTTAATTACAGTCATGGAGATTTTGGATTAATAGTCTAATAATTTATTGTACTAGTGTGACAAAGAATGAGTTTTCATGTAATGTTTAGAGATCTCACATAAAATATGCCTTTTTGAAGGGAAATAGTCCGTCTGTTTAAGTTATGCCAGCAGGCAGCATTGCACCTTAGCAACAGATACTTAACTTCCCTGGGACCAGGGACTGTTAAATGACCACAAACACCTCCTCATTGCAATCTTGTCCTATTCCAACCCTTAACCAGGGTGGTGTTTGTAAAGATGATTCCTGGTCATGGGTCACTCTTGGTTTTAAAACCTTCAGTGATTTCCAGTGTCCTTAAAGGAAGTCCAATTTGTTATTGCATCTTTTCTCTCTAGTTCTTAGTTTTATTTCACCCCAGCATTTTATTACTCAGATACCTTGGAAATTGTCATCTCAAGGAACCCAGGCTGGCCAAGCTTCACTAGACTGGAGCTAGGAGCATAGGCAGTCCTCAATGCTCACCTCTGATCTCCATGGCTTTGCCTGCCATCTGTCTCATTTTCTTTCTTTGCACACTTCCTTTCTCTCTTTTGGAGTGATAGGAAATGACCACTCAACAAGTCCCTGGTTTAGATCACTCTTCTGCAAGTGATCAGCAGAGATGGAGATTAGTTTTTCAGGCCCGATTGCAAGTTTCTGGGAATGTGAATCTTATAGACTCCCAGGAGGTCCTTTGAGTCTTATGGTCACATAGGTAGTACTGACTATGAAAGTAAACTGCCATTTTTACAGGTTAGAATGTTTAAAATAGTTCCAGATAAAATCACAGGGAACTCCTTTAGATTTTTCAATTTTTGATCTCTGTGCACCTCTTCTCATTACTCTGAGATGTCTTCAAATAGACTTAGGTTTTTGTCTTTGGTACTAAGGGCCGATTGTCACCTACATGATTTATTTATGAGAAGCTTAATGCAATCAACTATTTACCTTTCCAACCAGGTGTATATCTTGTGGATTTTTTCATTCATTCATTTGTTTAACAAATATTTATTATCTAGATTGTTTAAGGTGTTATAATATAGAGATGTATGGAATGTAATTATATGTAGTTTAAATTCTATTTTTTGAGGAAAATAATGTTATATATTTAAGCTGCATTTACTTGCTTGTCCAAGGTTATAATCCTTTTATTTATTACTATAGTCCCCCAGATCTTGTTCCAATATTATGCAGGCAGTCAAACCCTTTAATTATTTGCCTGACAGATGCCTCTGATTTAGTCAGATGTTTTACTTGTTCTAGCTATGTGCAGAAGAATAGACGTGTTGGAAAAATAGGAATTTTCCAACAGCAATGTTGTATGACATTACGAATTTGACATTTATTAAATAACAAGAGATAGACTTGGTATAATCTAGGAAGCCGAAGGCTTTAAGATTATAAACATGGCAACTGCAGCTTGCCCACATCATTTCTAGAGTTGGAAGTAGCTCAAAGTTCAAGACTTCACAAATAAACATTTATATGCATAGAGAAAAATCAGAAAAATCATAGCCTAAGTCCAAAATGAAGTCATAGCTAGCTGCTTCAGGAAGAGAAGGATGAGTTTTGATGGTGAAGTCAGCTATTCTGCATGTCTGAAGTATAGGTAGCCAAGTCCACTAGAAATACAGTTTTCCCTCTTTCTTCTGTTAGGCTTAAATTTAGCTCATTGTGGGAACTGGTACTGGTGGAAGACTTGTGCATGGTTGGAGAGATAGCATTGTATTTTTAAAGTTCAATAATGGGAATTATTGAAGGGGTTTTATCACTAGAGTATTTATTAGGGAGCTAGTAGATGAAAAGCAGGAGACCCCTACAGAGAGACCTGTATATGAACCTATTTGTTAAATATTCTCCTATAGTGAGAGGGGGAGCTTAATTGAAATTTGCATTCTTAAAATTGAATACCAAGAGA
>NW_024355205.1:16754347-16839116 GCF_902729225.1 Pteropus medius
GCGAGAGAGCTGTACCATGGTAACCAATGGGAAATAAGTAAGGAGATGAAAGTGGAACCCACTAACAAATGCCATCAGAGATATACTAAAGCTCAGAATGATCTTTATTGTGAAGCTTTGATTCGAGAATCAGTTTAGAATTCTTAACTGTTGAGCCTCTTAACTCCTTTGTGCCCTGGTTATTGCTCTCAGGGGTGTTAGGAGAGCTTTTCATAAGAAAGTGTTATGTTAATAATTTCATAAAAGCCCTATTAAGAGCTCAATTTCAGTACATTTTGAGATGGAATATTATCTCTGCAGTTGGTAATTTGAAAGATTACTTTAAATCTACTGAATAAACATACCCAAGTAGGTGAGAGATTCTTTGTTTGGTTATGGAAATGTGCCAATGATGTATGCTAATTATGGCAAAGGTACTCTCCTATTCTTCAGTATTAACTACAGGTCTGTTCTGTCCTTTTTTATGGAAAGG
Source organism: Pteropus medius (assembly GCF_902729225.1). NCBI lineage: Eukaryota > Metazoa > Chordata > Mammalia > Chiroptera > Pteropodidae > Pteropus > Pteropus medius. The sequence continues at coordinate 16,754,820 of NW_024355205.1, forward strand.
TGCAAGAATTGATAAATATGATTTCTATCTTATAAAATACATATGATAAGATGTGAGACTGTTTACAAGACACATTTTCCATAGCAGAAGACCTAAAGTGCTAACTGAATGTAGGTGATATTCCTGTTTGAAGGAAAAAAGTATTAACTTTGAATCCAGTCCTTAATGACAGTGACATTTTCTCATTCTAAGGACTTTTCTCATCTGGTTAGGACAGTTCCTAATATATTTTTCCAGTAATGCTGGCCTGGTCAAGTTCACAACTTTCTCCTACTCCCTTTTTATGTGATGTTGTGTCCAGGGGCTGGCTGGTCGAAGTTAAAGATACAGTCTCTTCTGGAACCAACTGGCCCACCAGTTGATGAACCTCAGACCTAGGGCTCATTAGTCCTAAACAGTTTTATTTTTTAATACAATTTTTACATTTAAGTAGTATGTTCAGACTACACATTTAGCTCTATAAAGGTCCTAGACCTTTATAAAGTTGGAAAGAAAAAGTTGCTTGGATTTGTTGACAGTTAAAGGTAAAATTTAAGTTGTGTATAACAGATAAACTAAAGTTAGACAAATTGCATAGGGCAATCTATCACTGATGAATGATTCCCCCTCTAATTTTCAGGCCATCGTGGACTGATAATTTTGTAGAATGCAATACAAATCAATTACTAATAATAAAAACCAAGACAAAAAAAAAAAAGATAAGCTCTGAATTCTGTTTAGATTTAATTATAAAATTAATCTGTCAAATGTTATAAAAATTTCTTTCTCCAGACTTTTTTACTTGTCTCACTTTGGATCCCCCACAACCAGTCTGCAGACTGGGATAGGTCTTGGGATTATACTTTGAGACACCAAATGTAGTTATTTAGTTGAAGCTGAAAAAGTTCAATTATACTCAATCATAGATGCTCCCATTTATAAACTTTCCCAGAATTGTATCTTGATTTAAGCTTATTATATTAATTTCATTTGTTTGTTTATTTGTTTATTTTATATTAATACTGTTGCCTAACAACAACAACTTCCCTTTTTTGAGCCAAGCCTCGATCAGCTTAATCTTATCCTGGTGAAGTCTGAGAATATGCTCTGTCTGGGGGCGTCTCAATCAGATTGGGTATTCTAATTTGCTCTGAATGGTTGGTGTAGGTAGGGACACGTGACCCAATTCTGGCCCATGAGGTGTGATTGAAACCAGAGCACTTCCGAGAAAGTTTTCTTTTAAAAAAAGATACTGAAATGACACTAGGACGTGATGCCTGGAGCTGCTACAGCTATCTGGCAACCTATCAGTTTAGGAATAAACTTGGACTTTTAGTGAATTCTTTTTATTAAAATAAATTTTTATTTTTAAATTACAGTTGACATACAATATTGTATCAGTTTCAGGTGTACAATGTAGTGATTAGACATTTATATAACTTTCGAAGTGATCGCCTCCATAAATCTAGTACCCATGTGACACCATACACAGTTATTACATTATTGACTATACTCCTTATGCTATATGTCACACCTCCTATGACTATTTTGTAACTATCAATTTGTACTTCTTAATCCCTTCCCCCTTTTCACCCATTTTCCCAAACCCCCTCCTAGCTGGCAGTCATCAAAATATTCTCTGTATCTATGAGTCAGTTTATGTTTTGTTTGTACATTTCTTTTGTTCTTTAGATTTCATATAAAAGCAAAGTCATATGGCATTTGTCTTTGACTTATTTCCCTCAGGATAATACCCTCTAGGTTCATCCATGTTGTTGCAGATGGCAAGATTTCATTATTTTTTATGGCTGAGTAATATTCCATTGTATATATGTACCACTTCTTCTTTATTCATGCACCTCTGATGGACTCCTAGGTTGCCTCTACATCTTGGGTGTTATAAATAATGCTGCAAAGAACATATGGATACACATATTCCTTTGAAGTAACGTTTGGGATTCTCTGGATAAATACCCAGAAGTGGAATTACTGGGTCCTTATTGGTCTCTAGTTACAGCTTTTGTTTTAAAGTCTATCTTGTCTGATGTAGGTATTATTACTCCAGCTGTTTTTGTGTTGTTTCCATTTTCATGAAATATCTTTTTCCATCCCTTTACTTTAGGTCAATGTCTGTCTTTCAATCTGAAGTGAGTCTCTTGTAGGATCTTGTAAGGATCTTGTTTTCTTGTTCATTCAGCCACCCTACATCTTTTGATTGGAACATTTAATCCATTTACTTTTAAAGTAATTGTTGATAGATATGTAGTTATTGCCATTTTAGTCATATTTTTTATGTTTTTCTTCTTAAAGAAGTTGGTGTAACATTTTTTGTAGTACTAGTTTGGTGGTAATGAACTTCTTTAGCTTTTCCTTGTCTGGGAAGCTCTTTATCTGTCCTTAGATTCTAAATGATAGCTTTGCTGGGTAGAGTAATCTTGGTTGTAGGTCATTGCTTTTCATCACTTTAAATATTTCATGCTAATCCTTTCTGTCCTGCAAAGTTTCTGTTGAGAAATCAGCTGACAGTCTTATGGAAACTCCCTTGTAGGTAATTAATTGCTTTTCTTGTGCAGCTTTTAAGATTCTCTTTTTTATCTTTAGACTTTGGTGTGGGCCTTTTCGGATTCACCTTGTTTGGGACTCTCTGTGCTTCCTGGGCTTGTATGTCTATTTCCTTCGCCAGGTTAGGGAAGTTTTCTATCATTATTTATTCAAATACATTTTCAGTTCTTTGTTCTCTTTCTTCTCCTTCTGGTACCCTATAATGTGAATGTTACTTGATGTCTCAGAGGCTCCTTAAACTATCCTCATTTTTTTAAGATTTTTTTTCTTGTTGCTGTTCTAATTGGGTATTTTCTGTTACCTTATCTTTTAAATTGCTGATTCAGTTCTCTGCTTCATGTAATCTACTGTTGATTCCCTCTAGTGTATTTTTCATTTCAGTTATTGTATTCTTCGTTTCTACTGTTTTTTTTTTTTTTTTTTTTTTTATGTTTTCTATCTCTATGTTAAAGTTCTTACTGAGTTCATCTACTCTTCCCCTAAGTTTGTTGAGCATTCTTATAACCAGTGTTTTGAATTCTGCATCTGGTAGATTGCTTGTCTCCATCTTATTTAGTTCATTTTTTTCGAGCTTGTTTCTGTTCTTTCATTTGGGACATGTTTCTTTGACTCCCCATTTTGGCTGTCTCCCTGTGTTTGTTTCTATGTATTAGGACTGCTATGTCTCTCAGTCTTCGTAGAGTGACCTTATGTAGTAGATGTCCTGTGGGGCCCAGCAGTGCAGTTTACCTAGTCACCTGAGCCAGATGCTCCAGGTGTGTCTTTTGGATTGTGTGTGCCCTCCTGTTCAAGTTAGGCCTTGGTTGCTCTTTGCACATTAGTGGGAGGGATTGATGCTTGAACTGATTGGTTGTGAGGACTGGCTATGACTACATTGGAGGAGGTGTTGTACAGGGGCTAACCCTATGGAACAGAATTTGCTTTAACAGGGCTCTGATATCTGCCCAATCTTCCCTTTGGGTGTGTTGTCCTCAGAAGTCAACCTTCCTGGCAGGGCCCCCCCAGACTAAGTTCAGCTGCAGTCTGTGCCCTGCCTGGGGTCACTTGGCATGAGCCACCAAGTGATCTACAGATGGCCACCACCTGAACTGGGCTTGGAAGAATCTTGAGAAGCCAAGCCACCAACTGAGGCTGACTGCTGCTAGTTTCAGGCTTGGGGCTACTCAGCAAGAGGTATAAGGCAAGTCAAGGCTAGGTGCTCCTTGTTTAGGGTTTGTGAACCTCTGAGAGATTTTAGAACAGTCCACAGCATAAGCTGAGACAGGCCATTTGTATGGAAAAGCCACTGGAAGCGGCTTGAATGGACCCACAAGTTGAGGGGGTGCGAAATCTTATGGAATCACCTGGGCAGGGTGACTGGTGTTAACCAGGTTGATGGAGACTCAGATATGGCAGCTACCTGCTAGGAGGGCTCAATAAAGAAACAATGACTTCTGCCAGCACTTCTGCCAGCACTCCAGCCCTTGCCCTGAAACCAGACAATTCAGTTCCTCTCCCTATGTCCCTGAAACCTTTCAAGCTGCTACCCCAGTGCTGGAGCTCGAAGCAAACGAGTCCATCCGTGAGTTAGTCTGTGTGTGGGCCCTTTAAGAGGAATGCGTGGGCCTCCAGCCAGTTTCTGTCTCACTCAGTCACAATCTCCGCTGGTTTTCACAGTCATAAATTGTAGAGACTTCTCTCCTGAGCACTGGAACCCTGGGCTGGGGAGTCTAGTGTGGGGCTGGTACCCCTTGCTCCTCCGGGGGGGACTTCTGCAGCTGAGATATCCCTCCAGATTTTTAACTACCACACACAGGTGTGGGGCCAGCCCATCCTGCATCTCTGCCCCTTTTACCAGTCTCAAGGTGGCTTCTTTTATATGACCTTAGTTGTAGGGCTTCTGTTTAGCTAGATTTCAGGAGATTCTCAATGATAGTTGTTCTGTAGTTTAGTTGTAATTTTGATGTGGTTGTAGGAAAGGTGAGCACAGCATTTACTTACTCCGCCATCTTGACTAGAAGCCTAATGAATTCTTTAACCGCTAAGTAAACTAACAATGTTACTACCTTTTAAACTTTATATGGAGAATAAAAAAAAAAATCTAATTATTTAAGCATTTTGTAGTTGCTCTTTCTCTTACTTGTAGCCAATGCATCTAAACAGTAATTTAGGATCAGTTTAATACATATATTTTAATGGGTTCAATTTTTAATGAAAAGCAATCATTGATTAGATTCATAAAAATCAACTTTTTCATGCAGTATTCTGCCCATGGCATGGCTTTCTATCAGGTGTCAGCTCCCAGATTTGCAGGCAAAAATCTTCCAAGGAATAAACGTATCTCTGTAGAATTTGATTTGCAAATCAAATATTTGAGCAGCAGCACATGTCAAAAAAACTAAGTGTACTGCAGCTGTACACTGTTTTTGCTTTGAGATATAGGGCATTTCTGACCTTTGGTGAGGGATAGATTAAAATCAAATCTGAATCTTTTGTTTTGAGTATTGGAGGAAAATGCATGATGTACATAATACTCTCAGAGCATGCTGTAAGATTTATGTTATCAATGACTGCTGGAAGCTCCGACTGAAGGGTTGAACATTCTGCTTCCAGCCTTTAAAGTTTACTGAAATGCCCAGATGGAGAAAGATAGAAGCTGCAAGGCTTGAGAAATACCTAGCGCTGTAAAAAGGACTATTACAAAGTATTTTGAGAGTTGGAGTGTGCGAGAATTGGGTGGAAAGGAAAAAGGAGATGGAGGCTACGTGAGTTCATGCAAGTGTAGCTGGCAATAGAGCTGGAAAATCTTGATTTTTATGTATTAAATAAATGACACTTTAAGACCTTGGCATTATTGTGTGTCAGATATTGTCGAAAGCACTTATATTAATTCATTTTTTTCCTGAATGAAGCAGATATTATTGTCATGCCCTGCTGTATATGAAAGAGGTGAATCTAGAGAAGTTAACTTTCCTGAGGTCCACAGCTACCATCGTCCATGCTCTTACCATTGAACTATACTCTCTCTGGAATATTTCAACTTTACAGACAAGTACAGAGACTAATATAAGAATCAGCCAGATATCTAACACTCTACTGTATTGCTTAAAGGGATACATTGCAGATATGGCTGGTCCCTGAGCATCTCTCTCTGCTCCCACCCCATTTTCATTCTCTGATCTTTCTTTCTCTGGCATGAGGGTTGGTTCAGTTTTCTCATACCTCCTGGGCCCTGCTTACTTAAGCAGAAGTTCTGAAAGACATTGGAAATAGTTTTCTTCAGCCTCCTTTTTGAAGCTTGGAGCTACACCTCAGCTCTGCATCTTGGACAGTGAACCTCCTCTGGCTCGCACTCAAGGGTAGATCCTTTCAGTCCTTCATTTAGTCCTGCAAGTGCTCAGCAATGTCCCACTGCCCACTGTTGGTACCTACCAGTGACCTTCTTCCCCACAGCTTCAGCTCCTCTTATCACAGTGAGCCTTTTGGGAAAACGAGGAGGTTGATACCACTACTGACTTTGTGATTTTGGGAAAAGGAAGCTTATCTTCACTGCTTCTCTGGACAGTGCTTATTCCATATTTACTGGTCACCAATAGGTGGCGCAGTTGAGCACTGTATTTTAATTAGGCTTACAGCGCAGGCGCACTATACTACCACAGGACCCTGCGCTTCATCGTTCGGCCTCTTTGATTTACCATACATCTCTTTTGGTCGTGAACAACCAATTTACTCTGACCTGTTTTGATTCTAAGAAATTCAGTTGATCGTTTCAGAAGGATGCGTGAAAATTTTTTAAGTTAATTTGATATTGAAATGTAAGTTTTCCTGCCACCCCAGGGTGATAATCAGTAAGTAGAGTTATAGTTGTGCTTTAGGCTTAGTTATTTATTCCGTTAGAACAACTCAAAGGAATTTAGAGAAGACGTAGATTCTAGTCCATAACCTCCTAAATGTATGTTTATCTTAAGTTAAAAAAAAAAAAGATACAGTCAGGAATACATCGGCATGGAGTCTTCTGTTATAATTTATCCATTGTTTATTCATCAATGGTTTATTTATTGAGGGTTTAGTGGCAGATATGGGTGGATATAGCAGTAATAAAAACAGATAAAAATTCTTAACCTCGTGGAATTTACATTCTAGTGGGAGAGACAGACAATAAATAAAGCAACTAAGATTATAAGATTTAAAATATATAGTCTCTTAGGGCATTTACATTTTTTGACTATGATCTATTTGAAAAGGTGGGCATCTGAACAGCAAGCAGACAACTCTTGGTACCTTTATCAGTGGGAGCTATAGACCACTCTTTACCTTCAAGGGAGACTCTCTTCATGTTCTTCCATATTTCCTGCTCTTTCTCCCCATCAGCCCCATAAACAGAACTGACTGTTGTACAAAGGGAAGTACTTATGAGTTCTTTACACTCAAGAAGGGGGAAATGCTGAGTCTTGAAAAATTTTATGGTTGCCTGTTGCCATCATTTACAAAGTTAGCAGGAGTGAAATTTTCTTTTCTGGGAAAGAATTTTGATGTATGTGTGCCTAAGTGGAATTAGGGCAAGATGGTCAGCCTAGGGATCTGGCAAGTATAAATTACTTCCCTAATATGATTGTGATGAGCATTCATGATATTAACATTAGAGATCATATGGAGACTGTCCTCTTTAGTTCACTAATAAAAGTCTCCCAGAAACCAGATAAAGTTTTAAGGAAATCTTCCTTCCTTTCTTCCTCTCTCTCTCCCTCCCTCCTTTCTCCTCCCCCTTCCCTCTCTCTCTTTCCCTCAATAACCTGCACTAAGAATTTTCTTTCTTTGTAAGATCTTTGAGCAACGCCATTAAAACTCTTTCATGATGGAGCATTTTACAGTGCCTGCATGGGCATAGCTTTATAGAGACAGAGTTAAATTGACTTAGGCCTAGTCATCTCAGAATACAGAAGATAGAAAATTGTATTTTAAGAATTGCATTTTGGACTGAGAAATATTTAATCTCCAATGATAAACTGCTTAACAGTTGATTTGTTCATGGAGATTATGTTGACTCTAGAAGGTAATAGATACTTGATTTAGTTGCCCAGAATAGTTCCAAATTCTGGATTAAAGTGTGGTAACTGATTTAAAGAAGACATGGCTTTTTGTTGCAATAGAGATATAGGGAAGAGTGTGTGCTAAGGTGGGTTGGAATAGGTTACTTTATGATTACAACTGGCTGGTTCAGTGGGGGTTCCACTTGTAGCTTTTTGGTAGCTGGAATAGTTCTGCTACTGAAAACAACTCTTTTCCAGCACAATAATTACCATTTGCTGGTATGACCCTTTCAAGCCACCACCACTGTCTGACAAGTCTGATGGTCGCTGTGAAACTACTGAAAGCTGCTTGAGATGAGTCAAACTGGCCAGAGTGGTTTAATCTTGGCCCCCCACATTTCAAGAACAGAAGGAACGGCACATTGTTTGGAAATGTGATTTCAGTTAAATGAACCTTGTTTATTTTTATGTTCCTGAGTTGAATACTTAAAAACAAAACGGAGTACTTCTGGTCACTTGTTCATCTAGAATAGACTCATTGAAATGGCCAATAGTGGTAATTGTTCTTAAATGCCAACGATGCTTTTGCATTATTCATCAAATTTTCTTTTGTCATGAAGACGTAGGCCTAGTTGGGGTTTTCTCTTTCTCAGATCGGGACTGGGGATAAACTTATGAAGGACTTGCGCTTGTTCTGCTAGAGGAAAAAAATTTCTGATTACAGTACTTAACAGCAATTGGCATGCTAAATCAGTTGAGAAGTTCAAAATAGCACGCAGACTGGGACATAAGTGTCCTAGGAATAGATCTTTAGGGAAGCAATCTTATGGAATGAAGTTCTCTGTGTGTTATGTGCTGCTGTTAAGTTGGCTCTGACTCCTGGTGACCCTTGTGAATCAGTGATATCTGCAGTGTCCTGTCCTCAATAGCCCTGCTCAGTTCCTGTAGACTTGTCGTGGCTGTGGATTCTTTTATAAAGTCCATTCATCTAGTAGCTGGTCTTCCTCTTTTTCTGCTGCCTTCTAATTTCCCCATTATTATGGCCTTTTCTAAAGAACCCTACCTTCTCATGTTGTACCTCAAGCAGGACAGCTTCAGTTTTGTCGTTTTGCCTCTTGGGATGTTGCTCGGGACCTACTTGTTCATCTTTTTGGCAGTCCAGGGTATCCTTAGAGCTCTCCTTCAACACCATGTTTCAAATAAATAATTTTTTTCCTCTCAACCTTCTTCACTGTCCAACTTTTGCATCTGTATTTGGGAATATGAGGTCTCTAAGATTCATCTGCTCTTGGTGACCTTTCCTAATTCTTTCATTGCTGCCCTTCTGAGTCTCAACCTTCTCTTGAGTTCTTGGCCGCAGTCTCTGTTTTAAAATTGATATCTGAATGCAGTAAGCAAAACCTTACACAATCTCAGTGTCTTCATCGTTTATGTTAAAATCGTGTGTTTTTCTTTTGTCGTCACGATTTTCGTCTTGATGTTCAGATATAGCCCTTCTTCAGCACTTTCCTCTTTCGCTTTCATCAGAAGTTGTTTCTGATCATTGCCACTTTCTGCCAGTAAGATAGTGTCACCTCGTAATTGGCATTTCTTTCACTGATTTTCACTCCTCCTTCCTCTGAGTCTAGCCCAGTTTTTCGTATGATATGTTCTGTGTAAAGATTAAACAAATAGGGAGATGATAGGGAGCAAAATGATGATAGGGAGTAAAATGATGAGACTCTATTATGTTGTTCTATATGATGTGGTTCAGGGCAGGGAGAACAGGCATCCTGGGAAGGATGCGTATCTCCTGAGCGTTGACGTGTAATGCCGCTTCAGTACTTTCTTTTGAGCTGAAGTCCTGTTGCTTCAAGGGCATGCAGTATGTTTAAACACAGCATATCTTGGATTTGGCAACAATCCTAGCATTATAGGGAGCTGATATAGCCATTTTTAAAGCTATTAGGGAATTGAATGGAGACCAGTGATCAATAAGAAGAGGAGCAGGAGAGACAGGCTAGAATGAGATCATGTACACCTGTAGTGAGGAGTTTGGGATACTTCCTGTGGGAGGCCTTCGGATTGTTTTGAAAAGTCTAGTTGACCTTTAAAAAATACCACATTAGCTATAACATGAAGCAGGGAGGCCAGCTGGAATGCTCAGACATCCAGGAGAGAGATGATGGTGGGGCTTGAATCGTGGAGTCACCTTACTGATGGAGAGAAATGGTAGATTTGGGTTGTGCTTTAGACGGAGACTCAATGCTTTATGAAGGGTGAAGAAAGGAAATGATGAGTTCTTGGTTTTGGATTTAAACAATTAAAGGCTGGTGAAGTCATATACTGAGATGGAGAAATTGGGGGAGAAGCAAATTTAGGATTTATGTGACATTTAAAGTCTTATTAAATATCTCAGCTCTGTAATCTGCAGTTGTACTTAAAACCTGAAACTGAAGGTAGAGATGGTGCTGGCGATTTACATTTGAAGTCATCTGTGTGCGGACTGGTATTAGTATCCCAGGATTAGGCCACATTGCTTAGGGCGGCGTAGAAACTCAAGTTCATTCAACATTTGAAAGTGTTTTTATTGTCCTGCCATAGAATTTTTGGTGATTCAGAATCTGGTGACAATACCTTGAGCTGCGGCTTTTTTCTCAGCTCTGATATTCAGGAAGAAGGAAAGAAACTAGTATTTGTTGAAGATCTTATATATGTTGAGAATTAAGCAAGAGACTTTACTTGTTATACTTTATCTTACTGAATCTTACCATGATTCTTGTGTTTAACCCGTGAGGAGACTGGCTCAGAGCCAACGAAGTAGGTGACGGTGTGAGCAGTGAAATTAAGCTTTGAATGCAGGCCTCTCAGCTTTCCTTTTGCTTCATCATGTTTGCAGTTGGCAGTGTTGCAAAGGAGTGCAACTGTTTTTTTTGCCTGCTCTTGCAAATTATGTGCAATTTTAAAGTAAATATAACATCTCCCATATATTTTTAAAAAGATTTTCCAAAGCAGTACTTGTTCACGGCAAGGACAAGAAATTTTCTTAGCAGTATAGAAGGCTTTAATGTGGGAATTTAGTACCCTTGTCTCTTTCTCTCTAAGTACCATTTCCTTTTCCACAAATTCCAGAACTTTTCCAAGACTATATAGGATATATTTATGTATATATTAAAAACTCAAATAGAACCATCATGCTATAAATATTCTTTTCTATCTATTATTCACTTAATAATATATCTTGGACAGCTTTCCATTTGGCAAATTTAGATCTATGATATTCTTTCTAATGACACTATAATATTTCACTTTATGGTTTAGCCATAATTTATTTTACCAGGCCTCGTGGACATTTACATTATTTCCAGTTTGTTTTTTAACAGTCACAAACAAGGTTTCAGGTAATTGGCCATATATTTCTGTCTCTACCTCTTTTTTTCATTATGCCAGTATCTGTATGGGATAAACCCCTGGTATTATGATTCCTTGGTTAAAATGCATATTTATTTTAAATTTAGATAATACTGCCAGAGTGATTCAAATACTGTCACCCACTCTATCATTTTATCAGTTCCTTAACTTCATCCACAATGGCTTTTTTTTAAACATTAAAATTTGTGCTTATCAGGTAAAATATTATTTCACTTTAATTTTAAATTTTAACCACCACAAGTAAGGTTAAGTAAGCATTTTCTTTTACATATGTATTTGTCATTTCTTCTGTGAATTGTCTCTTCATATCTTTTCGCCTATTTTTAATTGGGTTATTTGTCGTCTTTTTCTTATTGACTTACAGGAACCCTTTATATCATGGATAGTAATCTTAAGATTTTCTCCTAGTGTGTTGCTTATTTTGAATTTTGTTTATGGTGTATATAGATATTTTTACATGCAGTTAAATATATCATCCTTTTCCATTAGGACTTTTGTCCTTTGCCTACATTATAGAAAGTGTGGCATCCTTACTCTGGAGAAGCTTTTAGGAGGATAGACTTAGTTACATGGCACTGATTATATGTTTAAAATTATACAGACTATTATGGCTGAAATATATGTCCTGTACTTCATTAACCTACCAGTGTCGTGTAAGACTCTCCCAGTCTCTGGTGTTTTTGATATTAAGATGGCTGTCAGGTGTTTGTCACCTGTCCTATCCACCTCCTACTTTTTCCCCTGAACTATAGCTCCCTTTTATTTTTTGGACCTCTCCTGCTGGTTCTCTTCTTCATCATCAAAAGTTTTACTTCCGGTTGCTCCTTCTTGTCCATGCCACTGTCGTGTTTAATATTTTCTACTTTCTCTAACATTCTCCCTGCCCTCCATGACATCTTTCTGTCCCTTGTTAATTCTTCTATGTTTCCCATGATTTACTTGAAATACCCTACCAATCATAGAATAGTCATGTGTGCTTCTCACAGCCCTGTTTATTTTTGTTTAGTGGTCAGCCTGGTACTGCTGAAGAAGTGTGTGAATGTTTGTGTTCTTGTGCATGTGTGTGTGTTAGTGTAATTATTTCTGAATACAGAGAGGCTCAAGAAATCTTGAATCCAGTTAGTTATGGTTTAATGCTGGCCTATTTTTCTGGGATTGACAATTTAAAAAACTTTATAGCATATCTGCTCTGATTATATATACAAACTTTGCTTAAAAGAAATTTTCAGTTTTTTAAATCTTTCTCCCATTTTTAGATTTTTCTATTTAAAAAAATGATTTTAAGATCTATTGTGCAGTGATTTGGGATAGCAACTCTAATCAAAAATGCCACAAAGAAGCTGTGATGAATACCCAGATACTTAGTGATGTTTATATGGTATTAATTTTTTTTAAAAAAGGGAAACTTATGAAATTAGGACTAGAGTTTAAATGAGGACAAATGATTTTTGAAAAACAAACCTGAGAGGATTTCCCTAGGCATTTTCTTTACCACCTGGAGATCTGTTTTTGTTTTATAGCATGGATTCTTTTTTCCACAAAAACACCTGCCACCAGAATAAGAAGCCTACTTGTTAAATGCCATACACCTTGATTTACAATGGGCTGTGGCTGGAAGGTACCAGGTTGGCTTCACCTCAGCAGATGGTTTCTCTGAAACGGTTAGCCCCTGGGAGACCGTTGGCCTGAGAGTCCAAAGGCTTGCTGGGTGAGGGGCACTTTTTTCCTAGGGAAAATGTGATCTCTTCCTCCCTTTGCTGTTATTTGACTCCTAGATGGAGAGCCTTAAAGGCACACAGAAGTAGAACCTATGTGGACAAAATTAGGACAGTTTGCATGAGATCAGTTAAGTTTTCTTGACTTTTCTCTCTCTCTCTTTTTTTTTTTGACAAAAAAAGATCAACTTCATAAACTAATATAGTTGATCAAGAAAACAAGGGTTTGAATGTAAGAATTAGGAACCGCTAGGGACACATGGGTTTGTTGGAGTACAGAACAGACATTGTCTTTTAAATGCAATTAAATACAATTAAAATGCAATTAAGTGTGGATGGTGTGCACAGCAACTTTAAGAAATGAGTAAGACAATAGAAACCTCAACAAATAGTTTTTCTATTGTAGTGTGTATAGCACACTATGTAAGCATCCTGTAGAGGTATCTTGCTTTTCAAAGAGATGACTCTGGAATGGGGTGTGGGCGAGGTCAGAGAAAATGCCGATTGATCATTAGAGCTCAAAACTTAAGAAAGCATCTTTGTCCTATTTAGCGGCTCTGTGCCGGTTAGAACAGATCTGAAATTGTGAGGTATTGAGCAGCCTGCAGGGGGACAAGAGGTTATAGAGAAGTGATTGATAATGATTACTTGAACATCGGAATTTCATATCTTTTAACCCTTACTTTCACTGGGATATTTCATATTTTATAAGTAGGGAGTGATCCCTTGTACTAATGTCCTAATATGCAACTGAGTAGTAAGCCTTTACTTCTTTGATTTAAGTAACTCTGAATTAAGGTCCATTGCTGTGCCTGGGAAACTGCTTGGTTCCCACTGACCGCATACTAAGCAGGTAAGGTGTAATGGTGCCTGGAGCTGTGGTTTCCAAACTTAAACATGCCTCCGAATTACCTGGGAGAGTTTTAAAATGCAGATTCTCAAGCAACAAGGATGTCTGGAGTTGTGGTCTAGAGTCTGTATTTAAAGAAAGCCGAGATTGGGGACCAGTTGCTGCCTTAGGAGAAGTTAGATTTGCTTAAGGACGGCACTCAGCGTCTGCCTCCTAACAGCCATGGACACTTCTATTTGATCTAACCATCAATCAAACAGTAAGCTAGAACTTTGAAATTAGCGTGTGGTATGGTAAACTTTTTATTTTTTTAAATGTGCCCAGTAGAGACACTTTGTGCTCTGATATGACAGTTCTTATACAGCTAAGAGAAGATTTTACTGGCTTTAGGGAAGTTTAAGCCATACTCACATAGCCAAATAAATTGCCCTTGCTCAGTGTCACCCAAGAAACAACCAAGATTAGGAGTGAGCAATAAGCTAAACTGGCTTTCTAGTTAAGAATAAACATTAAGGAATAATTTTTTAATGTGGTGAAGAGAATATTTATAATTCATTTAAAATAATCATAGCTACCATTTACATACTCTAATTGAGGAGAAAAATGTACATAGACCTAGAATTAGAACAACTTAAAAAGTGCACCAAGTGCTTGTAATTATGGTCTACAAGAGACAGCCTGCAATTCTGTCTCCTCTGGAATTCACCTGATCTGCAACTACCTGCACCCCCAGTCCCCCAGTGTCCTTATATTTTGCATCCCACCCCCTACCATCACTATGATACATAAAACTTCCAAAAAGCCAAACCTGGTATATTATAGACTCCGAGTATTTTGTAAAAAGGGTCTTAGGAACCAGCAAACCTGTTTCCTTATTTTATAGATTAGAAAATTGGAGTCGAGGCTGTTTAAAAGATTTAGCTAGTCATCAGCCAGTTACTGGCCTAGATAGGACCTGAAGGCAGACATTCCAAGTGGTGAAATGAAGAAAATTGCCCTGGGATTCAGGGCACCTAGTTTCCAACCTGGCTCTGCCATGTACTAGTTTTATGGCCTCAGCCAAATTCTTCACTTCCCTGAGGAGTCTGTTTTATCTGCTCTACAATGAGAGGCAATTAATTATTCCACTAACTTCACAGAAATCTTAAGAATGATTCACATAATATTCACATAAGAATGATTCAATAGTCTTAAGTCTAGATACACAGTAGAATCCCAGGGAGGAGTAACAATAAACCAACAAATAAAACAGATGCCCCGCCCAGCACCCCCTGAGAGATGTTGATTAATTGCACTCTGATGGGGATTTGTGATCAATACTTTAAAGAATGTCCCTAAGTGATTTTAATGTACATCTAGGAGGGAGAAACATGAAGAACTTCGTTAGATGACAATGTTTTCTGTAAATTAAGGCCACTATTTATTAACGGCTTGGGAATTTTGCCCAAATATTCAGTCCAATGTCATATCACTGAATAAATGATGGAACAAAGTCTATGGTCTTTACACACACGCACACACGCACACGAATTTTATTATTTAAAATAAATTTTATTTTATTAAAGTAGAGTTGACATACAATATTATATTAGTTTCAGGTGTATAACAGTGATTTGACATGTATATACCTTATGATGTAATCACCACACTCTCTAGTAACCATCTATCACAATGAAAAGTTATTACAGTGTTATCGACAATATTCCCTGTGCCGTATACTTCATCTCCATGGCTTGTTTGTTTTATAATTGGAAGTTTGTACTCCTTATTCTCCCTTACCATTTTTACCCATCCTGCACCTCCTCCCCTCTGGCAACCATCAATTTTGTTCTGTTTCTGTGAGTTTTGTTTTTGATTTGTTTTGTTTTTGTTTTAAATATATATATATATATATATATATATATTTTAACAAACCATATTGTGGAATGGTGACGACACAGTCATTTCTGGTCTTATGTTGAAGTAGAAGATTTTTTACTTATTGGATAAAACTAAATTTAAAATTAATTTAAAATTAATTCATATCCCCAATAAGATAACATTAAATAAAACCAACAAAGCTATATTGTTATGAATTCTTATTTGTATTTATTTCCTAGGGCTAAGAATCGTGGAACAGAAACAATTGTTGAATATAATAGGTCCCATTAAAAGAGAAAGTATTATGTAGAAGGCTTTAGTAAAATAAAAAATAAGGGTTTTACATTTTTAAAAATTACGGATTAATTCCTTTCATCTTTTCATTGACATAAATCCCCCATACGTATTTTTCAACTTTGCAAACATATTGACTATGTACCTGTAGGTTTGCAAACAAATTCCAAAATGTTACCTCTAACCAATTAGTTTCTAAAGCCTTTCAAATAATCTCAGCTTCTCCACAGGAATGATTTAAGAAATGGAATAAAAAAATCAATGAACTTCACATTGTTCGCTCTTCACTGTGAAGAATCATGACTTAATAAGAATGGAGCTTTCCATGGTTGTTTGTTAAAGCCCATTTATTCATAAGCTGCTATTATTTGACATTATAGCCTGACTACGGGTAAGGAAGAGCTTTTCAAGTGAAGCCATGCCCCGTAAAGAGCAATTATATTTTTATATAAAGATCATTAAAAAAATTCACGTCTGTAGTAAGTTATCTAGATGCTAATCAGTTTTTTTTCTTTAACGTTATTTTAAAAAGGCTTTTGCATGAACTGGAATTTTGTCTTCTTGAAAGATAATATTTATGAAAGCTAGATCAGCTATTATAGACTCACAGGACTTAGAGGAAAACGCGTGTGTAGGTTGAGGGAAGTGAGATATTCAGCGAATCTCATTGACCTTCTGAAGTTCATACAGCCGGTTGGTGACAGAGCCCAAACCAGAACTCTTTGCTCCCCCTCCTTCCTCCAAACCTGTGGACTGACTCATCCAGCTGCATCACCTGTCAACAAGGTGTTTCAGCCTTCACTGTGTCCCAAATCTGGTTTTGGTCTGTGCTGAGGATTAAACATACCCTTTACTTCTTCTCTGGTGATTTTAGGAAATCTCTCCTTTTTATCCTTTGAGAGAAACATTACCTGCATTATTTGGCACTTTTCCACAGAGCAATGAAATTGTTTTCAGAAGCTAATCCCTTTCAGTCACTCAGATTTACCTTAAGCTGTGAAAGCTGGCAAAAAAATCAATTCACATTTTTCCAGTATCTTTCTGCTGAAAAGATTCTCTTGCAGAGGATGTGGACTTTTTTTTTTTGCCTGCTAATACACAGTTCGGTGATCAATGTCTCAGAATAGATGTGTTCACAAAAAAAGTGCAAGTGATATTCTTGTATGGCCTTAACACAGGCATGGCCACGACCACCCTATATGTGAGAAACTGTCTTAAGGTGACCTTTAGAGCAGAGAATGAACAAGGCACCGGGTGTGCTTATTACCATTGGAGGTGATTTTGCTTCTCGGCCTGTTAAAGAATAGAGCTAAGTAATATGTAGGTGTATGTACACACACACAAACATGTAAACACACATTCACAAATATGTACACATGTATATGTGCATGTGTGTATATTTATGTTTACTGTCTGTGTTTGTTTCCCCTTCTCATTTTTATTGATTGAATTCTGCACATGTAGGCTACTAAAAGAGGCCACTACCTTCTTTATAATTTCTACTAGATTCTCTCTCACCTGTACAAGTAACCAGTTTCATTGTTTTCTGGGTTATCCTTCTTGTGTTTCTTTTTGTAATCATAAACAGATATTTGTATATTTAAAAAATTTCCCATCATTTCTTACACAAATGTAGCTTACTATATATATGCTATTTACACCTTAGTTTTTCACTTACTAATATCTCCTCAAAGTTACTCCATATCAGCTCATAGAGATCTTCTTTATTATCTTTTACAGTTACGTAGTAGTGTGTACGTATATTTTGTTTTATTCAATTGGTATTCTAGTCGAGATCATTTTTACCCTAAGTGGCAGTGGAATAGTTTAATGGGAAGTGGGGTGGGGGAGGAGACAAAAAACAAGTGAACACAATCATTATAGGAACCTCAAAAACATGCATAGTGAAAGAAACCAGACAAAAAAGACTGCATAATGTATGATTTTTATTTCTGTGAAATACCTAGACAAAGCTCGTCCGTAGAGACAGAAAGTAGGATATTGGCTGTCCAGGGCTGTGGGTGAAATGAGGAATAACTGCAAATGGGCATGAGATTTCTTCTTGGGATGATGGAAGTGTTTTAAAATTAGATCACACAACTCCAAATATATAAAAGTCATTGAGCTGTACATTTAAAGCAGGTGAATTTTAATGTATGTAAATTATACCTCAATAAAGCGGTAATAAAAGTCAGCATCACATGGCATGTGTGAAATTCCTAATAGAATGGGATTATCTCTGATTCAACGAGGCTGAAAAAAATTAAACTCTCTTAGATGTCACATATACATTGTGGAAGTGTTGGCAACCCCCCGCCCTATGCCATGATACATACTTTGCATTAAGATAACTTCATGTCAGAAGTACATTTTTTATAGCATATCTACTTGAGATATTTACTAAACTGCTCTCCCCTATGGAAATTTACTTATTTAAACTGATTGTGGCTGAAACAATTGATTTAATCCTTTTAAAGAGTTGAATTCTAAGGGACTTTACAGATCATTTTGTTATGCCTTTCATTTTACAGATGAGACTCTGTTAAGAGTTTTAAAACTCTAATTATGTAATAAACTTAGAATATAGTCCTCTACTCATCTGTTCTGCTCTTTAAATATTTATGCTATGCTGTTAGGCACACATTAAAGTGCTGTTAGGCAGTCTATTAAGACTATAGAAACATTTATAACACAAATGAAATAAAGCAGAGGGCCAAATGGCTTAAATAGCATGATTGCAACCAGTATATGAAATTTGTGTACATATTGAGATCTGGAGTATAATATACAAAAATAGTATGTGTCTTATGTAATGGGTTGATGGCCATTTCTCCCTTAATGTTTTTGAACGTTGCTCTATTGTATCTGAATAAACTTATTTTCTAAAAAACATTAAGGCCGCCATAAGGAGAATGATGTGGGATCAAAGGGAATGTGCTCAGTCAGTTGGTAGCTGACTGAATTTGTAACCTGCATCTGCAGACTTTACTCAGACACCTCACTGGCACTGGAAATGAGAGAGATGAGGTTACATCGTTCTAAACCACTGGAACTCTTCTTGTTTATCTGCCTCTGGAAATTTTTTGTTGTTGTCCTCTTGTCTATCGTCTTGTTTTATGGAATCTACTAATCTGGCATGGCTGGAGAATGACTTTTATGGGGACAATAAATCCTGTTATCTATCTCCACTGAAGGCAGAACATGAAGAAATTGGCTTATGCTAACACTTGTGATTTAGATGACACTGGAAGAATATTTTGTCTCCAACATTGGTGATCATTACCTACGGGGATGAGTTACAAAGGATGATTGAGGGTGCTCCTTCTCTGGTTAGCTTTACAATTCAATGGGCTGTTAACTGTCAGGTTTGAGGAAGGAAGAAGTGAGATAGATGACTCTGAGGACTCCGTTGGACTTGATTTTTCAATGTCACTCTAACCAAATAGCTTTTCTATATGATTGGGGAGCATCATGGAGAAAGCATAAAGCAGCTACATAAACAATTTAAGAAGCATTTTGTTTCAGAGCCTAGCTCTGCCAGGTACACTTTAATCATATGTGCTTGTGCACTGCAATGGATGATGCTAGAGTCTTAGCCCATGGCTGAGTTGGTGGGATAAATCTGAAGCTAGTGAATATTTAGTATTTCGTGTAAACATAGTCTCCCTCCGAGGGACTGGATCTCACTTTCTAAAATGTTTGGGTTTCTCTGGGTGATGGTTGCTAGGTGGTAGGTGATATTTATTAGCTCAAGTAACGATTACACTTTTTATATCACTATGGTTTTCCTCTTAAATTGTTAAATTTCCTCTTAAATTGTTAACAACTTCATTTCAGGGAAAAGAAATAGTACTGTGAAAAGGAAAATGAATAAAGAAGGAGAAGTGCGAACAAAGCATAGGGCACTGTCAGATGTGTGGACAATCTACAAATTTATAGTCCTTGCTTTAGATCTGTGATAGTACAGTTAATTCAACTTTGATCCTGCCATGCTTTTGCTCAGAAATATCTAGTGAATCTCTCATTGCCAATGAATTAAAATCTTATACCAGCATTCTTAATCCTCTATGGCCTAGTCTTATCTGGCCCATGGAATCATATATCCTATCAACTCACTTCGAGTCCCTCTTGTAAAGATGGAGGCCCATCTTTCCCTCCCCAAGCCTTCACTGATACTGATTTATTATCACACTTCTCCCCTTTCCAGCCCAGTGTATTCTCCTTTTCCTGTGGCCTCCCATAGCGTTTCTCTCTTTTACTCCTGACTTGGCATTTATTTTTAAATACTTCAATAATAAAACTACCATTTGTAGTGTATAATATGCCAGGCACTGTTTTTAGTACTCTACTTGAATAACTTATTCAATTATCAATAATTCAAGAGGTAAATAATAATATCCCCACTTTACAGATAAGCAAATGGAGGCACAGAGGGATTAAATAACTTGCCCAAAGGCATACAGTTAGTAAGTGGCAAATCTAGAGTTCTACTCCAGGCTTTCAGGATCCAGAGTTCTTAACCACAGCTCTAAACTACCAATAATAAAATATCTTTTTAAGTGTTTCATTCTCTTAAAATTTATCCTCTTTGAGGTAAAGACAAAATCTCCTCGTTCTATGCTTTACCTCATTACACAGCCCTGTGCCTGGAACAAAGAGTTGCTCTGTGAACATGTGCTTATTGAAGTTCTAACAGATATTTTTGGCTTGGTTAGTTTGACCTGATGATTTTATCTTGATACACAGACACACTCTCTTCTGTTCTCTCTCCAATTACTGGTGTGAGAGGATCAATGTGGCTGTCAAGAATTCAAATCAGTGGCTTTCATTGCCTAAATGAATGGGTGCTCAGTGGTGGATAAGTTTACTAACATGTGTGAAACCAAATGTCAAATTTTGTTCTATGCTTCAAAGTAAACATTTTAAGTTTGTGTGTTTGTTTTCCTAAGCACTATTTTTACGACTTGGGTATTTGATATGTCAGATAAAATGAGTAAGAGCAAGCTATAGTTCACCTTCCTTGCAATATAAAAACCTAAAACCATACTTAATTTTATGCATTTCTACCTTACTTTGGGGGGGTTATTGGGAGAAAAGGCTCTTCATGGAGGAAATAGTGAAAGTTGGTTATGCTGAGATTACCTCTAATGAGTATCCTGCACATACAATGTTAAACTTTGGGATCAAATTATCTTTCCTAGTAAAGACAAGATACTTAGCCAAAAAACTCAACTCTAATGTTGTTGTAGTCTATTTACTATGTCTTTGATCTGTTTCTAACAGCATACTGCTTGATAAGGTAGATATTCTGAGCCAGATGTTTACAGTGTTCTAATAGTTATATATGTGCCTCTGTATTTGTTGATGAAATAGGCTGTTTCTGGCTGGTATAATAAAAAGCATTTGGAAAAGTATTGCATAAGTCACAGAATCAAGAGGAAAATGGAATAACTTGTCAGCCTCAGGAAGAATAGTTCTGAAAGCTATGGCATTTTGGGGTAGCCAACAAGGAGTGTCTCTTAAGTCTTGGTCGTTGAAATGGCTCAGCTCTGTTTTCATTCAGTGTTCTGCTCAGGATTGGTGTTCTTTGGACGGGAGGCAGATTGGCTCTAAGCTTAAGTCAGGTGCCCATTTCTTAGTTAGGGTGATTGATAGTCTACCAAAGGCACATGAAATGGGAAAAGAATATTTCCAGTTACCAGAGATGGGGAAACAGGCAACACCAATAGATGGCCTCTTCCAACAAGGTTCATCTCAAAGCAGAGAAAATTTAAATAACTTTGACTTAGACAACAAGTGATTTGGATATTACCTGAATTTTATCACCAAGTTACTCTTCTAGATGAAAAATTCTAGCAGTTTGATTCATTAACCCATGTTTTATGTCTAGATCTTTATCACTATATTAGCCCCCTTCTTTTAGGATAAACCTTCCTTTTAGTTCAACCAAGGTTTTGTTTGGCATTTTCCTTAAAGGAGCTATCACTAGATCCTATCTCTGGAAGTTAGCAACTTTCAGTTTTAGCTTCAGAATATCCTAAGCGTAGAATGGGAGCTCGACAGATTAAGTAGTCCACTCAAGCACAGATATAAATATTATTGAATATATTGGTTAAAACTCAATATAGCAAGTAGCAGAAAACTCAAATTGAAGCCAGAAACTAAATAGTTCAGGGATGTATCTCTAGTTTCATGAGGAGCTTGATGTAGGGCTCCAATAGCATGACCAGGACTCTTTCTTCCCTTCCTGTGTATCAGCTCTGAGTTTGATTCCATTTCAAACAGACTCACTCTTCATGGACCCAAAATGGCAGCTGGAAGCTCTGAGTTGCAGAGTTTAGGTACAGAGGGGCTTAAGGAAATCTATTTTTCCAGGAGTCTCAGTGAATATCTCATTTTATCTCATTGGCTTGGATTCAGTCACATGCCCATTTCTAAACCAATTACTGTAATCACAGAGATAGGATAACCTTGAGCTGAAGGGTAGATCAATTTTAAACGATTTCACGTGGCTGAAAATGGAGGGAAAGATGAATTACCCAAAGAATAACCAGAATGCTTTTGGCAAGAAAAGGAGGAGGGAATTGATGCTGGGAAGTAAAAAAAAAAAAAAAAGTTTTACGTTCAGTTTTGAAACTTATTTTTTTGATTACATTAAAAATGATGATATTTAGCTATTTTCAAATGTGCACAAAAATATAATAATATGAACCCATATTTAGCCATCATCCATCATCAACAATTGTTGAAACATTTTGCCAATTATGTTTCTATCAATTGCATTTTAAAGCATTATCAAAAGATATTTTTATAGCTAGCTATGTAACAACTCACAACATCTAACAGGAAGTCTGAGACCTTGCTTTATGAACATCAATTTGCATATGAAATGATCATCGGTCTCATACCAAAAAACATTGTGTTGCCAGTTAGAACAAAAGAAGGCTCTGGGCAACGGTAATTCATCATTTGCCTGGCAGTAGAATTTTATTTCAGTAAGTAAGGTTTTTTCCCTGCCTTAAGCCTGATGAATCAATTCCTTAACAACTCTTTCCTGAGTACCTGTGGCAAATTTGTGTTCTGCTCCTGGGAATCTTTAGGGGTCAATTTATTTGGCAGTAAGGCTTCAGAACACCAGTTTGCATGTGCATTGTGTGATAGCTGAATGTGCTCTAATCTCTTTTGCAGTTGAAAGATGCATGGGTGTAATGCAGTCCGGGACACAGATGATCAAACTGAAGCGCGGGACCAAAGGGCTTGTCCGGCTCTTTTACCTGGATGAGCACCGGACCTGCATCCGATGGAGACCCTCTAGGAAGAACGAGAAGGCCAAAAGTGAGACCAACCTTTGAATTCTTTGCTTGGCCTGACACAGTAACACATGGGTTATATTGGGTGGGTTCTTTGGAAGCTTTGGATCTGTGGAACTTTCATATTTTTTGCCAGTTTTGGGGTTAGTTGTTAAAGGATATGGAAAGACAGAAATAGTAATGACCAGTTTTGCTTTTTTAATTCTTTGAGGAATTTAAATTGATAAAAACTTTCTTGTCCATGAATGTTGTAGATGTTAGTAATTCCCCTGTGTTAGAAACATGATATTTTTCTTTTTCAGTTGGGATATGAGGTTAATAGCCTGAGGCCTATTAGGGATATTACAGATCCAATGGACTTTAAAGTCCATTGAGTACAGTTAACTGATTAATGAGTTAACAAAATTGTGTGAATGTTATCGAGTTAAATAGCTGTGATTTGACCCCTCGTCAAAGCCTGTGTCCTACACCTTCTATACTCAGCACCAAGCCCATGCGGAGCCCCCGTAATGCCTCTCTCATCTCTTCTGACCATCCCGTTTTTCACAGGAACCTTTTTGTCCAGGGTTTCTTCACCTGTCTGTTGGTGAAGTCTCCTAACCAATCTCTATTTTGCTAGTTTCTTCTGCTTTTATCAGTTAAGATGCTTTCCTGTTTAAGTAACAGGAGACCTTGAGCAAATAAATAAATTTATTATCTCATATAACAAGAAACTCAGAGATTGGCAGCCTCCAGGCATGGGACATTGAGTCTCTGGTCATTTTTTTCCCAAGTGCTCTTGGCTCTTATGCATTGGCATTATAATCAAGACAGCAGCAACATGGCTTCAGCTGTTCTGGGCCTCACAACTTGATGACAGTGATGAGGAAAAAAGGGACCTTCTTTTCTGGTACTTCCTTTTTAGGAGGGAAGAACCCCTTTCCAGACCCTTCCCTCATAGCAGATCACCCCAAGACTCCTTGGTTAGAACTGGGTTGCATTTTCACACCTAAGTCGATCATAACAAATGGGAGAGGGGCCACCCCAGTGGCTGAGACCCACCAAAATTTTCCCTGGGGCTGGGTGTGTGCTCATTTACCTGCATGTTGTGTGGGGAGTTAGTTGATACCAGAAGAAAATTGGAACTGTGCCATTTAGGCGGACGAGAGAAGTGAATGGTGTATGTGGACAATCAATAGGATATGCAATACTTCTGATTCATGCTTAAAAACAAGCAAGCAAATGAAAAATACTATTTTAATACAAAATAATCATCCCTGCTCGTGCTTTTCTGATGCAAACCTTTAGTACTGCTCTTCTATCTAAATAATGCTAATCTCTGGTCTATTTTTCTAAGCTCTCCATAATCTAGCTTCTCCCTACCCTTCTAGCTCTATCTCCTGTTACCCTCCTTCTTGAGCTTTCCAGCATAAATAGCCTATCCAGCATCCCTGGAGTGGGCTTTATGTTTCTGTGTCCTTACGCCTCTTCCCCTGGGATGCCATCTTGTTCCTCTTCACCTCTCTAAGCCTTGCTCTACCTTCACCATAAAAGCATTTTCACTATTAATACCAATCACTTTTAACTCTGCTATTCGGTTACCACTACATTTTTTTTCCTTTCAATTTCTAACTTCTCATGCATATTATGAAACCCTCAAGTTGGCTCTGGGTCTTAGTATGTTCTCTTCATGTAAATATGTAAACCATAAATTCGACACATTCGTTAGCTCCCTTTCTACCAGTCTTCTTGTCCTGGTGGCAAATCTATCATTTTATCATCAATTTCAGCCCATCCTCACTTAATGCCTGGGAAGGCATTGTCCAGACTGCCCAGGAAGGTAAAATTTTATATAGAGAAGGTCTCTAGCAGGAAGTGATAGGGCTCGTAGTTCACATTTGGACTTAAAACCATAACTTGTCGACAATGAATTTGTTCATGCTCATTTAAAAAAGTTTAAAAAAATTTTGCTTTCCTTTTCTCTTAAGTCGAATCTTCATCTGCCATGTATTCTACTTTTCTCACAGTACTTATTGACTCCATTTACAAAGTCACCGAAGGTCGGCAGTCTGAAATATTCCACAGACAGGCTGAGGGGAACTTTGACCCCAGCTGCTGCTTTACCATCTACCATGGGAACCACATGGAATCCCTGGACCTCATCACCTCCAACCCTGAGGAGGCCCGCACCTGGATCACAGGCCTCAAGTACTTGATGGCTGGCATCAGTGATGAAGACTCCCTTGCCAAAAGGCAGAGGACCCACGACCAATATCCTTCCTAAAACTTTTTTTTTTGAGCTCTGTGTGTGTGGGGGGGATCAGACTATGAATTATTTTTCCCCATAATTTTTTTCTCTACCCCTAGCCTCCTCTGTTCCCTCCTCGCTCTCACCCTAAGTAAATGAACGCATGAAACACATAGAAACAAGCTTGTATGATAAACTCAGGAGCAGTCTTCTGGAGAGACTGAATTTCGCTCTACAAGCTGAGAGATCTCCAAACGCAGTTTCCTAAGAGAGAGATGGTAACCAGGAAAAAAAACCATTTACTCATGTTAGAGGAAATCCTGCTTTGTTATAGTCAGTTTAGTTTAACAAATACTGTTAAAATTTTAATGATGCACCAGGTACTAAGCTCCTTACTGCTTTCCTTCTCTCTTTTTAGCTTACTGTTTGGAAACTGAACTGATTGATACTCAAGGGGAAGTTACTTTTTACTTAATAACATTTATCTTCTAATTGCTCAAAACACTGGAGGCTGAGTCTCATTCTTGATTAAACCTATTCTTGTGGTCCTGCAGTGTTGACAAGATAAATGATTAATGCGCTTGGTCTGAAAGGTACCTCTCCTGCTGGGATGGAGCTAGGCTTGTGACATGGTGTTTCTGGCCTCATTTCCCTGACTTGTAAAGTGAGGGTATTAAGCTGCTTTAGTTTCCTTCTGCACCTTTGGTATGGCCTTAAAATTCACATGCCCCCATTCATTTAGGAAGTAGTACTACTGCCTTGCTGTCATTGGAATGTTTGCCCTAAGTTTTTTCCCAGAGTGGTGACAAATTTGTGCTGCTCTGACTATAATCCCTCACCTGGGGTATTGTTGGAGCAGAGTGGAAACATTCAGCCCGTGAAAGGATTTTGACAGTGTGAACGTCTGAGTTGATTAGCCATGGCATTTTCATCAATATTCTCAGCATGCAGATAAATGCAACTGGGATTCATAAGTGATCAAAACACAAACATAGGAACTAACTTTTTGTGCTTTATTCTGTTTGTTTTCTTCTTAACACATCATTAGGTGAAGTCCTCTTCCCCACTCAGTCAAAATTCTTAAAAAGTCTTTTGCTTATTCATTCATCTGTAGATGGATACTTAGGTTGCTTCTACGTTTTAGCTATTATGAAAATTGCTGCTATGAACATGGCTGTACAAATATGTCTGTGAGACCCTACTTTTAATCCTTTTGGGTATATACCCAGAAGTAGAATTGCTGGATCATCTGTCAATTCTATTTATAATTTTTCGAGGAACTGCCATATTGTTTTCTGCAGTGCCGTACCATTTTACATTCCCACCAACAGTACACAAGGGGCCCAATTTTTCCACGTTCTTGCCACCACTTGTTTTCTGTTCTTTTGATGGTAGCCATCTTAATGGGTGTGAGGTAGTATGTCATTATGGTTTTGACTGCATTTCCCTAATATTAATGGTATTGAGCATCTTTTCATGTGCTTGATGGCCATTTATATAACTTCTTTGGAGAAATGTTTATTCAAGTCCTATGCCCATTTTTGAATCAGGTTTTTTTTTTTTTTGTCATTAAGTTTTAGGAGTTCTCTATCAATTCATCTATGACAGATTTGAATCCCTTTTCAGATATATAATTTGCAAATATTTTCTTCCATTCTGTGGGCTGTCTTTTTACTCTGTTGATACTGTCCTTTGGCGCATAAAATTTAATTTTCATTAAGTTCAATTTTTCTATTTTTTCTCATTGCCTGTGCCTTTGGTATTATATTCAAGAAATTATTGCCAAATCCAATGTCATAAAGCTTTTGTCCTGTATTTTCTTCCAAAAGCTTTATTCTTTTAGATCTTACA
Organism: Pteropus medius; assembly: GCF_902729225.1. NCBI lineage: Eukaryota > Metazoa > Chordata > Mammalia > Chiroptera > Pteropodidae > Pteropus > Pteropus medius. The sequence goes on from NW_024355205.1 coordinate 16,781,888, forward strand.
TTTAGATCCTTGATCCATTTTGAGTTAATTTTTGTATATGGTGTTAGGTAAAGGTCCAGCTTCATTCTTTTGAATATTGATATCCAATTTTTTCAGCATCATTTGTTGAAAAGACTGTTCTTTTCCAGTGTAATGGTCTTGGCACCCTTGTCAAAAATCACTGACCATGTGTATAAGGGTTTATTTCTGGGCTATTTTATTCCATTGGTTTACATGTTTGTCTTTATGCCAATACCACAGTTTCGATTACTGTCAATTTGTAGTAAGTTTTGAAATCAGGAACTGTCAGTCCTCCATTTTTGTTCTGCTTTTTCAAGATTATTTTGGTTGTTCATGGTCCCTAGAGATCTCATGAATTTTAGGATGAGTTTTCTATTTCTGCAAAAAATGTCATTGGGATTTTGATAAGGATTTTATTGAATTTGTAGATTGCTTAGGGTAGTAATAGCATTTTAACAATACCGCCTTCAATCTGTGAATGTGAGATGTGTTTCTATTTATTTATATCATTTTAAATTTCTTTAGCAATGTTTTGTAGTTTTCATTGTACAGCTCTTTTCAGCTCCTTGGTTAAGTTAATTCTTAAGTATTTTATTCTTTTTAATGCTATTGTAAATGGAATTGTTTTGTTATTTCCTTTTCAGATTGTTCATTTATGAAAATGCAACTGATTTGTGTGTTGCCTTTTTACCCTAGTACTTTCCTAAATTCATTTATTAAAAAGTTTTAACAACTTTTTCTTTTATGGAGTGAGTCTTTAGGGTTTTCTACATATGAGGTTATGTTATTAGCAAACAGATAATTTTATTTCTTCCTTTCCAATTTAGATGCTTTTTATTTCTTTTTCTTGCCTAATTGTTCTGGCTAGAACTTCTGGTACTATGCTGAATAAAAGTAGTGAAAGTAGGCATCTTTGCCGTGTTCCTAATCTTGGAAGAAAAGCTTTCGATCTTTCACTATTGAATACGATGTTTGCTCTGGATTTTTCATATATGCTCTATTATGTTGAGGTGGTTTTCTTCTCTTCTATTTTGTTGAGTGGTTTTATCATGAAGGGTGATATATTTTAGCAAATGCTTTTATCGCATCAATTGAGATGTTCATGTGGCTTTTCTCTTTGTTATGTTAATGTCGTTTATTACATTGATTGATACTTGCATGTTGAATCAGCTTTGTATTCCAGAAATAAATTCTACTTGGTCATAGTGTATAATCCTTTTAATATGCTGCTGAATTGTTGAGAATTTTTTTTTTAAATCAATGATCATAAGAGATATTGGTCCGTAGTTTTCTGTAGTGTCTTTGGCTTTGTTATCAGATTAATGTTGGCCTCACAGAATGAGTTAGGAAGTGTTCCTTTCTTTTCAATTTTTTTTGGGAAAAATTTAAGACAGATTGGTATTAGTTCTTTAAATGTTTGGTAGAATTCATCAGTGAAGCCATAAAGTCCAGAGCTTTTCTTTGTTGAGAGATTATTCATTCTATCTCCATACTAACTATAGATCTATTCAGATTATTCAGATTTTCTATTTCTTTGTGATTAGATTTGGTAGGTTTCTTGTTTCTAGGAATTTGTCCATTTCATCCATGTTATTCAGTTTGTTGGAATATGATTGTTCATAGTACTCTCATAATCTTTTATTATTTCTGTAGAATAGGTAGTAATATTCTCATTTTCATTTCTGATTTTAGTAATGGGAGTCTTTATTTTTTTCTTAGTCCATCTAGCTTAAAGTTTGTCAATTTTGTTGATCTTTTTGAAGAATGAACTTTTAGTTTTATTGATTTTTTCCTATTGTTTTTCTGTTCTCGATTTCATTTATCTTTGCACTGATTTTTCTTATTTTCTTCCTCCTACTAGTTTTGGGTTTGGTTTATTTTTCTTTTTCTAGTTTCTTAGGTTGTAAAATAGATGGTTGATTTGAGATCTTCTTTTCTAATGTAAGTATTTATAGCTATAAATTTATTTTCCCCCTTAACACTGCTTTCACTGCATCCCATAAGTTTTGGTAAGTTGTATTTTCATTTTCACTCACCTGTGAGTATTTTGTAATTCCTTGTGCTTTGCTTTGACCTTTTGGTTGTCTAAGGGTGTCAATTAATTTTCACAATTTTGTGAATTTTCCAGATTTCCTTTTGTTATTGATTTCAAACTTTACCCCATTGCGATCAGAGAAGATACTTTGTATGATATCTATCTTTTTAAATTTAGAGTCTTAATTTGTGGCCTAAAATATGGTCTAGTCTGGAAAACATGCCACGTGCACTTGAGTAGAATTTGTATGTCATTGTGTAGGCTGACCGTATGGGTCTGTTAGATCTGGTTGGTTTATTGTCTTGTTTAAGTCCTCTGTTTCTCTACTTCTGTCTAGTTGTTCTATCCATTATTGTGTGTTGGGTATTGAAGTCTTCAACTATTATTGTAGAACTATATTTTTTTCAATTTTGTCAGTTTTTGCTTTATATATTTTGATGGTATATCATTAGATGCATAAATGTTTACAATTATTATATCTTCTTACTATGTCAAACCTTTTATTAATATATACTGCTCTTATAACCTTTTCATTTAAAGTCTATTTTGTCTGATATTAGTATAACCACTCCTGCTCTTTTTTGGTCACTATTCGCATGGAATATCTTTTTCCATCTTTTCACTTTCAACCTGTTTGTATGGATCTCAAGCGAGTCCATTATAGACAACATATAGTTGGGTCATGTGCTTTTATTCATGCCAATCTCTGTCTTTTGTTCAGAGAGTTTATTCCATTTATATTTAAAGCATTTACTGATAAGGAGAGATTTTCTTCTGTCATTGTGCTCTTTCTTTTCTACATGCCTTATAGCTTTTTTTTTGTCCCTCATTTTCTGCATTCCTGACTTTTGGGTTTAGTTGATTTTTTTTTGCAGTGAAATGTTCAATTTTTTTCTCATTTCCTTTTGTGTATATTCTATGGCTATTTTCTTTGTGGTTATCATGGGGATTGCATTTAATATCTGAAAATTATAATACTCTAGTTTGAATATACTAGCTTAAGCAATAGTGTTTCGAATGTGATTTGTTTGTCCATGTTTACTAGCAGTAGAAATTTTTCATATTTGAATTAACTAGGTTGAAAACTGAGTGATTTCATATTCTGAAAATATGCTATTTGGAAAGCAAGTACACCCCAGAACTGCACAGAGGAACACTTCAGAAAAACACAAAAGCAGTTGATATTTGTGTCAATGAGGAAAGAAAAGGAAAGAGGAAATTAATGAACGGTAAAGAGAAAGCTCATGTCAAACACAGGGAATGTTATTTGAGCCAGGGAACCATTCTCATATAGATTTGTTGTAACTTGTTAGGGTTTTAGATAATATCTTAATGCTAGAATGACATTCTTAATTGGACATACATTTAGTTACATTAATCGGGAGAACAAACTTGGAATGTTTGTTATTATTCGATTTCAATTAGGCCTGAAAATTTCAACTGTGAACAAATGATGAGAATAATGAATCTTAAATGGCTGTATAAAAAAATTCATCTAGTGTAAAGCATAATTCAAGCTATTTCTGCAGCATGAACATGTTGAATTGGAGGTGGATATAGTACTCATATCTATTAGAAACAATATACTGTTGTGGTTAAAGACTCAGACTGGTGCTGAGTTCGAGCCCCAAATCTGCCATGTACTATGCAACTCTGGGTGAGTTAAACTTCTTTGCCTCAGAGTTTTTATCTGTAATGTGGTAATGATATTAGTGATAGTGCCTACCCTATGCAGGTGTGTGAAGATCAGATGAGTTGATGTACACAAAGTGCTTAGACCCTTTATAAATAATAGCTGCTATCATTATTGCTTAAGAGAGATAAGGATTAGAAAATCTTTTGCTTCCTTATTCAGGTAGATTAAAGTCTGAAATCTCAGCAGCCCCAGCATGCAAAGATGATAGTACTGGCACCTAGTATCAGCATTTTTCTCCATCAGATCCTTCTCCTACTTTATTCTTCACCTTATCTCCTGACCCCACAAAGGAAATTATTACCTCTAGAAGGCTGTAGGGAGTTCCTTATGGATGCTGTAAACTGAAGCCTTGTGCCTTCTCTATAAATGAGGGATCCTGAAGCCTGTAGGAGAAATTCGGTCTACCATTTATTTTTATATGGGCCACTGAGCTAAGAATGGATTTTCAGTGGTTGAAAAAAAATCAAAGGACCAACAACATTTTGTAACATATGAAAATTATATGAAATTCAAATGTCAGTGTCCATAAATAAAGTGTTATCGGAACGTAAGCATGCCAGTTCATTTATATATTTTCTATTTAAGAATGGGAGAGTTGAGTAGTTGCAAATGGGACCAAATGGCCTGCAAAGCCTAAAATCTTTACTACTAGTCTCTTGATCCCAAAAGTTTGTCTACCCCTACACTAAATACCATTCATTGCTTTACATTTTCCTATAATTTCTTGATAGAAACACAGATCATAACTTTTCATTCAGTTTTTACTCTCGCAGTTTTTCTTTGTAGAATGACTGTTTTATTCTTAAATTTATCATGTGTATGGTGATGAATCACTAATCCAGGGCTTCCTTGGGCACTCATGTTGTAAGTAGGAAGAACAACTTTAAGATATCTGAATACTTTAACCTGCAATTGTATCTTATACCATGTGTACTGTTACTGGGAGAGAATGGTTTTCCTTTCACAGAGTCTTAGAGTTGAAGGGAACTTCAAGGCCATCTGGGTGTACTCATTATAGACAAAGAAATAGAAGCCCAAAGAAATGACATAAGTAACCCACTGTCACAGGGTTAGGTCAAAAGAATCAGAACTAGTGGGTATTTCTTGGTCTGATTCTACCTCTCTTTCTGTCTTACCTACCCTATGTCTTCTAAACCAACGGTCAAGGCCAACTTGTGTGTTGACACTGAAGGTGGCACAGACACAGGCCTTCCCTAAAGGGTCTGTATCTGCAGAATATTCTTACTTAGGGTGGGCTCGTCCCTGCCTTTTCTCTGGAGAAGTCTTTGAGAGGCTTTGATAAAGAAGTATAGAATAAAAGGATGGAAATATTGCTGTCATTGGACTCATTTTATCATGTCTTTGAACATTGGCTAAATATTTGTGGGGCACAGAGCAGTGTCCATAGTCAAAAGAAATAGAGCTCATGGAATGGGCACTGTGGGCCCAGAAAACAAACACACAAACAAATGAGATTCGGTTACTTTTTAGTAATTGGCCCAAATATTCCACTCTTGGTTCTTTAGTTATTTTTCTTCAAGTCCTGGGTCACCCTTTACCTTCCTGGTGTCGTATGTAATGAGATCTTGCCTAAACTCTATGAGGAAAAATCGAAAGAACTGGGTTGGTTAATTTCAAATGTTATAAAGGGAACAAAATGTGAAACGAGGTGTTTACAATCAGAAATTCACCTCTATTTAACTTTGGAAGAAATAAGACTTTAATTCTCTGGTTACTTTTACTTTCTAAGGTACAATCTCCTACAATCATTAATTTGAATCACCTAAGAAATGTAAACGTGCTGTTATCACTGAGAGGTTAGTTAATATTTCAACTTAAAATGAAAATCTCAGTTTGATGTCACCTGCTTGATAAGCAAATATTCTCCATTGACCCTTTCTTCTGACCTCCTCCCATTTTCTCATTTCTCAATTTTAAACCTATGCCTTTTGCGTACTTTGAGTCTGATTTCATCACATTTCTTTCTTTCTTCTTCATTATCCTTCACATTTTGAAACTCAATTTGCTTTTCTAATCATGTATACACACAATTTCTGCCTTTTGTAATTTAACTCTCAATAACTGTGAATCATCCATTTTTAAAACATGCCCTGCTAAAACTTGGAATTTTTCAACTCACCCATTTATTACCATTTATTCTCCACTATGTAAAACAGTGCAATACTTATTCTCCTGAGGGTCTTTTAAAATTTCAATTCACCCGATGCAAATCCTTTGTGTATAAACTCAGTGTCACAGCCTCAGTCACCCAGCGTTATACCTGTTGCTTTGAGGGCAACCTGTAGCATGTCAGGCTTATAGTACGTATCACTGCCCTTGATTTATAAGTTTGGAGCTATTAGATAAGAACCATCAAAGCTAGTCAAAAGCAGATCTTCTGTGAAGGAGGAGAGAGGACTAGACCAGGTTGCATGAGATCTGGGTTTGACACCTGGGTCCCTTATTAAGCCTTACCAAATTTCTCCCTCTCTAGTTTATATCCTCATGTGAACAATAAGATTAAACTAGGTAGTCTAACCTTCTAAATGTAGGAGTGGGACTGAGAAAAGGGAACTGGAAAGATTGTGTAGTGTGGTATTGTGAAGATAACAAGATACTATATGAAAGGCTATAGAGGGAGAAGTTAAGGCCTAGGTTTGGTATATTTGGGGTTTTGCCACATTGTAGAGATACTTTAACAGACTGGATAACAACGTTTGAGTTGAAGAACCTCTCAAAATTATATGGTTTAACTCATTTCACAGTGGAGGGAATCACCTCTATGCGCTGTTCCTTTCCTTTCTTTTGTCGTTGTTGTTACTCTTAGTAGTTCACTAAGAGCCTGCGGATTGCAGGACCCTCTCAAAAAATTTCTTCTCAAGTTCGGTGTTGATGATAAACACTCTTGTGAGTATTCTGTGAGAGCAGTTTTTATTTTGTGAGAACACAAGTGCTTTTCTTGACGTTTCTGCACGTGGGTGAAGCAGACCTTTGAGGAAGCTGATAAGAATGGCGACGGCTTATTGAATATTGAAGAGATATACCAATTGACGCATAAACTAAATGTCAATCTACCCCGAAGAAAAGTCAGACAAATGTTTCAGGTAGGTTTTCACAATTGAGTTGGTCTTGTGTGAAGTACACATTAGAGGTTATTAGTGTACTTAGACATTTCAAAAGGCTATTTTGTTTTGTTGGAAACTCATATTTCCTTTGTATTACTTTATTTTTCTTTGCTGAAGAAAGGCATTTTGTTCAAGGGGAAAGAAACATTCTAAACTTACCATGAGTCCACAATTTCACTTCCTAAAATGCTTTTTTGTTGTCGTTTTTAGAGAGTAATTCCAAGCACTTTACCGACAAATAATGGAGTAAATGTGATCAAGTTTCTTAGGATGATGACATCTCATTTGCCTGCCTCACAGGCTGTTGTGAGGATCAGAATAAAGACTAACATGAAAAAAAAATAGCACTCGTCAAAATCTTCAAGAGCCCTCTTTTGTTTCAGAGGAGTTTAAGATTTAGAATACACAGGTCTTACCTTTTAGGGAACTCTCTAGAAGTTCATTCAACTGCTTGTTCGTGTTAGGTGAGATGCTCTTTCCTGTTGACAAGTCCTTGAGGAAAGTCCTTAGGCCCAAATTTACTCCTATCTGGGACTGTACTTAGTCCTCTGTCTATGATGCAGAAGTCAGCTCTGTTACATTTCAGTTGGTGCAAAGACAATGTTAGATAATTAGTAATTACTAGTATATTAATTTAGGAAAGGCTCTAATTTGGAGGTAAGAGATATGCACAATCCATGTTCTACAATGATTTTCTAAGTGGCTGGGTAGGTGACATTTTGTACATGTAAAATAAGTATATAGGGTGATAGTTCATGATTTTTAATGTTTCGTACTTCCTTTGTTTTCTAAGCACTTGCCTTTGAAGGGGGTAAGGGCAGAAACAGCATGAGGGATGAGTTGCGACGGTAAATGGAAGATGGAGGCTGGCTTCCATCTGACCTCTTGGAACGGTCCTGTCCTTGGAAACTCTTGGCTGGAGATGGTTTGTGTTGTGGGGAACTTGGTCCCATTGCACTGAGGAACAAATGAGAGAAAGGAAAGAAAAGGAGGGACTGAGATAATACTATGGAAGGAACCCCAGAGATGGAGTGACGGGCTTTGGATGGGAAATGAGTTGTCACAAATGGAGTGAATTGTCCTTTAAACTATGAAAAGGCTTGCCACATTCCCGGCACTCTCCGTGGCATCTTGTTTTTGTCTTGTTGTGAGCTGCACCTCCCAATCTGATCCTTTTTGTAGGGGGTGTTCATAGCACTGAAGAGGTAGCTGCTGGCTAAACCACAGACACCGAGCTTAAAGAGGAGGGCAAAGTTTATACCTATAAAAGTAATGTTTTCTTTGGTACTTTTTGAAAGTAAGATAATGCAGAAATGTAAGATATTAAATTATTTTTACTTCTATATTTTTCCCCTTCAGACACCTTTTATCTCTAATACACCTTTAGAGGGTGAACCAGAAAATGTTTATGTCAAATGTCTATGGGTTCAAAGTAAATACTTTAGAGAAGTTTTAAGAAAACATTAAGGGTCTCTTTTTATGACCTTTGATTCAAAGACTTATCAAGCCAGAAGTGCGTGGAGAAGCATTTGGGCCTGTTGTATGCAGAACATGTCTGCGTGGGTCTTGCTTCTAGCACGGTTCTGTAAGTGCTCATGGCGGAGGTGATAGGACCAAGGATCTTAGTATTATTTCAGGAAAATTCTCTTAAAAAAATTATTTTTGAATGAATTTCTGCTAAAGACATTAAAGCCTTCCTAGAATTTTCATTTATTTATTTATTTAGTTTTTTGCCTTTTTGCCTTTTCGTTGCAGTGCAAGATTCAATTGATTTTTAAAAAAATAATCTTAAGGAAGATAGGGCTAGCTTCTTTTGAAATCTTTGATGCTATGGTTTAAACCTCAGAGTTTTACTACTCTTAATTGTTTAGGCAGTTATAAAGAAGTCTTGAAAAATGTTTCATCTCTGTGTCAGGATTAGATATTTTGAAACAAAGTTATGGCAGAAATGTGAACATTAGATCTAGCTCCAGTGTTCATTAGGATGCAAAGATTCTACAACCGAGAGCCTCAAACACCAAAACTGCTGATGTTGTGCAGACCCATCTGTCTCTATTTTTAAAATGACAGAAGGCAACAGCAATCAGCCTCACGAAGAAACTACGTATGATTTAAATATTGATTAAAGTGTTTGTTAATAATTGACCCAAAGTTAGCAAAGTTTAAAAAAAGATTTTTATGCGCACTTTGATTCTCAAACCTGTGTTTAAAACCACATAACAGCTGCGACTACTTTACAAATCCCACGAATTTCAAAATGCCAGTGTTTCCCTGTCAGTTTTTGTTCAGTTACAACTGTGTACACTTAGAATGAAGTTCATGTAAATGGGTTTGCTGCTCATTATATATTTGAAAATAACAGTTTTGTGGTGTTAAAATTTTTAGCCAATTAGAAGGAAGAAACATGGTGAAAGATGCTTGCTCAATAGTTGCTAGAAATAAATAATTTCAACTACAAATCAGTTCAGATGGATTTTTCAGACTTAAATGGAGGAAAAGCAGGGAGGGAACAATGATATTGATGACTGTAAGAACACTGAACTACCTATGCAAAATTAGGAGAGATTCTGCTATAGTTAAGTTACATTTGATTAAAATGCAGTTCAGAAGATGATGAGAGAGACTGGTATTTTCACTATGTGTTAAATATATCTTCTCTCTTTTGTTCATGATTAGTCTTATTCAAGATTTCTTTTTCATTAGTTTCTTCGAAACAGCAGCTTTTGGTTGAATCACTCACATTCGATTTATATTCATTTGTTTTCTATTTCTTGCTTTCTGCTCTTGTTTATAATTTATTTCTTTCTATTTTCTTTAGCTTAAATTCTTTCTTAGGTTTTGAGTTGAATTATTAGCTTACTTGTTTTTAATCAACCTTGTTTTCTAATAAACTGAAAACTTCAAGTTTCCTCTACTGCTTTAACTTCATCACACCAGAATGCATGCGTTCAGTTTCTTATTTAGAAGATATTATGTTGTTTTCAGGCATAGTTTTTTTTAGAAAAGCTTTCTTTGTTTTATGAATTTACGGTGATCAGTAAAATCAGTTTTTATAAGGTCGATTCTTCATAATTTACAACTTTGCTTGCAACCTGATGATATATAGTCCATTTTAAAGTTGATCCATGTGTGCTTGAAAAGAATGTGTGTTTACCATTTGTGAAATGTATACTAGCCTTTTATAGTAAATATTATTTCCCAGTACGGAATTTCCTATTTCAGACTTTCAAACTGCCTTGTTTTTTCTATGCCACTTTCAGGAAGCTGATACAGATGAAAATCAGGGAACTTTGACATTTGAAGAGTTCTGTGTTTTTTACAAAATGATGTCACTGAGACGGGACCTTTATTTGTTGCTCTTGAGCTACAGTGACAAGAAAGATCACCTAACTGTGGAAGAACTGGCCCAGTTTTTGAAGGTGGATCAAAAGGTAGTATTAGATTGTTGAATGTTTACTTAGAAAAAAATTGTGAAAGATACAATGGGTTTCTCTTGGGGTTGGATGTAGATATACTTTAAATTTAGGATAGAGGTATAAATATCACAGTTCCACAGAAATCTTAAAAAAGATTTTTTTTCAGAAGTCTTATCTTTGAGTTATTTAAAATGTTTCTTGCAGCTTTTAAAGAGGAAGTGATAAATTGAACACATACATTTTTTACCTTCAATATGTTGAATATGGCTACGTGTATTTTTTCACAAAGTTGAATGGTAACTCGTGTTCCATTTTAGATACAATGGTAATGTTTTCTTTACATTAGTTATATTGCTAGGTATTTATTAACTATGATGTAATTCTTAACTGGCAAAATAGTTATTTATTGATAATTCTGATGGGAAATTGCCATTTGGTCATACGAAAAGAGTAAGTAAATTAAGTCCTGATTAGCAAAGGGAATCCCAAAATGTATTTAAAATAAGACTTTTAATTTTAATACTATGTAGGATGAATTGCGATAATAAGGTAAGTTTTGTCCTACTGCTTTATAAATATTGCCTTAGACTCTGTTTCTCACTAAAGTAGATTTGTTTTTGTTTTTGTTTTTTTCCCCAGCTTTATTGAGGTATACTTGATGAATAAAAATCATATATATTTAAGGTATACAACATGAGGTTTCGATATCTATATGTACTATGAAATGATTACCACAGTCAAGCAAATTAACATATCTGTCAGCTCATGTGGTTACAATTTATTTTTGTGTGGCAAGAACACTCAAGATCAACTCTTAGCAAATTTCAAGTATATAATATAGTAACATTAACTATAGTCACTGTGCTGTACATTAGATCTCCAGATTCGTTCCCTATAATTGAACCTTTGTATTCTTTGACCAACTTTCTTCCCACTCTCCCCCTCTCCTCCTGACCCCCCCATACCTGGAAACCAACATTCTACTCTCTGCTTTTATGATTTTGACATTTTTGCATTCCACGTATAGTGAGATCATGCAGTGTTTATCTTTCTGTGTCTGACATTTCATTTAGCGCAATTCCTCTTGGTTTTAAACATGTTGTGGCAAATGGCAGGAATGATTTAATCAAGTATGCCTACATAATGGAACCTCTATAAAAACCTCAAAACCACGGGGTTTGGAGGCTTCCTGGTTGGCGAACACATAGAAGTGCTGCGTGGGGGTGCTCTGAGGGGGCAAGAGAATGCCATACAACTCCCCCTACCTTGCCCTGTGTATCTCTTCCACTTTATAATAAACCACTAATAAATAGTAAGTAAGGCATCTTTCTGAATTCTAAGTCATTCTAGTGAATTATAGAAATTGAGTCAGGGGAACTGATAAAGACTTTCTCTTTGACTAAACTCTAGATAGGCTCTTCTGAGCCCCTTTTCAACCAGACCCTGGTCTTGGGCATTGTCCTCAAGCGTCCAGTTGTAGCAAGAATGCTGCTCAGTCAATTTAACCAGAATCCCCATCTGATCACCTTTGGTATCTTATAGAGATTCCTCATTCTCCACTATCCCCCAGGTGATATTTGATTGCCCTGGCCTGCCTTCAACAAGAATTCTGTTAGATCAGTTCATCTAGAATTGTCTTCTCCACGATGTTTCTTCCACTGATCCCTACCCTACTCCTTGGCTATAAATCCCCACTGGTCCATCCTGTATTTGGAATTGAACTAGTTGTATACTGAGTTCTCTTTTCCCCTATTGCAGTATGTAGTTAGTGATTAAAATCTGTTTTTACTGCTTTAACTACTGTCCAGTTCTGTTTTTTTTGATGGAACCCCCAAATTTGTGGTAGGCCAAGCAGAAATGGGGATAGCCCAAACCCCTATTTTGTGGCTGGCATCTGGCTTGGGGACTGTCTGGAAGCCTGAGTCATTAACCTTGGGAGTCTAATGCCAACCCTGGGTAGTTTATGCATCCAGTTAGTGTCAGAGAATCAGAGATTTGGTTGGTGTCAGAAAAAAAGACACTAGACCTGGTAATATTTTACTTTATCTCATTACCATAGTCACATACATTTTGGGAATAACAGATTCAGATTTTATGAATTTTGTTGTTGCTTTTTTAAGGATTAAGCTGGATAGTGTTAGCAAAATGTTTTATCTAACTGTCATTTTAATTAGCTTGATAATTTGGCAAAGGCAGAGATTCTCCATGACCAAAGTTAGCTATAAGACAGGTAGAAAATAGGAAAGAGGTAAGAGAAGATTTTTTTTTTTGGCCTAAAGAATGTGCCCTTTTACATTTCTCCTCTTCTGTTTCCTGCCATTATCACTACTTCCCCATTCTCATGGGAAAACCCCTTCCTAGTACAGTGGAAAGAACAATAGACCAGGAGCATTGAAGGCCTATACTCCACACCCTGTAAGCTTTATTGGTTGGAGAATCATGGGCAGGCCAATTAGCATTGTCTCTGAGCCTTGGCTTCCTCATCTGCACAAAGCAGAGCCGATGTCTACCTTTCCTATCTCACATTATCAAATCCGAAGTTGGATTGTAATGATGAACGGGAAAGCCCTTTGACAGAGATATTCAGAAGCACAGCAGTGTGAAAAATTTTAAATGTTTAAAGCTACTGATTTCAGATTCATTAGGCTAGCGGAATTAACCCAATCCATTGATAGTGGATGTCACTTGCTAATAGACATATGCATCTTCCCTCCTTTTGGTTATATTGACATTTGACCAGTAAATTTTAGTTGAGAAAAACAGAGGGCAACATTTCTTGACAGCAGCATTTCGTGACATCTGCCCCTGGCAGATGATTACCTGTATTCAGTTTAATTTTCTAAATTAGCTTGAAACTACATATGAGCATAACCTGAAAGAAATTTTAAAAATTATGATACATCAAGAGGCATAAACCATAAAGGAAAATATTAATGTTCTAAAACTTTAAGTTTATATGTGATCCAATGTAGCCAGCACCATAAAAATTAATATTAAGTACAAACTAGGAAAATATTTGCAACATATAAAAGAGAGAAATCATGGATTTCCGTAATATGGATATTGTTCTTGTGGGCTATTGAGGAAAAAAATGAATACCCAATAGAAAAATGGGCAGAATGTTTGAAGCATAAAAATTTTTAAAAAGTGAATAAATCTATGAAAAATGTTCCTGGTCCATTAGTAATTTGAAAATATGAAAACCAAGAGACTTACCTATCAAATTAGTAAAGGTTAAAAAAATTATTACTATACATGATGTTCATTTCTTATATTTCTGTTGAAGTTGTGGAATGGTATAATCTTTCTATAAGACAGTTTTATTTATCAAATGTTATTTAATTTATTATACTTTTACCAATCCATTTTATTTCTAGTAATTTATCCTAAGAAAATAATTGTGTACAGAAAAAAAGTTATAAGGTCATTCATTTCAGCATTCTTTAAAAGACAGAAAAATTCATTGTGATCTAAATATGCAGCAAGAGAGTTATTTTTTAGTCAAGAATTTTGTGAGGTTTGAACTTTTAAAATGGGATGTTCACAAAGGAACAAATCTGAGCCAATATGACATTCCATATGGCAGTATGTAATTCATTTGTTTCTGATGGCATAAGGTTGGTATAGACACCAGAGTATTCAGCTTTTGTAGATTTACTCAGTTGTGAAGTGAAATATCACTGCTGCCCACATATGCTGTCAAAGGTTATGTGAAATCAAACATTGGCCCACAGGTCAGATTTTCATTTCACTGAAGCTCTCTGAAAATTGATTTTATGTCTTTGACAGGTCCAAGTGCTGTTTGATTAGGACTTTCATCCTTAAAATGTGGATGTGTTAAGGGAAACTCTCACTCTTTTATGAAACTCTCATTCTTTTATGTCTGCGAAGAAATGCCAGTTAAGCAATAAGCTAGCAAGAAGCCAGCTGGCTGAGGTTTCTCTTGTATTCACAGATAATGATCACAGAAATCCATCAGTCTGTGGTTCCAAAGTACTAGGGCTGTTTGAGGCTTTTTGTTTCTTCCCCGCTCTTCCTTGTTTGCCAAAAACAACTTATATCTCCTCCAGAGTTCCTATCCATTTCTTGGCACGGGGGCTGAATGTGTTTTGTATTTAATCCTTTTCAGACTTTTGGTTCAGAAGTGATCATTTGATTGAATGATCATTTGATTGAATGATTCCCCTAACCCCCTTGACGACCTTTCTTAGCAAGCCTCTACCCTCTCGTTATCTTTTTGTTTCTTATGGATTGAGAAGAGAGGAAGAGAAGACAGGAATATTGAAGCACCCTTCTAGTTTATTAAGAGCAAATGCTACCTTCAGAGATAAGTCTAAAGTGTATTTCTATTTATGCAATGCTTTCAGCTAAAATATGCTTGTAGATGGGTTAATTCTAGGAGATTTTTCGGAGCTTTTCTGATCTTATGCTAGAGGGGCTTCTTATTGTAACTTTGTTTTTCTGATCTATACATTATCTCTTTGTGGTGGTCTACCAGTTGCCCCTTTTTCTTCTTTATTCTGAGAGAGAATATGTTTTTGTTGTTTTAAGTCACCAAGTTTGTGATAATTTGTTACAGTAGCCCTAGGAAATTAACACACCATCCAAAGGAAAAACACCCTAAAAATACTTACATCAGGAGTCTCCAAATAAAATAGTTCAGCCAGAGAATTCCACAGTGAAGCCCAGGAGTCATTAAACCTTATTCAAGAATACAAAACTTCCAACCAATTTTTTTATTGCCTAGTTTTTAAATAGCCAGTTTTAAAAAATATGTTTTAAATAGCCAAGGAGTCTACATGTTTGAGGAAATATTTTACTATAAGAAACAGAAACCAAGACAAATAGAATCAAGAAAGCTGGAGGAATTGGAGGCAATGCAGGGAGAAAGAAAAATTTAAAACTGACATTAATACATCAGAGAAATAGATAAAATTGTGGCCATGAAGCAGGAGAAGGTGCTGAGAGAAAAGATTCAGAGGAAGAAAAGAGCAGAGAACTAAGCTTATTAAATGGTGTAGAACACAAAAATTGAGAAAATTGCTGAGAAGGTAGAACAAACAAGAAAGAAATGGAAAATGGAAAGAAAAGATAAGGAAATCAGTAGATTGATCCAGAAGGTCCACTATCTGAATAACAGGAGTTACAGCAAAAGATAAGAAGAAATAAAAGGGAGGAAATTATCAAAAAAGTAATACAAGAAATGATTAGCACCAACAGATAGGTAGGGCTCACTGAGTGCCAAGCACAGTGAATGTAAAAAGATTGCAGAGACAAGTAATAGTGAAATTTTGCAATGCCAAGGATAAAGTGAACCCCTAAAAGCTTGCATCAAGAGAAGAACTAACTAAGTTAATGAACAAAAATAGGTCCCATGAAAAGGAATGGAATCAGAATGGCATCAGACTTCTCAACAGCAAATGTGGAAGACAGAAAACACAGAGGCAATGATTTCTGGCCTAGAATTTTTCTACCTGGCTAAACCATTAACCAGTTGTATGTGTGGAATAAAAAAACACAACACACACAAACGCATACAAGAAATACATAATTTACTTCTCGAATGCTCTTTGACAGTGACAGATGGAAGTCAGGGCGAAAGCTGAAAAAAGTTCTAGAACTCATCCAACCTGAAGAAGGAGGACTTTTCAAGGGGGAAAAATGCTATTTATGGATTACCTGTTGCCTTTGGATGAGTGAAAAATAATACTGAGAGACCATTAGAGTCATAAGTAAGAAGCTGTGATAGGGTCATTTAAAATTAACCAAATAGGTAAGAATCACAGCAATTAAATCAGAAAAACATGTAAAAGAAGAAAAAATCATATTATACAACAGATTCAATGTTCAACCTTTGCATAGATAAAAACAATTTACACACCAGAGAATAATTTAATAAAAATTAAGTTATAACCATATTGGGAGGATGGATAGAGAGAGAAAGTTAATTTTGCTGGCACCAAAGAGCTAAGTCTTTATCTAACACATAAAAAATTAATAGACAATATTTAAGGCATATAAAACAGAAAATAATAGCATCATTTGCATAATTATTAGGAATATAAAGACTCCTTCCACAAGACATATCTAGAAATGTTGGCATTTTTGCCTATAGATTGTGATTCTGGGTATTAGGCGTGGGCGTTCTGCTTTTAGTCATAGGTATCTTAGTTTTGACTTATTTAATTATGAATTCATTACTTTGACAAAAGCAAATTAAAAAGCTTAGCAATATTAAAATTCTCTGAAAATTCTGTTAAGATTTTGTGTTTGGTGTGTTTCGAAATCATGACTATATCAATTATAATTATTTACTCCCTCCGACTGTTTTGAAGTTTGCACTCACTTGAACAGCTTTGCTAGAAGACTTACAAAGAAGTGTGAGAATAAAACATTGGTGTCAGAACACAAGTGTTTTATAAATCCATGACCTTGGTTTCTACAACTAGTCTATCTGAAGTAGATTGACCTTTAATATGAGGACTATTTAGTCTTTTCTCTTTGGGATGAGATTAAAGAACTATAATAAACAAGGAAAAAAGAATGGAGTTCAACCTGGACCAATCAAAGAAGTCAAATTATAGTAACTGATTTGAAAGTTGCAAAAATTTTAAAAGTCAAAATTCAGGAGTTCCAGCTATATTGAAACACCAGTTTCAAAGAAAGCATTTCAAGTTTTCAGTGTAAATAAAGAAAAGCACCCAGAGAATAGATACAATATAAAAGAAAAACTTAGACTTGAAGTCAGAAGGTTGAAATTTGAACCTTGGTTCTGCCTCTTACTGGATTTGTGACTTGGATTAAAATAGTTAACCTTAGTATCAGTTTTCCTTTCTACATAATGGGGATAAAAATACTACCTTTACAAGACTGTTGTAAGAACTATTTAAGATTGTGGATATAAAAGCTCTTTATAAACTGCACAACACTGACCATGTTATTCAATGTAAAGAACCATTATTAAAATCAAGTTTTATATAAATCAAGTTTTCCTTAAGTTCTTATTTTAGAGCCAACAGCCTTGAACAGTAAGAACATTAGAGACAGCAAGTGACTCAGAGATAGATAGCAAATAACACTTCCAAATGAACTCCATGGGAAATAGGGAGTAAGTGTTTCTGTTTTACCTTACCAGCTATGTCAAATGAGAAGCAAAACATGGGGAAAAAGGACAATAAAGAGCATTAACCGATATTGAACCTTCATTCATTCAGTGAAACCCCAATATAACTTTTTAAGTAAAGTCTAAAAAATTCAATTGTGTAAAATGTAGGATTTTACTGTGGAGAGGTTAATTAAATAAGAACAGGGATGGGAGAAGGATAGGAGCTGATCGACTCATATTTCAGTTGTCATTATGAGGCTTTACTGTATTTTACTGAGTTAATCCTAAATACTTGAATTTAGGGCAGAAAGTGGATTATTTCCCATTAATTCTTTCATAGTACCTAGAAAACTGTGACTTCCCAGAATGCCTACTAATATTTTCACCAATTTAATGAACACTTTTCAAATATGATGCATTTTGTTAGCACATCCTGCTTTGTATCTTGGACTAGTATCTTGTTCTTACTCATCTGCAATTAGCTCCATCCCAGGATAAGTTTCTTGTTTGTTTAGATCTCATGGGCTCCTGGTAGACTTCCTGAGTCTAGTTCAAGGCCCGTACATCTCTGAACGAATGGCCTCATAAGCCAAATAATTGCAATGTAAACTCAGTCTTCCCATGGCACATATAATTTTTATCAGTTTGGTTCTTTTTATTTTGTGAGATATTATCTTTTGGATTGCATGCGATAAACCTCTGTAGGTTATAGCAGGCAAATTACGGATCTGCTCAAAGCCTGACTGGATCAGTGGAGGTGCTCGTTGGTAGCATGGTTTAATTTATGGTATTTTCAGGTGTTATCTGGTAGTGTAGGCCTCTGAATAAAGTAAGAATTATAAATTTCACTCAAAGGATGGATTAGCCATTATGCAGCTTGTTTTTGGGGGGAATAAAGCATTCTGTGCTTCTTCAGGCAGGCAAAAAATAGCTGCATAACAGAGCTTTATTACCCCCCCTGCAAAAAGCTTAACTGTTATTAAATAGGCTGTTTAGAAAAATTAGATTTTATTAAAACATAAGTATGCAACCTAAGAGATAATAGAATCTTTCAAAAGTATTGGAATATGAAATACTGGCTCACATGATTAGCTTCCTCTATCACAATTCATCAGTACTTTTAAATGTCACCCTTAAATTGTGAGAATCAATGGATTTTCGATCAAAATATCACATCCTTTATGCTGCTGTTTAATTAAAGAAATGATTCCTGAAGAGTTTACTTTTCCCAGTGACACTAAGTACGTGATGTTCATACAGCAACCTTGAGGCTGGCTCGGTAACACTAGCATGTCCAGCTTTCGGGAGCCACACGTTCTTACAAATATCAATTCGTTTAATCCTCACAGCTGCCTTATAAGGTAGCCACAGAGAAGGTAAATGACTCATTTAAGGTCACACTGTCAGTAATATGAGCTGATTGCGTTGAACACAAGCAGGCCAGCTCCAGAGTGATCTCTTGCTGTGCCAGCTGCTTCATATCGCCTTTGGTTTTTACTTTTTCTTCCTAACCTCTGTGTTCTTGAATTAGCATGGCAGGCTGCTCTCGTGCTTCAGGGGAAGGATGTATAGTTACACACACACACACAGGTGGGTTTACCTAGAACACTTGTTTTGGTAGGGAATCATTTTCTTTTAACATGTATTTATGATTAGCAACCTTCAGTGTTTTGTAGAAAACACTAGTTTTGCAGACACCTACTAGCTTCGAGTGAGTGGATTTTTGGCAATGCGGTTGCATTGATTATTGATTTTATTTTTTATTGCTTCATAGAGCATATTTAGTAGTTGAAGTATGTTTTCTGAAATCTAATCTGCTTTTGCTGATTAAATCTGAAAAGTGCAAGGAAGATTGATCATGATCACTTTCCAAAGATAAAGTGGTTGTGACACTATTAAGCTCAAACACTGTTCAGTTAACCATTTTACGCTGTGTCAAGAATGCTTGAAAAATCAGTATGCTGTTTTTTTAGTGTAGAGAAACATGAAATTTCAGGTACTCTACTAATGCTGGGTTTTTTTTTTTTTTAGATGAATAATGTGACAACAGACTATTGTCTTGACATCATAAAGAAATTTGAAGTTTCAGAAGAAAATAAGGCAAAAAATGTTCTTGGCATAGAAGGTAAAAAAACTATTTTTAATTTCTCATTTTTCAATTCAGTTCAGTAAGTTAAACTCTAGCAAAATTTTTAGGAGAAAAAAAATCAGAGCTATCTACAGAATAACTGATGATTCAAATACCGCCACCCCCTGCCCCCACATACACACACATATTTTTTCCTGCAAAGCAGATGCCACGATATTGCCAATTCTCTTACTTTTGCAATGACGATATACATTTTTGACTCATACCAAGTCAACTCGATGCCACTATGTATGAAAGATACAAAGAGATATTTGGACTTTTCTCAAATGGCTAATTTTTGGAAATAGTCCTAACCTGATCATTTTATAAAGAGAAATTCAATTTTAAAATAAATAATCTATGAAACTAGTGACTTGAAAGTAAACATGCTTCTTAAAAAATATCGGCGACTAACTAGTTTTGCTTAGTTGGTAGCCATGGAGAGGTTTGTTGGAACCACAAATTTCTTTAATACAACTATCTCATTTTATAAGTGAGGAAAGCGAGGCTCAAAAAAATTAAATTATTTGCCCACAGTTCTATATTCAGAATCTAGGTCTTAGGATCTTAACTAGAAATAATATATGAATATAGCTGCATGAATGGCTAAATTATATGCATTTAAAATATGTAGGGGAAAAAATGGCAGGCTTCTACTTAAAAGGAGAATCTTGCAAGCAGAACATACAGATATTCTTAACAAAAGACCACTGGGGTGCCCTGTTGCCCTCAAGACCATCCAAAGCCAGGGTGTATCTCACCATTTTTGATTGTTGGCCTCTTATTTCACCCACTTCCAGGCTCAGTGTGGGCAAGGGGAGTTTGTGTTTACTTCCTGAGGTAGAGGATAACTAAAACAGAGAAGAAAAATTTAAAATTTATATTATTAAAAACCACTTTAAAAACAACCAGAGAAAATAAACTAATTTGGACTAATTACTAAGACATGGATCTTTTCCTTGGTGTGGCCCTAAAAGATGGAATTAAACATGATTTCTAAGTTACGGCCATCAAGAAGGGCGTGAGGAAATTCTCCAGTCTCGGAGGATAATTACAAATACAGTTTTACCACATGATTCTTGAAGACTTGAAACAATTTACCCTAATAACCATCCCACTTAGGTATTTATGGGTCATTCATGTATTTATTCATATATTAGTGAATGCCTCTTCAACTCAGGCATTTGAAAAAATGGCAGGGTTTTCTACATAACCCTTTAAGCACTATTTCAGTTAGTAAGTGTGCTAGCCATTAGCAGCTTCTTAGTTGATCATTACACCACTTAGTATAAATAATGCTTTAACTCTGCATCAGTCACCGATTAGGTCACACTGCATAATCGTAGCTTGAGCTCAGTAATTACCGAATGGCTTTGCAGGAAGTCCTTTTCCCCACTCAGTCAAAATTCTTAAAAAGTCTTTTTCTGTAGGTTACAGTTTTAAACTGCTACTCCCCAAAGTCATATGCAGCTATCCGTTTGACCTGGAACAAGTCTCCCATTGGCCCAGTGTTCCCTCCCAAGGCTGTCCTGAGGGTAACTCAGATAATCCCTGAGAACACACTTTGAGCTCTTTTGTCCCTGTTACATATGCTTTAAAGCTGTAGCACTTCCTTCTCTCTTTCTTCCAAAGGCTTCACGAACTTCATGCGTAGTCCTGCTTGTGACATATTTAACCCACTGCATCATGAAGTATATCAGGACATGGATCAGCCCCTGTGCAACTACTACATTGCTTCCTCTCACAACACGTACCTGACTGGGGACCAGCTCCTTTCTCAGTCCAAAGTGGACATGTACGCTCGGGTGCTACAAGAGGGCTGTCGCTGCGTGGAAGGTATGTGCCCTGAGCTCCGGTTTGTGTTGGCGAACGTGTCCTTCAGATGGTCACTCAAGGCTGATATAAATAGTGGAGACCTGAAAAAAATGCACTCGCACTAACCAGAACCATTTTTCTGCTCATTGTAAAGTCATTCTTAACTCATAATCCTCTCTGGTTCCTCCTTCCTGTTGAATCAGGAGGGAGAGATCCGTGAGCTTGCAGTTGGGAAGCATTCCTTTGGTTGCTGCAAAATTGTGATGAAAGCGGCAGTTTCCCTAGGAAGATATTTTTGATTTAATAGTAGCAAAAGTAGTTCAGGATAACTATTTGTTTTCATGATACTTCATGGCCTATCAATCAGCCAACATTTATTAAATTTTCCTTGGGTTCCTGGAGGACATGGATGTAATAATACATAGCGTCTGTCTTCAAGGAGCTCACAGTCTAGATGAAGGGTGGAAATTAGAATCAATAGTACTGGATGATAATTCCAACAGTTGAATCATAGACGTTTTAGAGAAGTGACATGAAGGGTAAGCTGTGGGGTAAAATGTGATGACAAATCAGGTGGGCTGGGAAGATAGACTCAGATCAGTCATAAAGGTTCTGAGGGCTGTAGTGGGGAATTCCAATGTTAGCTTTGGATAACAAGGGTTTTAATAGCTACAGAATACCTATAGTGGGATGATCACACTTGCGGTTTAGAAACATTGCTTGGGCAACAGTAGGAGAAAAATATTTTTCATCTGTGTTTGGGAGGGGAGGAGAGGGGATGTTAGAGCAAAGAGAATGATGGGGAGGCTACTGCATTGATTCAAAGGAAGGATTATAAAAGCTTGGGCTAAGTGAGAAAGACAGTTAAACAGATATTAAAGACATAAATTTAACAGGACCTGGTAAGAAAAGTAGGATGTAAGGAATGAAGTAGAGCTGGAATGAATGAATGGCATCACCACATACTATTGGGAATCTGAGAAGAAGAGCATTAATTAGTTCAGTTTTCCATCTGTTGACTTTATAATGACTTTGCAACATATATGTGGACATTTTTGTTTATTAATTGATAGCGATATTGGAATTTAATGGAAAGATCTGAGCAAGATAGATTCCATAATTCTGAGCTTTGTATATGGTAGTTAAAATCACAAAAGCGTATGAGATTACCTAGAGAGAGGAGTGGAAAAGAGAGTAAGGCCTGAGGATGTAAGCAATCCAACATTTAGAAGTAGAAACAGCAAGAGGAACAAACAGGGCCGACTAGTGCAAGTGGCCACTGGGACTAAGGGTTGAAAGTATCAGAAAAGAAGGGTCAAAAGTGTCCCATGCAACAGAAGAGTAAAGTAAGGTAAAGACTAAGTATCCGATCTGGTTTTTGACAGTGGAAGTTAGTGGTGTCCTTTGCTGTACAGTTTTGGTGGCATGTTAGGCACGGGAAGGTGGAGGTTGGTGATCTGCTGTGGGTTAGTGTCTCAGCATTTTCACACATTAGAAGAAGATTTGGTGATATAGGGTTGAGAAGGTTTTGAGATTTGGAAGAGGGGGAAATGGGGACACAGGTTTGTTTTCAGACGGGATAAGGAGAAAAGAGATTTTGAATGGGTTCATGCCTGATAGCCTCTCTTTTCTCAGAGAGGTAGGAGAAAGCACCATCCACTAAGTGCAAAGGGCATGTAGGTCGGCTTGGGGGCTTAAGAAGATCAGCACCTTTTAGAAAAGTCATCAGGTAATGGGAAAGGAGTCGACAAGATAAGTTGGGGAAGGTTCAGCTAATTTCAAAAATAGTCTTTAACCAGAGAGAACAGGGGAGCGGGGAGGTAGATAAGGGCAAAAGGGGTCAAATATTTGGTGATGGAAGGAAATCTGTGGGTGGTGAACACATGATGCAATATATATGTGTGTGTGTGTGTGTGTGTGTGTGTGTGTATGCACGATATATATATATATATATATATATATATATATATATATATATATACACGACATACTGTTGAATTTTATACTTGAAACTTACCGGATTTTGTTGATCAACGTCACCCCAATAATTTTAATAAAAATAAATAAATAAATAAAGTTTTTAAAAAGTCTTTTTGGGATACAAAATCTGTGTGCTTAGACTCTTCCCACTTCATCTCTAACAGATTAGTAAGAAGAGCAGTGAAAACAGATTGTAGACTTGATTCAAGCCTCTGGATTTGTAGGTCATATAAAATGTCTCAAGGTGTTGGTGAGAGCTCTTTTAATAATTGACAGTAGGTCCATGGGTCTAGGAAAGGAAGTGAAGTGAATAAGGGGCCATGAGCCGAGGTTAAGAGACTGGAAGACTCAAAGAAATAGAAATGTGGAGAAAGGTCATCAGACGTACTAAAAGCAAGAACAGAGTTGTTATCACGAGGTGGGATTTGGGATGTGCTTACTATAGGCGGTGACTATATTCGAGGCCTGTCACGGGTGAGCACGACTGACATGGAGTGAAGCAAGGGATTGTTGGCTTTGAGGAGGTCAAGACCAGGAGGTTGAGTAGATTACCCACATGGACTTTTAACTCACAAAGGATGCTGACAGGGAGATTCAAAGTGAATAAACTAAAAGATGAAAAGCTAGAGATTAAAAACCATAAAGCAGATATTTAAGTACAAAAAGAATGCTATAGAAAAGTCATTTGTAATATGCCAGAAAGGTATTGCTGGATTAAAGTGAGGAGGATTTTATTTTTTACGAGTATAGAACAATTATTTAAAAGTAGCAATAAAGGACTAGAGAATGCCTTCTGGTTCTATGATTTATACAAAAAAAGCATCTGTGGAGAAAGGAAGTAGGGTCCTCCACCAAGGTAAGCTGGCTGTTAACCGAGATAAGGAGGTTGAGCAAGAATTCCAAAAAGAGTCTGGTGATCAAAGGGAATTTGTTTATAATGGAATGGAGCCCATGCAGCAAAGGGGAATTGCTTTATGATGGGGGTAAACCGGGAGTCGGCAGTGGATGACAGGTTGTTCTTGGGGTGGTAGAAAAATAAAGGGAAATGAATAGAGCTGTAGCGGGGTGAGGTAAGCCTGGTGACTGGATGAGCTTTCCTTTGTCACATGGTTTCTCTCTTGAAGATTTTTCTGCTATAAAAGTTTAAGATGTAATGTTATAGCAATAGTAGTAATAAAAGTAGTAGTAATGTTATAAAAATAAATTAACATTTTAAAAATGGACAGTCATTATAACTATCTGTATACAGAACCATTAGGATCACTACAAATTTAGCACTCTGGTAATTAATGCTTTAAGACATGGCATTTTGCCGTGGACTCAGAGAATACCCACTGATAATAGTGATTGACAATTGAATACTTAACCAACTAAATAATGAAGATGCTTATAAAATATTAACATAAAGAAAAGTTTTGAGCAACAGATGGTCTTATGGTGGCATTCTGTTCTCAGCCATTATTAAACCCTTTGTTCACTCAGCACTCAACCAGTTTTACATGTCTGACATTCACAGAGATACCTGGAGCACGCACTGTCGTAGGAGTCATAGTGATAGTTGTCTCTCATTTTAGATGGTGACATTTTCATGGAAGCCAAATATGGAAAATGACTGTTAGTGAATCCATGAAGCGAAGTCAACTCTAGACAGTCTGGCTGGCAATTTCGTTACTTCTGTGTCCTGTACTCTATTTTTTTTGCTTTCTAGGTCCTTTGGTTACCTAGTTTCCTCTTTTTGTGATTTCTCTGTCCAAAATCAGTGTCTTACCTAAGCTTAATCATGTTCCCATGATCAATTCCTTATACCGAATCAAAACTTCTAATCTTCCAACTCTGTTTAGGATATTAAGAAGGAAAGTTATCTGATTAAGATAATTTATAGTAAGGTGCAAATGACTTTTAGTCTTAGCTTTTTCAGGGGTCTTTTAATTTTAAAATGAGAGCTTTTAGAAATTGTGTACGGTAATGATATTGAACATGAGCCTTCTCTTAAACATTTTTTTCTTCCTGTATGCCATTCATCAAAGTACTATAATAGAAAGAAGCCACTTTGCCCTCATCTAAAAGGTTACTTGCTTCAGATATTTACACAAACTGAGAATATGCACAGCTATGGTATAATTTTAAAGGGCATTCAATTTCTTAAATATCTCCCTTACTAGCTTGCATCAACAGATTCCTCCTCTATTATTTGGCTTGAAATTCTTACTATTGGAATAATCTGTGGACAGTGAAAGTCAAGCTACTGTCTCAGAAAAGTTTTTGTTGAGGAGAAGAATTATATTTATCTGGTAGACTTGGCCAGCTTTATACTTGATCTATTTCCCGTTTGAAATTGTTGTCACCTTGGCTTTGAATGTACTATACGCAGGATCAGGGAGACTACCACAGCTTCAGCCTCTTTTGTGGACTAGTTTCTGACTAAGTACTTTCCATACATTCTCACTTAATTCTTATAACACTAAGGGAGATGGAATATCTCCTTAAGAAAACACCCCAACTTGGAGTGGAGTAAGTAGCTCAAGGTCTCATAACTAGGACATTTGGAAACTGGGATTTGAACCCAAGTTGTCTGACTTCCCTACTTTACTGTTTTCCAGAAAGCCTGTGTGCTTTTTAAAGGAGCAAGCATTGAAAGACATGACTGGCCCTCAGGGGGATGAAATGATGGACATCAGGTCATATAAGGGAAAACTAGAGCAAGCAAAGTATACAGCACAGAGGGGAGGTAGGCTCTAAAAGGAGGAATTTGCTTTTCTCCTGATTAGGTCTGGCATCCAGATATTTAGACATTCCTGAAGACTTAGAATTTGATGACATGATCTTTTGTGTTCATGTGACAGTTTCTGTCAGCCCCGTGATTTGAAGACCTTAGTTCACGTTTGAAGCTTGGGCTTGGAGACACCAATGTATATATATATATAATCAGTTGTACTTTATCTACCTTGGGTCCAGATGAAGTTGTTTTCATTCTTAGACACCTGCACTAGGATTTAAAGAACCTGATTTATAGAATGTGGCAGGTTATGAACTGAAAATTTCAGGTCCCCTACATATTTTTCTGAAGCAATTTTTGCCAAATATACCTCTTCGAGATGGAGAGTAATGATTCTAGACAGTTTCTTCACGGTATTGTGACCCAAAGAATCTCTCCACTTTCAAGCTTCTATTTTGATAATGTTGTGTTTTCCATCTTCGTTGGTTCAGCTTCAGGAATGTCCGAGGTCGGGATATATATGGTGTCTTTAGGAAGACTAATAAGTCTTTTTTGGTGAAGTGGGCTTGTCAGAAAATCAAATTGATAACATTTTTTTTACATGGCCTTTTATTCCTTTGATTTTCAGCCCGAGTTGCTTAATAAATATGGATGTTCTGTCCAGGGGATTTTCACTCTCATTACAGAAGTGATGTTGCATTGCTGTTATAATCGGTTTACAACCTTTCCTGTTATCACCGGGAGTGCTATTGGGGTGGAACGTTTTTAAGTTGCATTGTGAAAAGCTGTCACGTTAGCTGCTCAGCTGGCCTTCAGAACTGACCAACTCCGTCAGAGTGCTTTTGGGGGCCTCTGCTATGTGACCTGACTGAAAAATGGGCTGTTTTGTGTTTACGAGAATGGATTAGAGGATGTCAATCTTGCCAACATTCTCACGATAGCATGAGATCTTAAAGGAGCTGCCATTCATTTGTATGAGTGCCACATGTTAGGATGTCAGCACCGTTTGGGACTGTTGTTATCTTCGTTTACCAGACCTACAAAGCAAACATTAGAAGAACCATCCTTGATGGATATTCTGCCTGTATTATAAATATTAGCAAAAGAGCACCTTCTATTATCACCAATGTAGTTTTAAGCTCTATTTTGATGTGTTCATGATAATCAGGTCAGGTGTGACATTGCCTTGTCTACTTAAGGTTTTTTGTTTTTATTTTTGTTTTTTGAAAACATTAGTTCATTTATGAAGAATCCTGTTATGTCTTTTCTCCTCCAAGATGGGACTATAAGTCAGGGGATAAATTGTTAAAATTATATATTTTAAAACATCTGTTCCTTCTTTCGACACCTATATCCAAAGACAAATTAAAGAACGACAAGTATATGTCAAAGGATGGGTGGGGCTTCTCTTCTGAGAAGATGTCTCTGATACATTTGACCTCATTTGCAGGCCCAAAGAGACAGTGCAACGCTGCATAATAGTATCCCAGAACCTTTGGTCATACCAGCAGCATCTTTATTCTTAAACTTTGTTTCCAGTATTTCTATGGTATTACCTTTGAAAGTTCTTTTTCCTTTTATCTTCTCTAATTTTATTCCCTAAGGATATTTTAATATCTAATGCTTAATTAATATAGGTAACTGTATTAGGGAATAGATAGGAGATATATCTGACTATCATCTATCTATCAATATCGATATAAGATATATAGAATAACATTTTATATATGTAATGTTTCTCCAGGAGACATGTCTTTGCTGTTAAGGCCATCAACTGATTGGGTGAGGCCCACCGCTCATATTATGGAGAATAATCTGCTCACATTTCGGAGAATTACCCAAAGCTTACTGATTTAAATGTTAATTACATTTAAAATATCTTTATAGCAACATCTAGACTGGTGTTTGACCAAAGAAACTGAGCACCCTAGCCCTGCCAAGTTGACACATAATGATAACCATCAAATCATATTATGGTTATGGTGAACAGTTTGAGAGTTTTAGAAGGAAGTGGGGATGCTGTCGCTTGGGGTAATACACACAACATACATATAGGGAAGGTGCTATTAAAATAGAGAATAGGTGTGGTCCTGAACTGCGTGGCTCTATTTAAAAGGCCGTTTTGATCGGCATTCCATTAGCTAACTCCAGCCTGCAGAATTATTTGTTTGGCCCATAGTGTAATTTAAAAAATAAATTAATTACCGATAATTAAAAATTGGGGAAATTCACTGCGATAAGATCTAGATTTTTTATTTTTCTCAGATCCGGCAACCAGAGTCCTTATTCCAATGCAGCAATGATTGATTGACAGTGAGAAGTAGTTATTTCATTTAGACATACATTTGCTGTTGTCCTGCTGCTCTCAGTTATGTTACCTGCTAGGCTCTTGTTTGTATTTGAGTTTGTGACCCCCTCCCATAGGAAGGATAGTGTCCTGAGTGCTGGCAAGTTTCTGTGGGGATCCTACCTAAGTCCAGATTGGGATTTAGATAACAGAGTGGAAGTGGACATTTTAATTGACCTTAAATGAAAGAAGCATAAGGTAGGATTATACTTGAGGAAACTTGCCTAACTGAACAAGTCTGTGAGTTTAGGTATAGAAGAAAATAAGGTTGACTTGTCAGGTAGGAGCTAGGGTATTAATTAAAACAATACTAGTTTTTTTTTTTTTTTAAGAGTCAAACCTGAAATTTCTTATCTTAGAACAACTAAGTTTATTTATTGCTTCTGTGAAATTCAAAATAATCGTTCTTATTGGGTGACTCTTTCAAGCAGTGACTTAAGGGTCTAGACTTCTTTCCATCTTATGGCAGAGCCATCTTCAACACATGGCTTCTCAAGTCACAGCAGAAGAGAGAGCATGGATGACTGTGTAGAACAAGTGCTTATAGAACAGACCTGGAGTGGTGCATTATTTCTGCCCACATTTCAATGGCCATGTCCTACTGCAAGAGAAGCCTGGCTAGTGTAGTCCAGCTGTGTGCCAAGGTGAAAGAGAAAATGGGCTGAGTGAATGGCCAGCCAGTCTCTAGCACCAGAGATAGAGACCTTGGGGGTAAACAAACAGGAGCTGCTGTAGAATATTTATTAATAAACATAGCATATATCTACTAAGTATATACTATGTGTTGGATGCTGTGTTAAGCACTGGTTAGGCTTTTGAGCAAAGGAGCAATGTGGTGAAAGCAGTGTTTTGAGGAATTAGTCTGATGGCAGGGTGCAAAACAAGAGAAGGCAAACTAAGTCAGGGAGGATGATGAGGAAGTGAATGTCTTTCCCTAGCTGGGAGCCAATGAGGTTGTCTACGTACATAAAAATATCAGTTTTATCAATAACAACACGAGTTACTATGGGCTATGCAGCATTATAATCAACTTCATATGTACTTAATTATCACTCAAACTTATGATGCAAATATTATTATTTTCCTTTTATTGATAAGGAAAACACCACTTTAAATGATTCAGTTATTTGTCTTTATTTATATAAATCTTGGCAGGGCCTGAGGATTTGAACTTAGGAAGTCAATGTTATTTTATAACTACTATAGCATTAATAAAGTGGAAATAAATCTAGTGGAAACATAATGGGTTTAAGTGAATAGTAATGAAAAACCCTGTTATGGATTTGAGAGGGTCACTGTGATGTATTAAAAAACCTTAGTAAACTGAAGAAGTGAAATTAAAAAAACAACCTGTTAAGAAATACCACTATCCTTGGCACACTTGATTGGATTTAGATCAAATTCTAATGAGAGTTCTTGGTAAATGCTAAGCTGCTTGTAAATATGACATCTTTGTTGACTATGCACACTCAAAATCGAATTATTTATTGTCCTTAATTCCTTATTCTGATACATATGTCAGAACACCCATTTCTGTTTGACACCTTTGTCATGATTATAATATGTATAATCTCAAATAATAAACTAATATTTGTCTGATGTTTGCAGAAACATTAGTAAGCACTGGAAACTTTGGGGTTGTTGATGTGAAGTTCTGTTTTTGGCAGTTGACTGTTGGGATGGTCCAGATGGAGAGCCAGTCGTACACCATGGTTATACTCTCACTTCAAAAATTCTCTTCAGAGACGTTGTGGAGACCATCAACAAGCATGCCTTTGTGAAGAACGAGTAAGTGTAGCAGCTCCTGGGAACTAAGCGAGGCCAGTACGCGCAGCGTCGTAACGTGGCTGCAGAGGCACATGCTCTTCCTTGGAGTCTGTGTCCTTTCTACCACCCTAGCTTTCCCTTCCCAACAAAACATTATGAACAAGTAATATGGGCTCCATGTACATACTTTCTGATGCTTCACTTATTCTTTACCCTATTCAGTCTCCAGTCATTGCCTCAAAGTATGGTCTTACAAAGACCGACCTCAAAATTTCTAAGCCCCGGGTATACATATTATCCGTAAAGTCTAGAAATGTAGGTTACTATACATAGTAACTTATTGGTATTGTATTATAATACAGCAAAATAATAATATCCAGGTTTCCAGACTTGCTGGATGTCCTGTAAATACTAGTGTCTAGTATTCTTATGTTACTTGACCTCTCCTTGGTATTTGATAACGTTGACTGTTTTCTCCCCCGTACTTGTGTTTTATTTTTTTATTTGTGTTTTTTATTTTTGGTTTCCCTTAGAACATTCTCTCCTCCACTGCTGTCCTTACTTCTCACTCTCCTTTTTGGCTTATGGTCTTCTAGTCCATTGCTCACTTCTTTAATAGTCACTATTTCCTAAGTTGTTGCCCTTGGTCTATGATTTTGGTTGACTAATTATATGTCCAGATCTTTCCCCCTAAGTTTCAGTGGGTATATAGAAAAAAATCTTAGTAAAAATTCATCTGAGAATCCCATAGGTGTCTCAAAATCAACAAAGGCCATTATTCATTCAGGTATTTATGTAGATATTTAATGGTGCCTACTCTAAGCCAGGCATATTGTAATAGATGCAGGAAACTACAACACTGAATGAAAGATAAAACTCCTAACATCATGGAGTTTATATCCCAAACTGAACTCACCATATCGTTCTGGCAAATCTCTTGCTCTACTTTTGTTGTTGTTGTTGTTGTTGTTAGAGCTAGCACTGTCTACCAGTAGCTTCAGCCAGAAACTAGAGGTCATTCTAGATTTAGCTGATTTATGTCAACTCTACTTCCTAAATTATCTTTTAACTCCATTGCCTTCTCTTCATTTTCATCTTCCCTTTGTTTCATCCTCCACATCGGTGCAGTATTTCTCTTTATGAAAATATAAGCGTGATGTTGTAAGTCTTGTCTTAAAGTCCTTCATGTCTTCCATGCCCTTCAGGGCCTGGCTCCTTCTCTTCCAGTGCCCTTTTCCACCATTGCTCCACAGAAACTTAGGCTTCTGTCTTCCTTAACTGTCTTTTGGATTTCCCAGTGATCCCAGGTTTTTCCACAACTCCCTACCCTTGTATATGTTATTTTCCCTGCCTGGAACACCCTTCTCTATAATTCTACCTGTCTAATTTTGCTCATCCTACAAGACTACTACGTAAGCATTGTCCCTCTGGCAAACTTAACTGATAACGACCAGTTGATTTAAATGTTTGTATTTTTCTGTTCTTAGCACCCTGAGCATATTTCTATCATATCATACAGCACCCCCTTACAGTTGTTGGTTGCTTGCCTTCTTTTAAGTCTTTAAGACTAAGAACTCATTGAAAATATGGAGTTGTGTCTTATTTTTTATTGCCTAGCACATTCCTGCAACATACCAGACATTGAAGAATGATTTTTGAAATCAAAGAAGCAAATTAAAATGATAACTGCATAAAATTGATTTGATAGAAGCTTGTAGCCTTTAAAAGTTTTAATATTTGGTCTTTTCTTCAATTAATCAGCAGGTTAAAATGCTTTTCTAATGAAAGACACTTGCTGCATAGCAGATTTACTTTAAGGTGTCTTCTACATGGAAGAATCTTGAGTACTGATTTCTGATGTATCTTTGCTACCTTGATTGTTACTAGTCTTAGCCAATTCGAAGAAGTGATTTTTCCCCTTCTTTTCCAATATGTGAAGTAAGAGTGTTGAGAAGATCTGCTACCTATGTACACCTCTGAAGAGCCTCTGGTGACTCAATAGTCCTTACTTCAAGTTTGGAAATCCTTAGGAGAAAAAGCATTTCAAATTCAAACAGTTAATAAGGTTGTTAGAGCAGCGGTCCCCAACCTCTTTGGCACCAGGGACCAGTGACCCTATGAGAACCTAATGCCTGATGATCTGAGCTGGAGCTGAGGCGGTGATGCTAGTGCTGGGGAGTGGCTGCAAATACAGACGAAGCTTTGCTCACTTGCCTGCTGCTCACCTCCTGCTGTGTGGCCCTTGGATGGGGAGGGGGGTTAGAGAATCCCTGTTTAGAAGTTAAATCTTTTTCTTTTCTTTCTTAAACTTTGATTGCATCTTTACAGCAGGAATTTTCAACCTTGGCATTGTTGACATTTGGGGCCAGATAACTCTTTGTTGTAGAGAACTATCTTGTGCATGTAGGATGGTTAGGAGCATCCTATATTGTAACCACCAAAAATGTCTTAAGACATTGACAAATGTCCCTTTGTGTGCGTGTTGAAGGGGTGTGTGTAGCACAATTGCCCCTATCCCCTGTAGTAAAATACTACTCTACATCAAGCACATTTGACACTACTAGAGTTTTTGTAAACAGATCAGTAATTTAAAAATTCATTGTTAGAACTCCCTGATATGATTTATAGACAACTAAAGATTGTTAGTTTGTTGTTTTTCTTTTTTTCTGACACTATGGATAAAACCCATGTGAGGACACAAGAGCAAACAGATTATAGTCAGATAACCAAACCAACTTCAGTCACAAAGGTGACTTTCAGCCAAAAAGGTTGGGGACCGCTGCTCTAACAACCTTATTAACTGTTTGAATTTGAAATGCTTTTTCTCCTAAGGATTCATCTCTTCTTATATTACCTCTGGTGTCAAGTTTATGCAATGAGGATAGAATGTAAGTTCAGGAGGTCACAGCCTGTATTGTGGAGTTTATGTTTGTTACACAAGCCCAGAAATAAATTTTTTTCTCCATTTGGGTGTATTAGGCAATTTGAATATTGGCTTGTAGCTCTGGAAAAAATATATTGCCTATTACTTCAGAAGATTGATGGAAACCTAGAAAAAAATAAAATAAACCTGAATTTGAAGTAATTTCTCATTTTGAGGAAAAAACGAAGTTAGAAGAGGAGTAATGTCATGTAATTCGCCCTGGTTCCCTTTCCGCCTTGGCCACGGACTCCTCGTGCTGTCTTTGGGAAGCACTTTACGCAGGTCTCACATTCTCTACTCAGAAACCTGACTGTGTGTGGGTGGAGAGTGAACATTTGACCCCCACCCCCCCACCCCCTGCACGAAACTAAAGACTAGTATATAATTCTATACAAATGATTTTGAAATGCCTGACATCAGATGCTACAAAACACATGTTATTTTATCCTTCATAGTAATTTTCAAGCTGGGACTGATTGTATATTTTTGAGTAAATATCTGCATTTAATAATATTCAGTGGTCTCTTAGATGTTTCTAGACTTTTGAATAAAAATGAGACAAAATTACATTATGAGTTTTATTTCTTTAGGCCTTTTATCTCTCTTAAAATTTTATTTTTTCTTTTAAAGGAGACATTGTGTGTACCATTTTTCTTTCTGTGATACAAAATGGCAAACTAAGTCATCCCACATGAATTGATATATTGTTCAGACATTATGCCTGGCAAAATACATTTGCTCAAAGGAGGGGTTTTTTGTTTATTTGTTTTTGTTCTTTTTTTTTTAATGCATATTTCATTTTTTTTTTCACTTCAAAGCATGTTAATCATCTCTACTCTCACAAGTGCTGTTACTAGGATTGCAAGAACATAATGACTACAGAATGATTTTTAAAACTCCCTGTGAATTGCCTGTACTCGATGCCTTTACAATATGTTTCTGTGCTCACAGGTTCCCAGTCATACTGTCTATTGAGAATCACTGCAGTGTCCAGCAGCAAAGGAAGATTGCTCAGTACCTGAAAGGAATACTCCGGGACAAACTGGACCTGTCATCTGTAGACACGGGAGAGACCAAGCAGCTTCCAAGCCCTCAAAGTTTGAAAGGAAAAATCCTAGTGAAGGTAATTACCTGAAGGAACACAGTGAAAGGCATTAATGACCAACTAAGCCCTCCCTCCCATAAGGACTAAACATTGGTTTATCAGGAGAGTAATAATTAGAGTCCCTACATGAAGGGTTGTCTAGATTTGTGTATGTACCTTGCTACAGTTTATTTATAGTCATAACTTCAAAAAAGCTTGTTATTAACTGACCACATATTCTGGGATTTGTTTTTATGTAGTGAGAATGTCCATACTGTAAGCCAAATGTTTACTGTTTTAGTCTGTCATAGTTTATACAAGAGAAATATATGTATAGGAGTGTGGGATACAGGGGGGGAGAAGGCTCCTGTGTCCATATCTGAAAGCATTTCTTTCAGATTCTTCTCTCCCATTTTGAGCTCCAGTAACTGCCTGTCAAAAAAAAAAAAATGTCTTCACGGTTGGTCAGCCTTGGTTATGTAAGTGAGAACAGCTCGCTTCAAAGAGAGCAAGGCACAGATGGACTGCCCCCCCTGACTCATGGTGACTAGAATGACATTTCATAAACAGATTTTCTGAGGGGGGGCGGTCGGAAACTTACTACCTGCAATGAATATTATTAATACAAGGAAGAGTCAGAAAAAGAGTTTCTTGAGATTTCAGATCACTGACTTTGTGATTCCAGTGTGTTTGTGTGTTTAGACTAAAAGCATCTTGGATAGTTGGATTGTTTTGAAACGAAAAACCTAAGGAAGAGCAGTAGCATAGTCATATTCAAACTGGGTTAAATTTTACCTAAAAGAGGGGTGTACAAAAAGCAAATAAACATAGGAAGCACAAAAGAATTAAAGAAGCAGTTTATCATAGTGAGACATTAAGGCGGGGGGCAGTAAATAGGAAAGATGTATTCAGTTTTGGAATTTTTCTATCAGTTAAATGAGAATTATAGACAATCCATCAAAGAGGTGTTGGTGGGCATTTATATGTATGAAAGCATTTTGAATAAAAGCTCCTAACAATGTAAGAGATAACAATTTTCTTGAAGTCTTGCTAAAATAAACTCTCGTGATTACTGATTGCTGGGTTAGAAAGCTGTTATGTTTTTCGCCTTGTAAATGTTTCCATGTTTCCCGAATCATCTTTAGCCAGCAGTCAGAAGGTTAAATGCAGAATAAGTCCATTTGATTGAAATTCTTCCATTTTGGAAAGTGGAAGATACCAACATGAACTAATTGAGTCCTTTCTGCATAACTGGACTTTGGTCATTTGACACAGAATGTCCCATGACTGACGAGTCAGAAGCTCTGAGGCAAGCACTGGAAGGAGTGGCAGCGATGTGACTGCGAGTGTTTCAGGGCAGCTGCGGTCCATTTAGTAGTAGTAACGCTCTTGAGACTTGAAGGAGATTTCCTGCGTCTGTGGACCAGCACGCTCCCATTTAAAGCAAAAACTAGGGAACGAATTTTCCTATGTTCCTTTAGCATCAGAGCAATCTCTGATCCAAAAGGCAGCATTTAAATGGCTACTTACCACTTTGGAGATTGACAAGTTATTTATTGTTATAACTGTAACACATGTATACTTTCCAGGAGATATAGATAGATAGATAGATAGATAGATAGATAGATAGATAGATAGATGTATATATATATATATATATATATATATATATATATATATATATGGATAGATGGATAGTTATTTATTGTTATAATTTTAACACATGTATGCTTTCTGGGAGATATATATATATATATATGGATAGATGGATAGATAGATGTAGATATTTATAGATATAGATATGTAGATATAGATAGATACAGATATAGACATAGACATATATGTGTATGTGTGTGTGTGTATAATATCCTAAAAAGTGAGCAAAAAGTTGCTTTTGGACAAAAATAACACACTTAGCAATTTTCCATAGACTGCTATTGTTGAAAGAGCCCTTAACTATCTTGTTCAAAGTTCCTGCTTTCACAGATGAGAATCACATCTGTGTGGGGCCAAAGAGCTTGAAGCTGAGAAGTAGCTATGGTTCCAGTTTCTATCGATGTATTCATATACCATGAATGAATTAATCTACTTCTTGAGTCTAACTCCTGCATGAAATAGTATGCAGATCAAAAAAAGACCCTTAGAAGCCACCTGGGTCTACACTGGACCATGGTTAAACTCTTTATTACTTAAGATTCTACCTGGTTTATTCTGTAATTTTCCTTAGGAGTAACAGCACTGTCGATAAGAAGCATCATGAAACAATGTTTTGTTGTGCTGCTCTACTTCCTATCTACCTGGGTAAAGTATATTTTGAGAAGGAGAAATGTGGAAAAACTTGGCAGAAAACATGGCCCTTGTGACTTTGAATTAGATTTTAAAAGGACTGAGAATGAGGGCACCTTGTAGATGCTCTAAGTCAGCTCTCTCTTTCTCTACTCCCTCACCCACTGCCACACTTGGATAAAGGGGAATCGAAGCTCAGTGCCACTGCCCTACCTGCTCGGCACTACTTGCTCATAATGGTTACACTTTCCTTTTTGTCCTGCGGTAGCAGAACCATTTGTATCACTTGGAGACTCTTATTCCTTACTTGGTGATATTAGTTCTCATGTTTGTTAGTTTTGTTCTGCTGAACGTTTAAAAAATACATCGGCTTGGATGCTGTTTCAAAAGAAGAAATTGCCGTCACTACATTTAAAATGTCTCGTGTACAGATGTATCTTGGTGTCTGCCATTGTGCACAAAACAAAACTGACTTTGAATAAACAGTTTGTTATAAATAAATAAAAAGAAGTTGATAAATCTTAGTATCTATATGTGCTTGAATCTTTCTGGTCACCACTTAGTTGAGTACCTTATTTCTGGTGCTGCTATATTATCAAGCTAATCTACCAATGCTCCTACAATAAAGAAAAATAAATTCATTTTCTAGGAGCCTTGTCTATGAATAAGACAATATATAATAACAAATGCCTTAGTTCTGAGTTACCTTGTTATTAATGATATACTGGAGGAAATGAAGAAATGCCATATGTATTTAGAATCATATATATGTATGTACAAATTTAAATACCTGTGTCTATATTGACCCTTGTGGAAGAGGAAGAAAAAAATGTCGTTTCCACTTTGCTGATAATCCATACGAATAAGCAGTATACTGGTACAAAGGCAAATTAAATTTCACATTTTTAATCATGTAAATGTCTCTTGGAAGAAAATGTTTGTGTCCAAACCCCAAGAGTTTGGATTCTTAGTGTAGGTTTTATTTTCATTATATAAATGATTTAAGCAGCTTGCAGCTATCTCTGTGCTGAGGACCTGAGAAACAGGAAGACTGGGAGGGAGACTTCTCTGCAAACCTGGCTGAGCTGGTGGGCCTGCAGAGGGAGGAAGTGGGCGGGGGGAAGCTCCACAGTGCTGAAGGAGGGGCCAATAATGGTGTGGAGAGCAGAAATACTAGGAATCACTGGAGTTTGAGTTAACAGAAGATCAGTCCAGATCGTAGTTTAGGATGATACTTAAATTTATCATTATTTTTGTCTGCTCACACATATGAACATCGTTCCATGTTTAAGGAATTCCCCCATCCCTGTGTTCTGAGAAATCCCCGTAGAGGTGCCAAAAATGCTAGACATTTGCTTTTGCAGCCTCTCTTAGAGCTAGGGTGTGGGCGCATGGTGTAGTGGTGGGACCAAGCAGAATCCATCCTAGTGAAGGGTGGTAGAAGTGGTGGCAGCTACGTTTAGGGCCCAAGGGCAGCATGTCTGACAGCTATTCCTGGTGTCTCTTGTGTGGATAATGAACTTGAAAGCCATGAGGTCTGTGCTTAGCTGTGTTGGAAATGGTGTTGTCAGTGTTTTACTTCTGCCCTGTGATTTTGTTTGGTGATCATACTAGTTATCTGTAGCTGTGTAACAAATCACTCCTAAATTTAGTGTCTTCAAGCAGTATTTATTGTCTCACAGTTTCTGGGTGTGGCTTAGCTGGGTCACCCATTCTAAGTCTCTCACAAGGCTGCAGTCGAGGTGTCAGGCAAGGCTGCCATCATCTGAAGGCTGGCCTGGGGGAGGATCCACTTCCACTTTAGTGGTTGTTGGCAAGTTTCCGTTCCTTACA
This sequence comes from Pteropus medius, assembly GCF_902729225.1. Taxonomy (NCBI): domain Eukaryota; kingdom Metazoa; phylum Chordata; class Mammalia; order Chiroptera; family Pteropodidae; genus Pteropus; species Pteropus medius. The sequence goes on from NW_024355205.1 coordinate 16,820,144, forward strand.
GGCTATTGGTTAGAGCCTTCTCAGTTACTGCAATGTGGGCTTCTCCAGCTGGGCAGTGAGAAAAAAGAGAGTTCTCTAAGAGAGGAAGGGGTTTGGAGGGAGATGTGGCAAGCAAGAAGGAGGCCACAGTCTTTCCGTAATCAAATCTCAGAAGTGGTACCCTATCACTTTTGATGTATTTCATTTGTTAGAAGCGGGTCCCTAGGTCCAGGCAATACTCAAAGGGGAGGAATTAGAGAAGGGTGTAAATACCAAGAAGTAGAAACCACTGAGGATATTTTAGAGGCTGCCTACCACAGTGTCTTTGGCCACTTAGCTTCAGAACCTGGTTCTCACTCCACCCCCAACCTTCCCTAGGAGATTCTGGGAGCCATTAAATTTACTATTATTTTTTTCTGCTAGCAAATAAGACGCCTTACTGATACAGGTGGTTAGCTACCCTAGAAGCCCTTCTTAGGCCCCTGGGCTTTGCCTTCTGCTGCTGCTTTTTATTTACTTTTACTTTTTCTGAATATAAATTGAGAAATGTAGGAAAGGAGAAAATAACTATCATAATACTCTCACCTAGCAATACCTGCTCTTAATAATTGGCCACATTTCATGCCAGAGTTTTTCCCTGAGTTTTTATACATCATGGAGGTTAAATCATGTGTATAATTCTATAACTTGAGTTTCTTACCTTTTTATTATAAGAAGTTTCTCTTGTCGAAAAGCCCCTGACTCCTAAAGTGTGTTGGTGAGTGGTTGTGAGGGGCGTGGTCCAGCTGGTCAGGAGTCTCATTGTACTGTCTGTGAAAGAGAGGCTTGTACATGCAGATGGACACTGCATGTACCTGGTAAGGGCACCTGTAACCTGCTCAAGACAACGCGCTGCTCTTAAGGGCATGGGATTGGGTGATGCTTCTTATGATGACTCATAGACTGTCAAAAAGAAGCCTGGTTTTTGTTCACAAATATTGCATCCCTAATTAATTATATTTAATTGAAGGTAGTAAAACAGCTTTTTCTTGAAAGTCTCTTCTCCCTTGTTTTGCCTGTAATTTGAACTATCTGCTTTCTAGTCAGTCTGAACTAATGATTGGCTAAGGAATAACACATTTTTATTTTTCACATTTGAAAAATTATTTTTAGTTGTGGTAAGATACAAATAACAAATTTCCCTACCATTTTAAGTGTTCATTTCATCAGTATTAACTATGTTCACATTGCCATGTAACCAGTCCCCAGAACTCTTTCATCTCTCCAAGACAAAGTCCATACCCATTAATCAACTTCCCATCCTCCCTTCCCCACAGCCCTGGTGATCGCTATTCTACTCTTTGTCTTTATGAATTTGACTACTCTGGGTACCTCATATAGGTAGAGTCATACAGTACTTGTTATTTTTTGGCTAAGTTATTTCACTTAGCATAATGTCTTCAAGATTCATGCATACTGTAGCATGTGCCATAATTTCCTTTTTATGGCTGAACACTATGCCATCGTATACATGTACTACATTTTATTTATTCATCTCTTGGTGGACACTTGGGTTGCTTCCACCTTTTGGCTATTGTGAATTTATTTTCTTTTTTAAATTGAGTGTTTTCTTCCATTTCAGGGTAAGAAGCTGCCTTATCACCTTGGAGATGATGCAGAGGAAGGGGAAGTTTCTGATGAAGACAGTGCAGATGAAATTGAAGACGAGTGCAAATTTAAGCTCCATTATGTAAGTTATAGGCTTGGCCATAATTTTTACCCTCAGTGTGCTCCAGCAAAAATTGCCATTGTTGGAATCCTCATAAATACAGTGGCTATAATGTAAAAAAGATATTTGTTGAAAATTACTTAGTGTGCTGTTCCTCAGATACCCAAATATTTATTGAGTGAATGAGTCAAGGATTCTTGTGTCTGAGTTGAGAGGAATGTTAGTAGTGAACCCATCTGACCCTATCTCCAGGGACAAATCTCCATCCTAATACAACTTGGGCAAAACTCAAATTGCAGTTGGAAATTTCACTGTCTGCTTCACTAGGATGCCCATCTCCACCTTAAGAAAAGGTATTTTGGACTAGAGGATTTCCAAGCTCCTTTAGACATGGGCCAATTGGCTTACTCTTTAATTAGCAACATCTTAAATAAAATGGCTTTAGAATAGTTTGTTACCTGCATGATGTTTCAGACCCCTGTCATAGCCTTTCTAGAAAAGCACCATTTAGACAGGTAATCCAAGGGAAATGCAAACTGAGGGAATATAAGGCTTAAAGAGACACTGCCCACCACTACTTTCTACAACTCATGTGATTGCCAGGATCACATGACAACCCAAGAATGGCATTTGCTGTAGGGTTTACAATTTCATTTCTTCAAAAAGGTGGTATTCCTTAGATATCTGGACTATTATTCTGCCCTCTAAAAAACAGAGAAATTTAATATCAATTGTTCTAATTTGCATCATTGCCCTTAATCCAATTAATACGTTGTTGAAAACAGTCTGTTCTCTTCTAGATAATAGTAAGTCCGCTGCCCTCCTATAGGTACCAAAGGGAACAACATCATTTTCAAAGTGGGCAAGAACTTAATGACAGCTGAAGTCTCAGTAGACACTTCTTTCTTGGCTTGAATGCACTTTAAAAGGGATGAAGTAGAGAAAATTCAGCTTGGAGTGAAAAGGAAAAATTGCCATCTGTATTAATCTTTGATCTTTTCACAGTTTATCTTAACTCATCTGCCACTAATAAGGTTATGGTTAAAGAAAATTAATCTAAATAGATTTATAGAAGTGAAAATATAGTTAATATTTTTAATAGTTTCTTTTTTGCTCTTCCAGATATTTCCTATTTGTATTTAATGACTTATGATTATGGGTAATTTAGCTCAGATTTTTTTAGATTTATTTTATAAACCAGATTTTTGTCTCTGATTTTCATCTTGTTTCCCAGATCTCTTGGTTGCTAGCCTCAGAGTAGTCTATCATTTGAAAACAAAGAACAGACATGTTCAATTAAGTTACATGGTTAGGGAATGCTGTTTTTAGTGAAAATGAGTGGTGGAAATTTAACTACTGTCACAGTGTAATCATTTATTGTTCTGAGTAAAATCCAAATTGTCTGGTTTCTAAATCCACCCACTTATATATTTTTTCCTCTAATGTCAGTGAACCTTCTGACTTTCTAAGGTAAATATCTATAATTATAAAATAGAATTAGCTATAGTTTTATAGAAACAAATCAGTAACTTCACCTGTGAAAATAACCGACTGAGTTCCTTTCCCTTCTCTCTTAGCTGGTTTCTAGGAACGCTTACAGGTGTTTCAACACAATTCCATAAAGATAGTCATAATCTTTTATTTGGATTCTTCGATTTGGGCCTAAGTGAAAGTGGGGAGCTCCCTAATTTGTGAAATTTTACAGGTGTCTCTTTGTTAGACTTTAAGAGAAAAAATACATAAAGAAACCAACATTCTAGTGGAATTCTATAAAGTTTTCACTCCACCTTTTCAAATCCTTTTTCTCTATTTTTGAACTCTTCTAAGAAAAGGGAATGTTGTATTTAGGAAGCCAAAATGTTATTCTGTAATCAATCAATGTATAGTCCTATTATCAGCAACGGGCTCAACTGCATTATCTGAGTGGCAAATGTAAATTAAACCAAGTGCTTGATCATATTTCTGTAAAAGAGGATGTACTGTGAATAGCTTATGAGAAACCAATAATTACCTTAGAGAAAGTTATTAACCTCAGTTTTAACTCAACAGAATGTGGTTAGATTTATATCTGAATTATTGCAATAAATAAAGATTTTAGCTTAGCATTCATGAACACTGGAATACTAACTAACTCGCATGAGGTTTATGATTCATTGCCCATTCAACCAATTTTTGTTCAGAGTCTCCATTATTTTGGAGATGTGGCCATTATTTTGTAGGTGTTAGGGGATACAAAACAGACAAAAATCTTTGCCTTCATAGAGTTTATACATTAATGGGAGAAGGGGAGGATAGATAAGAAATGAAACAAATAAGTAACATCTATAGTGTACTAGGCAGTGGTAAGTGCTAAAGGAAAAGAAAGGAGAGAAGTATAGAAAGTGTGTGTATGTGAAGGGTCTGTTTATTTTATAAACCAGATTTTTATAAACCAAAAGTTTTAGGTGGGTTGACCAGGAAATGTCTCACAGAGAAGATAATGTGTGAGCAAACACCTGAAAGAAGTGAAGAATGAGCCATGCTGATATCTGGGGAAGAATGTTGCAGGTACAGGGAACAGCAAAAGCAAAGGTCAGAAGCAGGATTTGTGGCTCACTGTGCAGCACCACCCTGGTGTTGGAAGCAGAGCAGAAGGCAAGAGCTTCACACAGGTCTTCTTACTCCTCCTGGTCTGCTGCTGTTTCTAACTAAGGGATTCAAACCACACTGAACATTTTTTGCTCGTGTGATAAATGCTTTCTGTTGAGTTAATTAAATCCTTTAAGCTTCTGCTTCATACTATTTTGTGGCTTCAGCCACAAAGAAAATCTGGCTCATGATGTATAAGCCACAGGATTTAAAGCTGGTGTGTTCAGTGACCCAAGAATCATCCAGCTCAAAGACACAGGGGCCAATTTCCTTTCAACCACAGTACAGTTATCTAACAGATTTGATTCCATGAGGCCAACTTAGAATTATTCATTTTTATGGGGTCTTCTAATGTCAATGTGTCTTCCAGACTTTCCACCCCCATATTTCAACTTCGCTGACTGTTTTTCCTCTTCTCCTGAATAATTCTGTATCTTTTTTCTTGAGCTCTCTGAATCTATTTACCCAGCCTCTCAGGCAAAATATGAGCTCTCTCTCTCTCTTCTACATGAAGCCTATCCCATAAGCTTTCCAACAAGTTTTAAATGATCCCTAGTATAGGAACATGTAACAACTTTTTCTATTATACTAATACCCTAAAACCATTATTTAATCTGTGTGTATATCTCACACTAAACATTTACTGTTTTCCTCTCTTCCCACTCCCTTAGCTATAAATTCATCTTTTCTCCTGTGATTTGTTTTAGGATTTGAACCATTTTGAGAAGGATTATGGAACTTGTTGGTTTATGGGTTGTCAGCACTCATAGAAGGGATGAGTTACCTCATGAGGTTGTGAGGCCTTGCTACTGAACGTGCTTGCTCAGAGAGTAAATGCCCACATGCTAGATGTTCTGTTGCATCCTGGCAACAAGGGATGGAGAATGGACAAGGTGACCTGTATGATCCCTGGAAGATTCCAGTAGTTTCTAGTACCTGATACACTTCTGCCATTCTGCCAAAGAGTTAATTTAAGATCTAACATGGTATATGTATTATAGTCACACACTGCAGAGCAATGTTTCTGTCAACCATGGACCACATATACAAAGGTGATTTTCCATAAGATTATAATGGAGCTGAAAAATCCCTGTCACCTAGTGATATCGTAGCTGTGGAAAGGTCACAGCAAAAAGCATTACTTATGTGTTCGTGGTGATGATGGTGTAAACAAACCTACTTTGCTGACAGTCTTATACAAGAATTGCACATACCATCACCTACAGCACACACTGATGGTAATAAATGACTATGTTACTGGTTTATGTATGTACTATATTTTTTATTGTTATTTTAGAGTGTACTCCTTATACGTATGAAAAGAAATTTGCTATGAAACAGTATGCCATGTTATGCTGGCAGCAGCCTCATACATCTCCTGTTTACCCCGTCTCTTGATTACCTCGTTTTCTCTTGAGCTTGATTTAATCTTATGTTGTTTGGCACAGTAACATGCTGTACAGACTTGTAGCCTACGAGCCATAGGTATATACCATGTAGCCTAGGCATGTGGTTGGCTATGCCATCTAGGCTTGTGTGAGTATGCTCTCTGATGTCTACACAATGATGAAATCACCTAACAACACATTTACATTACCTTTTGCTACTTTTCTGACATTTTACTGTCATTTTTATACCTTGGCTAAAACCAGTTTTAAAATACCTAACATTTATCGAACTCTTACTAAGCACCAGCAGTGTGCTGAGGACTTTACTTACAATCTTTCATGTTATTCTCATAACCATGGGGATGGGGTAGGAATTATCACTTCCAATATTTTACAGATTAGGAAAATGAGGTTTGAGGAATGAAATGACTTGTTCAAGATGATGACTACATGAACGTTCTAGAGTTAACTGCTATATTCTATTATTTATTAGAGTTTGATTTAATTAAATAAGTCTTGATTTTTTTTGTTGTTAAAAAAAATCATTTCTTGTTACACAAGTAGGATCACATGAAGCTTTCTAGAAGATCCCTAGAACTACCATAAACTGCCATGCTCTGGGTCATTTGAAGCAAATTCATTATTTGCTTCCAGTCAACGTGATTAATTTAGATTAGGAAAAAATATTTGGGCTATCCTTAATTGCAGAGGTAATTAATTGTGTATGACCCCTCAGATTTGTGTCTTTTGGGGAGCTCATCTAGCTATCGGGACACAATTACACTGGAAGCAAATAATGAATTACAAACTTAAACTGTTATATAAGATGGTATTGAGTAGGTAGAATGTGAATTCAGAGGAAAGAGAGCTCAGGGTAGGCTGGAATACCAAGAACAGGTCAGAGAGAGGTGTAGTAGTTGTCAAACACAGGCTATCTGGAGCCAGACTGCCTGGGTTCATACCTGGCTTTGCCACTTCCTGACTGTGTGACATCGATGACCTCAACCTGAGTTTCTTTATCCTCTTTTTCCAAATGGACATTATAATAACACTTCAAAATGTTACTGAGGGTCTCTCTCTGCCTGCCACCTTTGTAAGTTACGTTCACATTCCTGAGAAGGGGCCATTCCCAGTTGGTTTTGAACTGTGGTAGAATTGTTTTCTCCTGGCTGAAGTTGACATCTGACCTAGAGAAGGAACAGATCTTCAATCCTAGGTCTCTCCCATGACATCGCACAAGTATATTGTGTGACAAGCAATAAAATCTTAAGGATCCTTATGTCCACAATTCTCTCCTAAGCTTCCTGAGGATCACTACTATTTAATTAAAAGAGCTGTTGCTTTTTGAAAGCATCTTGAGACAAATAGAAAAAATAAGGAGTCTAAATTTTGTCTGATTCTTACAGAGAACCAAACAAATCAATAAACTCTGTTATTATAAGAATAAGTGATTTCTCCCAGTTGGAAACACAAATCACTCTTATCTTCTGCTTGGTTACATAAATTTGACTCTTTATGTACTAAGGGAATGAAATAAATATTTAACTTAAAAATAATTATTATTAAACTTAAAAAAAGGGTTATCATGAGGGCTAAGTAAGTTAATACCCTGTAAAGAACTCAGAACAATGCCTGGTATGTGGTTTGTGCTAAGTAAATGTTAGATATCATCAGTAATGAGAATAGTGGTGGCAGCATGATTATCGCTAATATGACTCCTGAGCTGGTCTTCGAACAGAGAAAGGTGTTTTCAGGGAGCTAAAGGATCAGGCAGGAGACAGGAGATGATGGGAGTAAATGGCTGAGTAGCAGGTGATCTTCAGCCCAAGACCTTCAGGTTATGGATTGGAAAACTCTAATGCACACACAAAATAGAGCTAATATATTATCCTTCCTGCCTCTAGCCTGGAGAGAAAAAAGACATTTGAGGATGATGAGATATTCCAGTGTTTGTCTGTTTGAGATTATTTGTTTGTTTAAAGCAAAGATCCTCAACTTTGGCAGCACATTGGAATGACAGAGAAGCTTTCAAAAATCCCAGTGCCCAATCCCAGCCCAGATATTTACACATAAATGGCCTGGGTGTGGCCTGGGATTTTTGGAACACTCCTCTGATGATTACAATGTGCAGCACAGTGATTCCACTGTCTGAGAGGGTCCCCATTTACGGGTCCACCCCTCCACCCCAGTACCTCCCCTTTCCTGCTGCTTCCCAGCCTGGAGTGGTGGCCATGATTCTGGGCAGCCCTTCTCTTTTCCAATGATCCTTTCATTTTACGCTGGAGACAAAACAAGAATGTATTTGTGTGTTTGATTTATTCATTTGTAGTAGATATTCCTAGATCATATGTACCTCTCAGAAAAGGGAATTAGAAACGGTGCTTACTTCTCTGGTGGAAACTACTCCTGACCATATTAAAGAGATGCTCCCCCGACCCCCAACCCCTGCTGCAACAACCTCTCCCACTGGCTCAGGGAACAAAAGAGCAAGGTGCATAAGGCTTTCAGCTGTGGTCCCTGATTCAGCTGCATGGTGGCTGACAGGTTGTGCGGTCAGCTGTCTATTTCAGCTTTCTTTCTGTAGTGCTATTGGGTTCCAGGACCGAATGATAATATATTAATGGAACTTTAGCCATTCATTTATTTGTTTCTCCACGGCTGCTAATTTTCTTGTGCTGTAAATCACAAAGAAGAAAAAGATCAACAGGCAGAAATATCATTCCTTCAGCAACAATTCCTAGTGCTTAGAGGCTGTGAAGTGAATAATTCTGGCCTTTGTATTAAGCATTCATTATCTCACCAGCACCAGTCGGCCTGGCTTTGTATTTTCGTCTTGCTGTGCCGACATTGAAAGCGTTTGGGCATAATGGCCACAGTTCGTCTCCTCACTGTCTCTCGCTCTGTGCACCCTGAGCCAGGGATAGAAACTGTGTATTTGGGGCATTCTGTGTGACCTGGGCACACCAGGTGCTCCTACATGTTTTTTTCCTTTTGTCCTCCCAACAAATGTGCTTCCCTGCCATGCTCTGGGTCATTTGATCAAGTGCATTGGGAGTTTGAGAACTGGAATTCTTTTCTTGGATTCCCCGCTGACCTTAAGTGAAATTTGTTATTTTCCCCAGAAGGATCGTGGGCATGTAGTTCCCAGGTGTCATATAGGAATAATGATTGTTGAAAATATGAGCCTGCTCATGATTAACTTGACCTAAGAATTAATCTTTTTTCTATAACAGTATAAAAGAGATGGCTGCAGCATTGCATGGTGAAATAAGTGTGGAATTTTGTATTGAAAGTCTTCGGTTCAAGTCCCAATTCAGCCACTTCATAGGCATATGTGTTTGGATGAGTTGTTGAATCTTTATGCCTCTGTATCATTTTGAGTACGTTATGAGTCTCTAATCCTAGTGCTACTTTAAAGGATTTTGGGCAGCTCAAAGGAAGCAACATTACATGCCCAATGGAGTCTTAGTTGCTTGTTCTATATTTCTCTGTGCTCTTTTCTCCTTGTCCATATGGTTACTAGTTCTCCTTGATACTTTACTCATGTTAGAATGCTATAACCCTACTCTTTGACAGATTATCAATTCTTATTCATTGTAGTAGGATGATTTATTGCCACCAAAAGATTTGTTAAAAAAAAAAAAAAAAGATTTGTCCAAGTTCTACCCTCTGGTACCTGTGAATGTGACTTTATTTGGAAAAGGGTCTTTGCAGATGTTACTAAGTATCTCAAGATGAGATCACCCTGGATTGACTGGGTGGGCCTTAAAAATCCAGTGACAGGTGTTCTCATAAGAGGAGGAAAAGATACAGACAGAAGGGTGGGACACACAGGAGAAGACTGTGTGAAGACAGAGGCAGAGACTGGAGTTATTCTGCCACAAACCGAGAAATGCTTGGAGCCACCATAAACTGAAGGAAGCAAGGAAGGATCTTTCCCTAGGGCCTTCGGGAGGGAGTGTAGCCCTGCTGACACCTTGATTTCATACTCTGGCCTTTAGAACTGTAATAGAATAAATTTCTGTTGTTTTAAGTGACCAGGTTTGTAGTAGTTTGTTATAGCAGCCACAGGAAACTAATACGCTCATCTTTTATGGCTTGGCTCAGTTGTCTTTTGTTCCTGGAAGTCTCTCCATCGTGCCCAAGTCTGGGCAGGCTGCCCCCTTCCATGTGCCCATGCTATCCCTTACATCTGTCACTCTACTTGCCCCTGCTTATAATTATCTTTTGATGTGGCTGTTGCTATGACAGTGAGGATTCTGTGACAGTGGAGTTGTGCCTTATTAATGTTTCTCACCTGGTGTAATAGCAGCTCGATACATGTTTGTTTTGCGCAAAATGAATTTTGCTCTCAAACTCTCTCATCTTTATTAAGTCCCTCACCAGCACATTGACCTAGGCTCTTAGCGCTTGTAGGGAGAATCATCGTGTCTGGCTTTTCATCTATAGGTACTTTTCCTCTTTCTGCACATGCTGCCCTGTTAATATTTCTAAAATAGTATTCAGGCACTTGTCTACCCAGTGATTCTCAGTGGTTCCACACCTCTTGCTTTCAAGTGCTTTCACCACCTGGTCCCAAAGTATGTTTCCAGCTTTGTCTGCCACCTTCCTCCTCTGTGAACTTCTGCACCAGGAAAACTAATCTATTCCTGTGTTTATAGAACATGCTTTACTAGAGTAAAACCTTTGCTAGAATTATGGATGACAGGAAAGCCCTCTTCATTGTCGAAGTCTTAATTTCCATGCAGAGATTTCCATAATGTAATGTTCTACTCAGTGAAGAAAGTGATGAGTTTTAAATAGCAGACTTTTGCTCAAATTTACCTATATGGGTATAGGAAACTTTGTCTCCAAAAACTCTTTCTGGCCTTCCCTCTATTAAAAGCATAAAGTAGCATAGTGAGAAGGGCTTAGGAGCCCTGAGTGTGAATTCTGCATCAATTACTTGCTAGCTTTGTAACTTTGAACACTTGTTTAATTTCTCTAAGCATCAGATTCTACATCTCTGAAGTGGAAATGGCAGTAAGACTTTATAAGGTTCTTGGGGATTGAATGCAGTCGTAGTAATTATTACTTAATGGGATTGGTGTGTGTGGGTGGGAAGTACCAAAATGGTACAATGAGCTTGACTTATTGACTTATTAATTGAGAAAGGATCAAATTATAAAAGCAGTGTTGGCTTGAATGAAGGGTGTGTTCTAATTGATTCTGTGTTTCTTAGGGGAAATCATTTCCACTGCTTAATTCTTTGCAGAATAACGGAACCACTGAGCATCAGGTGGAATCTTGCATAAGGAAAAAACTGGAGTCATTGTTAAAAGAATCTCAAATTCGAGACAAAGAAGATCCTGATAGTTTCACAGTGAGGGCACTACTGAAGGCCACGCATGAAGGCTTAAATGCACACCTGAAGCAGGTATACGATTCCCCTTTGTACTTGTCCTTTGACAGGAAAAAGAAAGCATATCATACTTCATTTCTGATCATTTGCCATTTGTAAAATGCTTCTCCAGTTTCTTCCATATCTATGAAAATCTATTGCGGAATGATATGAGAAATAGTTAAAGTTAGATGGGTGGGTGAGAATGACAGGAGGAAGCCTACTGACCCTGGACTGATCTTCCCCATGCATGCTCAGGTGAGCAAAGAACCTCAAGGCCGCTGACTATGGCATCTTCCCACATCTCCATGTTCGGTCAGCCTCCGTGCCCCATCGATATCCCTTCCCAATGTGTCTCCCATCTGTCTGCTTCTCTCTCCATGGCTGTGTCCCAGTCTAGGCCAGTGTCAACTCTCACCTAGACTTCTCTTGCCCTCTTCAATCTAATCTCCACTCCGAAATCAGTATGATTCTTTAAAAACGCAAATCTGATCATGCCACTCTACCGTTCAAAATTCTTTGGTGGCTTCCTATTATATTTGGGATAAATTACACTATTTAATCAGCCTTTTAAGGACCTGTACCATCGCATCCTTGCCTACCTCTCCAGTCTCAGATCTCTTCAGTTTCCCTGTCGCACTGCCTTCCACTACTGTCATACCAGCCATAACTGTCTGTATGCCTTGGTCTTCCTCACATCACATTTCCTCTGCCTGAAACACTCCATTCCTACATCCGTTCTAGCTAAGTCCTATGTCGTCTTTTAAATTCTGGCTCCAATGTGATATTCTAAATGAGTCCTGCCTTGACCCCTGGGTTGTGTTAGCTATCCCCTTTACATTATATCTTTTCTGAGGTTTTTAAAACACAATTGCAATTACTTTTGCTATGTCTGTCAATAGACTAGACTATATAGATTCTGGGAAGACAGGAAGCATGTCATTCTTGATAATCATTGTCATGTTCTGACTTGTTAGTGCTTGGGACGTAATGAGACCTTCATAAATAGTTGTTGAACGAATGAATGGTTTGGGCTCTGCCTGACTCTTTTACTCTGCTTTCCAATACAAATCTCATAAATGGGCAAGGAGAAAGGATAGGGGTTTATCGGTGTTATCATTGCAGGACACTGAGGGCATTTATTCTGGACCAGGGAGATCCATGTGGTCACCGGCTCAGCTAATAGCAGACTTCTCTGATATTTCTGCCTGTCCTCTGTGGCTCAGAGCTTCCCAGGCAGGGGAAAAATCATATGGGTGACCACGCTTTGGTCTAAGTGACCACTTAGCATTGGTGATTTCTCTCTAGACCCTATAGAGGTTCAGCGATTCAACCACGAGTTTTTCTCAGGTCTATTTACTTTCCAAACATAGGGTATCTAATTCACAATGGTTTAAATAATGAAGAAAGATGTTGGGTTAGGTAAGTGGCAAGTTTATTTACAGAGTGGCTTTCAGGGAAGGCTTAATCCAGAGGGTCATCAGAGACCTATCTTTCTACTCTAACTACCACATGATTAGTCTGGTTCCCTTTCCCTTGGTGGTTGCAAGGTGACTGCCTGTTTCTTAGTCCATGTCCAGAGAGGGTAAGATGGTATGTATGTCCCATCCAACAAATCAGAGTTTGTGCTGAGCTCTGGTTGGGCAGCCATGGCTTTGGGTACATGTCCTTCCTGGAACAATAATTTGGCAAGAGTATAGGATAATATTGGCTTGTTAATGTCAATGAGAACTTAACCCCTGGAACTGACTCTGAAACTGCATGTTATAGGGGATAGAATGAAATATTGAGGAGGCAACCAAAATGTCAATTACAGCATCACTGCCCTTAGTTTATCATACAATTTTGAATTTTCTTAAAACTTTCTATAAATAGTTTCTTCTTCTCTTCCCTTCTTCTCCAGCCACTTATTTTCAAGCATATGAATGTCTGTAAAATTATATTCTATTAGTCCAGCTTGATATCTGCTGCTTATCTCAGTGAACTCTCATTAGCTAATTTGGGCCAATCATTTCCCTTTATGCTTTTGAAGAAGTCTTTCTTCTATCCTAACCATTCCAGTTGGGAAGGCAACAGCAGATCTTGAAGATTTTGGAGGAAACAAATCAAACCCATCTTTCTTTTGCTATTCATGGAAGAGATCCTAATGATAATTTCTCCATCAGGTAAAATGGTAAGGGACCTCAAATTTCAGAGATGTAGTGGAACAAAGCTCATCCTCCTTCTTATTTTTTACTTTCTCTTAAATCTGTGTGATTGCAAGAATATATTAGACTTGTATAAAGTAAGGGAAGCCTATGACTTTACTAAACTGGGCTGGAAAGTGTTGAGGTTTTTAATACTGCTGTTGTATACATTTTTAAAATATGGTTTGGGTTCGATGGGCAAGCAAAGAGAAGTTACTGTTGAGATAAGTACATCTGTGTCAGATGCAAATGCATATTGAAATCCAAGGATGAGCATTTGCTGTGTGGTTCAGGGCAGCATGTCACTCTGGCCTTCTTCTTGGATCATTATTTAGCAATGCAGTACTGTGTTCTATTTCTGCTGTCTTTTCCTTGGAGAGCCCTGAAGAAAAATAAAGATCAAGTTCTCATCCTTTAAGCTGGAAGAACTTAGTCGACACAAGAAAGAGGCCTTCCTGCTTAAGAGTTCTTGAATCCACTCCTCTCTGTAAATACCAGTGGTGGCTTTCTGGATAGCTGTAATTATTCCCAAACTGGAATTTTCCAGCTCTCCTACTGTCCTGCCCCCTCCAGTCTTTCATTTACACCACTACCACAGTGATATTTCAAAAATGCGCATCTGACGATGTCATTCTCCTGTTTTAAACCATTTAAAGGACCTTCATAGTTTGGAGGGTGAAGTTCAAATTTTAAGACAGAGCCAAAAAGATTCTTTCTCCATGTTCTGGCCTTAGCTCTGACTTGTTTACCAATGCACAGATGCACAGGTACACACATACACACCCAACTTTCTTTGTTTCCTTGTTTTTAGCACTTGGCCTTTGTGTTTGCTGTTTCCTTGGCCATAGCACACTTCCCCTTCATCATCTCATGTAGATAATGTCTTACCCATCTTCCAGCTTCAGCTTGTGCATCATGTTCCTTGAAAGTCTTCCTTGATTTTCGAGTCTGCGTAGGTGGCCTTCCTGTGCTATCCCACAGTGCTCTGACCTTTCCCCATCATAGTCCCATTACAGTGTGTTGTAGTCATTTGTGTCTACCATCAGGCTACAAGCCCAGTGGGTACAGAATCTGTGTCTCTCTTGTTTGCTCTCATCTTTGTGCATATGCCAAGTTCTTAGCACAGTCTTTGATCCATGAATTCAACAAAAGACGTGGTGCTGATCCTCAAGGAGAGCTCAAGATGGAGAGGGAGATTTTATATTACCCTTCCCTATAAAGAGCAGATGGGTAGGGGAGTGGGGTGAGCCCCCAAGGAGACTTAGATCTACATAGAATCCCTGTTTGATCACCAACTAGCTTTGTAACTTTGGACATATTATTTAACGTCACAATATTTCAGGGTTTTTGTTTGTAAAATTGGAATTTTAATCATACTTATCGCCAAGGATGGTTATATATGTTAAATAAGAATGTATGTCATGCACTTAACAATCCTTGGGGCACAGGTAGGTGCCTACTAAACAGGATGACCATATATTTCAACTTGCGTGGGACAGCCCTGTTTTATATCTATTATCCCAGTGTAATTATTAAAAGTGCCCCATTTCACTCTTTAAAGGGTCCTGTTTGGGACAGTAAATGACATGATCCCCCTACCAATAGATGGGCTGTTAGAAGTAGAAAAGAACTCAGAGTTAATTGGTTCACTCCTCTCCCATTTCACAGACAAGAAAACTGAGGTTTAAGATAAGGGACTTGCTAAAGGACATGTAGCTACTTGGTGACAAAACTGGGTCTCTTAAATTGGAGAACAGTCTTACTTCTGTGACAACATCTGACTACCTTCTTCATTCCAGGGTTTTTGAACAGTTAATAATCAGCTTTAATAGATCTGCAAAGGCAGTCAATATATATAAACATTCAACTAAAATTACCCTGTTCCCCCACCCCCCACTACCCCTTCAGCATTTTCTGAACTGCCTCTTTCCCCAACCAATTCTCAGGTTTTCTCACTCCCCACCCCAAATTGCATCTTCGATTAGTCTCTATGGATATATGGAGATGCCCTCCCTGGCCTTTTGACTTTAAGTGGTTTTGCTTACCCACATTTATTCCATTTATGTGGTTATCTCTGTTTCTTCTCTGTTTAGCTGGAAGTCTTGAGAGAGGGTGGCCTACTGGTCTTTCCTTAAACCTTGACATTAGTAGTGAACCTTCTAGTACATACTCTTAGGGATGAATAAGAATCTAAACCCTTTAGTAGGGTGGCCTTTCTGTCACCTAATGAGAGAGAGGCTTCAACAAGGAGATCTCTAGGCAAGAAAATTAACCAATGTGAGGAAAAATTCAGAGGCTTACCAAACCACAGAGGGAATTATTTCAATGAACAGGTAAGCTTTGCTGTGGTTTACTTAAACAAAAACAATGTTAATTACCTTCCTCATAGATATATTTGGATTTTATTTAATTTTAATGTTTTACATTCCCATATAGCAGTATTCAATCAATGTGATTACTTTTTTTTTTTTTTTTTAATGCAACAGAATTGGCTCTTAGTGACTTGGCCATTTTTCAAAATTAAATCTACTTTTAATAGAAGATAATTTTATCCTCACTCAAAGATTCAAAAGAAATACATTCTGCACTGTGGAGAGCCTTGTGAACAGGCACTGGATGGGCCTGCACAGCTGGGCGTTGTTGAGAGGCCTTGACCCCAGCTTTGAGAGGCTGCTGGCAGTTCTTGTCTCCTGGCTGGTGCCCCGGCCTTGCCACGCCAGTGTCCCCCTCTCTCGAGGCATACTCCTATCTTTGGGGTAGTGGAGGGGTGGACCAAGAGGAAGTGAGCAGGACCTTTTGCTTCCTACCGAGAGGCAGAAGGAGAGAAGGTCCCCCTGCTACTCTGCCAGAACAAAGGGAAAACCAAAAGCAAAGAAGCAAAATAGTTATATTATGCTTTGTTTACTCAGAATCCAGAGGTGAAGGAAAGTGGAAAGAAATCACATGGACGCTCCCTCATGACCAATTTTGGAAAACATAAGGTATGAATTAAGAGTGATAAATGTGCGTAATTCAATTAATTTAAATTAAATCTAGGAGGTAACAGGAGAATATCATCATGACCAAAAACTGAACAACCAAAATGTTCACGTTAAATAGGACTCCAGAAAAGGAAAAGGTTGACAATTAAACTGCTTTGAAATTTAGGAATCCTGTTCATCAAAATTATCAAAAAATAAGTAGTGTACTGGGAAAGAATATTTTCAATACATATATCCAACAAAAGTCTTGTATCCTGAATATATAAAGAATTTCTACAAATCAATAAAAAAGACAAGTATCCTAAATTTAGAAAAAAATGGGGGAGACAATAGACTTCAGTGGCACTTCACAAAAGAAGATAACCAAGTGGCTAATGTGGAAAAGGTACCCGCCCTTATCAATCATTTGGAAAATGCAAATTAAAATGTTAATGAGATTCTGTACACATCTACCACATTATCAAACATAAAAAGACTGACAATACCAAGTGTTAGTGAGGATGTTGAGCAACTTGAACTCATACACTGCCAATGGGATTGTGCATTTGCAATAGTACAAATAGGAAATCGTTTAAATGTCTGTTAACAATAGAAGTAATAAAAAATTGTGGTATATTTAAATAAGGGAATATTTATCAGCAATGAAATTGACAAAATTACAACTATCTACGATAATATGATCTTTATAATTATGACATTGAGCAAAAGAAGCCAGACTCAAGAGAGTATATATAGTTTGATTCCATTTATATGAAGTTCAAAAACAGGCCAAAAAAATCTATAGGGTAAAGTCAGGCTAGTAGTTTGTTACCCTTGTGGAGAAAGTAATGACTGAATGAGAGAATCTGAAAGCTTTGGGGG
This sequence comes from Pteropus medius, assembly GCF_902729225.1. NCBI lineage: Eukaryota > Metazoa > Chordata > Mammalia > Chiroptera > Pteropodidae > Pteropus > Pteropus medius. The sequence continues at coordinate 16,837,255 of NW_024355205.1, forward strand.
GCAATAATATTCCATTTTCTCATTTGGGTGGTTTCATTTGTGGAAAGTCATCATGCTATGCACTTATGATTGTCATACTTTTCTAAATGTATGTTACTCTTAAATAAGAAGGTAAAATATATTTTATAAGTAATCTGTTTTAGGATGGTGAAATTTATGCTTAAGGTTTCTGTAAGGCCTTTTCTTGTACTTTAAGGGATGTTGTATATGGTATTTCCTGCCCCATCAGTAGGATAATTTATTATAAGGCTGGAAAAATAGTGATTATAGTAAAAAACTGAACAACCAAAATGTTCACCAATAAAGACTGGTTAAGTGAACCATGATTCATTCACATAATAGACAATTATGCAGCCACTAAAAAATGATCACTTTAAAGAGCTCAACATGCAAAACATTAAGTAAAAGAGAAGGATGAAAACTTGATTATATGGTACGTTAACCACGATAAGATGTGTCAAAACTGTATGTGAAGAAAATATGTCATCATTTCTCCAAGTATTATCCGACATTGGTGATTCATTTTTTATTTCTTTTTGCATTTTAGGTTAATAAATAAACCTTAAAAGAGACAGATTTATTATTGTGACATCTCAAATTACTAATTATAAGTAGAATTAGAGAATATTTCATTTCTTGATTACACCTACTGATTTAAATTAAAATTATTTTCCAAACCTTTTAGGCAGTACTTTAGCTACTATAGAATTAGAATTTATTATGCCTCATGTCAAAAGGATAAATGTCCACAAGACTATTTATAGATTATTTTAATAAATATTAGTAGTATTTTTAATTGAAAGTTAATATTATATAGCTTAATGACATTTCGTGTCATCTCATTTAATCATCACAACAATAATAATCTTTTAAAATAGATGTTATTGTCCTGCCCTTTAAAAAACACAATAGGAAGCTAAAGAGGTTAGGTAGTACCAGTGTGACGAGAAGCCAATATGGAACATGAGGTCATCAGATGCTAGGGTTCCTACATCATACACACTGAGGTTTGTGAGGCATAAATAACTCTTGAGAAGGTTTCAGAGTAAATTGGCACCTCGCTGTGAGTGCAATAGAGTTAAGTGTATATGTGCCACTGGCATAGCTTGGTTTTTACTTGTTGAGTATAAGAAGGTGACATGGTCTTGTGGTAATGTGGGCATGGAGTTCCTTTCCTTTTTTGAAGCCATGTTCCTCAGATATACAAGGTCCTCTGTCCAAAGTTCTCACCTTTGTGGAAGCTGTATTTTTGGTGCCCTGCAATTACTAGGGTCCCTCCCCAGCATTTGAAGTACGTGTTGAAGTATGTGTTGCCAAATATTGGGGTTATCTCCAGTGCAGTGGGGATGAAAATGTTTTTATGTCTAAAAGCTAATCAGTCCAGAAGGCACCAGATCTGCAGCCTTTCAGCCTGAATCCTGTGGGTAACAGTTTTCATTTGGCTGCTAGAAATTAAAATGGATCAGACCTCTAAAGAGCAGTTTGATATGGATGATTATTTCAGTGCATACTAATCAAAAGTAGGAAAGGTAGTTATTCATTCGAGAAATTATGACTTGATTGTTTGAATCAAATCTGCCTTTTATAGGTCAATAGGAATAGTGAGCTTCCAATAAAGAGGACATTTTATTTCTTAGAATTATTTAAACAGACTTGACAAGATTGACACTACCCCTCATAGAGACCTTTGATATATAACCTAATAAGGCCTTTTTAAGACCTATATTTTGTGTGGCTTAGAAGTCAGTTTTAGATCATGAAACCCTCAATCTTGCCTCAATATTACAATTGGGCCATAAACATGCTTGTTATTAATGGTGAGACAAGCTGCAATATTTATCATTTTTCCCCTTCAATTTATT